>NC_072442.2:46353125-46658750 GCF_028878055.3 Symphalangus syndactylus | reverse complement strand
TTTAGGAGAATGTTTAATAGAAAATGCTTTGGTATTTATAATAATTTAAAACTCAGTAGCATGTAAAAGTCAGTAAATCCATGAAAGAGAATCTTTCGTAATTCAGAGAAGTAGTAAATATCTTACTCCAGATCACTGTCCTTACTGTTTCTTCTCATTTGTGGTATCTGGTAGTAGCATGATTGATGGACAGCCCAACCTGTAATATTTACCGTTATACCCCAGCACATAGAAGAAGACCAAACTTTTAGAAGGGACTCAGCAAAGATTTGGTGAATGAGTAATTGAGCATTCAGAAGCTGTCTCTGCACTTGTAGGGCAAGCATTTTGTACTAGTGATAGAAAAGCAGGAATTGTAGAGTCACAGACCCAGGTTTGACTCCTGGCGCCCTCATTTACTGTGACTTTGAGCCTTGTTGCATAGCCTCTTTCTGCATCTCAGCTTCCTTACTAGTAAAACGGAGTTGTAGTTTCTGCTTCCAAGAGTGTTTGTGAATATTATATAACTGGCTGTAGTGTTTGAATAAATACTAAGATACTTTATTCTTTGTTTGAAATAGTAAATGTGGTACTCTTGAATTACTTTAGGTGGCACTCTGACGTTTAAGATATTTTTTATCCGTGTGAAAGCAATTTTAAACATGAGTTTTGTAGTCATTAACACTGATCGTAAGTGCTAATTCCCTTTTCTTCATTGGCTATGAGTAGTTTGAGGAGCAGATTGGAGAGTATATAAGAGAAACTGGTTTTCTGCATTTGAAAAACATTAGTGATGATCTGAGAATCAAACCATTATATTATGAAGTGATTTTTCTCCCCTTGCATATTTTATACATAGCTTGTCTTTAGCTTCAACGAAAAGCTTTTTGGCTTACTGGTGAAGGACATTGAAGCCATGGATCCTAGCATCCTGAAGGGAGAGCCTGCGACAGGGAAAAGGCAGAAGGTAGGTTTTATTTCTGATCATCTTTATTAGATCATCTTTATAATGTAATTTGTGCAGATTGATTATAATTTTCCTATCTGTTGCTTAGTGATTTTTTTCATATTGTGTACTCTCTTAAGATAGTAGGGAGAAAAAATTGCTTTCATAGCCATCATTGTTATTAAAATATAGCTTAAAATGTACTTATTTGCAGACCTAATAGTAATGTAAAATGTGACATATATGTACATATAATTTGCTTGAATGCAGATATTTATTGTAAATAAATAATAAGAAACGCATTATTGGAAAGGTATAGGCATGGAAATAAGGCATATAAGAATTGTAGAAGAAAGTTATGAGAAAAGTAAAAGTAGCTCAGATGATAGTCTGGAAGGTTTGCTTTGCCCAGAGAGACCTCATTTCCCCCTCACTTTTGGCCTTGCTTTGAGAAATCCAGAAATTTGGTATTAGACTACTAATTATTGTCTTTCTGTACAGATTGAAGTAGGACTGGTTGTTGGAAACAGTCAAGTTGCATTTGAAAAAGCAGAAAATTCATCACTTAATCTTATTGGTAAGATTTACAGTTTTTAGAAGATTTGAAATGAAGTGGGCCTATTTCTATATGTAACTCAACTACAGTGATTTCCAAATGGGGAAAGGAAAGAGGGGCATCTCTCTTGAGAGAGTTTATCACAGAAGCATGGGGTATTTCCTGTTGGTCAGTTTGCTGATGAAAACGTTTAAAACCTTCATCTGGATCAACTTTGTCCAGTAGAAATAGAATGTGAGCCACATGTGTAATTTTTAATTCCTAGAAATCGCACTAAAATAAGAAACAAATTAATTTTTTAACTTTTAATTTTGAGATAATTTTAGGTTCACAGAAGATTTGCAGAAATAGCTCAGAGAATTTCTGTATGCCCTTTACCAGCTTACCCTGATGTTAATGTCTTATTTGACATTATCAAAAGTACAATTATAAGAAATGAACATGGTTTCATTTCTGCTAACTAAACTACAGATTTGATTGAGATTTCACCAGTTTTTCCATTGTGTCCTTTTCTGTTCCAAGATCTAGTTTAGGATCCCGTATTGCATTTAGTTGTTCTGTCTTTTGAGTTTTCTTCAGTCACTGACAGTTCCTCAGACTTTGTCTTTTATGACTTTGAGAACCGGTCAGTTATTTTGTAGAATGCCCCTCACTTGGTTTTGTGTTAAATGAGATAGCATCATCATTTCTTTTAGTGATTAAGTGATGAATGTGCAGGTCAAGTCTTCCCAGCAGATTCATGGTTCAGTCCTACTCTTGTACTCTAGCCCAATTTTTGTCATATTAAAACAATGCAGCTTGTTCTCTGAGAATAGTAACTCACCAGAATAATGTGCCATTAACTAGGCATTAATCCTTATTTTTGGTTGATTTAACTGTGTTGATGTCTACCCCACTAGAGAGTAGAGGGTTTTCATTGGTTGCACATCATCATGTCCAGGGTCACTTAACAGTCTTTTGAGTGCGTGGCCTTTATTTCCTGGTCCACACATTACCATTCCCCCTTATTGTTTTTTGTTAATTATAAAATATTTTATTTATAAAATATGGATAGGTACTCGAAAACAACTCACACACTCTAAAATTTGCTTTTGTTTTCATAGTCTTGTAATTTGCTTTTTTTGCTTAGCATGTTTCAAACATCTTAAATATACACCTATAACATGATTTTTAATGCCTGTATGTCATTTTATGAAGGTAGGATGTATTTTCCTATTATTGATCTAGTACATTTATGAAGTGATTTCTTTGTATTTTATTTTTGTGTACCTTTTGTTAAGATATCCCAAGGAAGTTGCATGACTTTCAAACAATATAGGTATTTCTAAGTGATCGATGGGAAAAAATTGTGTAGTTGATTGGCATGCAGTAAATTTTGCCCACAAGAGGGCAGTAGAGTGTAAGAAAAAATATTTTTCATCGCTTTCCAAAGGAAATCTTAAGGCCTCAAAACTCTAACCATAAAATTATCATCTAGTATAAACTTTTTAAAAGTGTTACTTTATTTCTAATTGACAAATAATAATTGTATATATTTATAGGGTACAATTTGATGTTTTAATACATGTATACATTGTAGAATGATCAGGCTAATTAACATATCACCTCAAATATTTAGCGTTTCTTAGGATAAACTTTTTTTAATGTGACATTTTCTTCCCTGGTTTTATAAAAACTATATTATTACTTTATTTTTTGTTTACAATAGAGCATACTAAGGTACTTAATTTATTCTTTGTTTGAGATAGTAAATGTGGTTCTCTTGAGTTACTTTAGGTGACACTCTGACATTTAAGTTAGATAATTTTTGTCCTTGTGAGAGAATTTTTAAACATGAGTTTTGTAATCATTGAAGTCTTTAGGATGATTTCAGACTTTTGTGTGCAAGTGAAGACAAAGCAAAGAAGATATCAAACTTGTTCAGTATATTTCCTTAGGCTGAGGGGTTATATGCCCAATCACCTGTATAAGCGTAATCTGGATAAATATATGTATTTTAAAATAAACTTGCGTTAGGAGACTTCAGTGACTGCAAGATTTCAGTTGCATTTCTGCCAGCTAGTATTGTCTTCATCAGATATGGCGTTTCTTCTGATCAACCGAGTTAGTTAATTTGGTTAGATTGAAGGTTAATAAAACCAAGTTTTATGGACTGATACAAATAGACTACAGCATAAGTTTAGCTAGTCATTTGACAGTGTGTTACCATATATGGAGATCAGACAAAGTAGATAGCATAGCAAAACTTACCCTTCTGACTGTAAAATCAGCTAAGATTATATTGTTCATTTTTGTATATGTAAGCGTAGCGTTTCTTTATTCATTTAAGATGCTCAGGGAGTTCTGTCTGTTTAGACTTAGTGATAAAGTCCTTGTTTCACATTTGATAATATTCGTTTGACATAGGCAAAGCTAAAACCAAGGAAAATCGCCAATCAATTATCAATCCTGACTGGAACTTTGAAAAAATGGGAATAGGAGGTCTAGACAAGGAATTTTCAGATATTTTCCGACGAGCATTTGCTTCCCGAGTATTTCCTCCAGAGATTGTGGAGCAGATGGGTAAGTTTAAAAAGGAAAATGTTATAAAATCTTGTATTAAATAAATTAATGCAATGAAGTGTCTCTTTTCAATAGTTTTGAAATTATTTTTCAGACCCATTATTTTTGTCTTTTTCTTTAAAAAGGAACAGATAAATTTTCTGAAAAACTTTTATAATACCAAAACTTTTAAAATTACATTTTAATTTTATGGAGAAATCATAGAAATAAGACTTGTGGTGGCTCCATTTTGTTTATTTATTTATTGAAGAATGCTTTTCTATGGGGCATATTTAGAAACTTGCCCCGAGAGTAATAATACTAGTAGCGACTCCATTTTATTTATTTATTTATGTAAGAATGTTTTTCTATAGGGCATATTTAGAAAGTTCACCTGACTCTAAAGATCACTATGGGTCAGATTTACCCTGCTGAATAATAACTATCTATTAGACTGTGTGCATTGTTCTAACATTAGCTGCCGTTCCTTTTTATTGTACTGTTGCATTACCCAGTTAGTACATCTTCATACCTAATAAATGGGTACTTGCATGTTTTTAAATTAAATAAGTTTGATCCAAAAAGACAAATGGAGGATATACATTGGAGTTTCTGTATTGCATGCAAAGAAGTGCACTATTCGTTTATCACTTTCTTCTTGAAGGTTTATTTAATTTATCTGTGTGAAGTGACTTTATTTGCCCAGTGGAAATGCTGTCATGACTGTTTTCATATCCATATCATTCGTTGGATTGGAATGTGAGCAACAATATCTGAGAAAGGAATGTATAACATAACAGCTTCTGGCAGACTATTAGTGTAAAAACAGCATCCAAAAAAATGGAAGGAATATGAATATATTACTCCCCTCATCCCCATCATTCTTTATCTTTAAATTGCTACTGGAAGATAAAAGTATATTTATTATGGTGGGGATAAGAACTGCTTTCTAGGCACTGAGTGCTTGGATTGTATTAGCCTTCTATTGTTGGTAGCCTTTCTGCCTGGTCACTCACTCAGATAAATTACAGGCACGGCACACACCTGTTCAGTGGGTAAAGGTCGAGTTTGGAATTGGATTAAGAGAAAATGACAGAGACCCTCATCACCTGAGTTTTATACACCTTGAAATGGCAACAGCATACTTTTTATCTCAAAGATACAAAGGCCACGTCCATTAAAAGCAGAATTTTAATTGGGAAAATATTTTAAAATGTGGTAGTTCACTATCTTGGTAATGTGTATTTTCGATCAAGACATGAAAATATTGTTTAAGTGTATTTTGGGTAAAAGCAGGGATAAAAAGATGATTCCAAATGTTCTAAGTTATTCTTGTGGAATGTTTTTACTAGTTTTCAGAACTGAGATCTAGTGCAGGAAGAGTCTAATGATTCTGTTTCTTTGAACATTTATACTGTTTAGCCAACAAGTAGAAAAATAACTGCATTGGTAGTAAGCCATCTCTTTTAATTATAAATGTTTTCTCACTGTTTGGAAGCTATTGAAAATACAGTTATTCAGATACTAGTTTGCTATTTGCGCATTATCTAGATCCTGCACTTGAAGCTACGTGCAGCGTCAGTATGCGTTGGGTAGATAATGCGTAAAGGAGTTGGACTCACACTGGTCAGTTTGTGACCTTGCCAGCTGTTGGAGAGTTTTAAATTAAATCAGAACAGATTTGGAATTTGTTAGTGAATTTCATCTGTTTCTGATATCCGTATTGAAATGAGTTGAATTACAGTAGTGTGCTTTTTGTTGTTTTTGATGTGTTTTTTGACTAAGCACTATGGATTTGAATTTTGTGAGTGCCACTGTCCAGAACCTTTTTTATGGATTTATTTTTCTGATATTTTTACAGTAATTTAATTAGACAAAAAATAAATTCTATCCTTTTAGAAAAGTATTTTTTTTCTCTATGGCTTGTTGCTATCAGGAAGCCTGTGTTATCAATTTCATTGAAAAGACAAACTAGTATAAAGCTGCCCTGGCTTTTGAGCTGAATTGAAAAACTTATTTTCTTTATTCTGGGTGAAGTTTCTGGGTATCTAAAAAAAGGTAAAGCTCCTCTTTTTTTTTTTTTTTAATGGTTAAATGGCTGAGAAATAATTCTCTTGTAATGCATGTATCATTCCCTGTCTTCCAATAGAGGCTTCTTTTTTCCTTTGAATTTTGGGGGAATTATATAGTAAAATCTTTTCTTGCACTCCAATTACAGTGTGGTTATAAAGCTCTCATTAGGCTTTGGTAAAGGTATATAAATAAAAATAGTTACATTTTGACAGAATATACATAAAATTATACAAATTCTTTTTATGCATATTCTGTGTGGTTTTTTTAATGCATATTCTGTATGGTTTTTTGTTTTTTTTTGATATGTCAGGTGGGAACAAAATGGATTTTTTTCCCCCACTCTTTGTTAACTAGACAGATCTATATGGTTTGGAGATTCAGCTGGACACTGAGTATGACTGGTTAAATCAGTTCTAGTTTTTAAAAAAGATTAGAAAAGAATAATTTATGTAGGTTATGGGGCTTTTTTGTTTTAAGCAGAAAACTTTACTTTTGGCTTGAGACCAAATTATTGTCTTTACTATGGAGTCTAAAGTTATGTCTGCTTTATAAACAGGAATCTTAACTAAGTGGATTTTTTGCCTATTTATCAATTTTCAAATTTACGAAGTGATAAATTTAGAATATTCTCTTCTGTCATTATATTCATCAGACTGATAATTATACTTCTAGATAACAGAGTTTTCTTTTTGTCTATAAAACTTCATGTTGCCTTTTCAAAATTGAAAATATAGTTTAGCTACGAACAGAATGTTGCTGATGAGGTATAGGAAGACTAAAGGACTTAACGAGAGGCACACAATTATGCAGTAAAATTAGGGAACCAATGAGGTAATATACATGAAAATAACTGTCATGGAGTTTCCAATCTGTTAGTCTCTCTCTTGAAGGTCTTTCAAATAGATAGTGTATACCTTAGGCCGGGTGCAGTGGCTCACTCCTATAATCCCAGCACTTAGGGAGGCCAAGGTGGGTGGATCACAAGGTCAGGAGATCGAGACCATCCTGGCTAACACGGTGAAACCCTGTCTCTACTAAAAATAGAAAAAATTAGCCGGGCATGGTCATGGGCACCTGTAGTCCCAGCTACTCGGGAGGCTGAGGCAGGAGGATGGTGTGAACCTGGGAGGCGGAGCTTGCAGTGAGCCGAGATCGCGCCACTGCACTCCAGCCTGGGCGACAGAACAAGACTCTGTCTCAAAAAAAAAAAAAAAAAAAAAAAAAAAAAAGATAGTGTATACCTTTCTGCTTTTGTACTTTTGTTATATTTTTGTAGAATTAAAATCAAGGAAACCCTTAAAGGAGAAAGGAAGTCACATAAAGCTCTCTAGACTGAGGGATAAAGGAAAGGGGATTATTTAGGGGAATATCAATTTAGACTTTTGTTTTTGTTACTGTTTTAATCAGTAACTATTGAGTTTTCCCCTTGTCTGAAGCAGTTGAGCTCACCCAAACCCAAGTGGGGCAGCCCTTCCTTGGAAGTATATGAGAGCAACGAGCAAAGAAAACTAAACCTATACCTTGCACTTAGTAAATACCAAATAGATATTTAGTTAGAATGCCCTCCAACCCCCCACAAAACAGATTTTTAATTAAGAATTACCTTAAATCCATAATTTTATGGGCTAATAGAAGCCACATTTGAGTACCAGGGTAGAAATGTGAACATCAAAGCTGGTATCTGGAAGTATGGGTGAATAAATTCAACAACTGATTGCTGTCTTTCAGCATATTCAGGTGTTAACTGAATAGATACTAAATACTTGTGTTCGGGTATTTACCACACTTATTCCCCTGTATGCAGTTTTGTGGACAGTGTTCAGGATAAATAAATGGTTGATTACCTCAGTTCTCACAGCTATTTTGTTAGCAAAGATAGAGTTTCTGCAAAGAAACTTCATTTTTTCAGCATCCCTGGCAATTCTCCCTAAATTATAAATGTCAAAGCAAAGAAACACATCGTTTTCAATGAACAGTGGAATAATTGTTAAAGAATTAGTCAGCATCTCTTAATGTAATCCTGGGAATAGGTTCACATCTACCCAAGGAAAGACCTAGAAGGAAAAGGATGTGAAGAGGGAAGACCTCAGCCTCACACTGTCTTTCAGTGGATCTGTGGAGTGTAGATGTTCAGGCCACCTAGTGGGGAGGAAAGCCACTTGTTATGGTCTTGTGCCCCCATTCTTTGAAACTGACACTGTGTTCTTTTTGGTCTCCTTTCCCCAGTGTCTCCCTCTGTAAGCCCATTTTCAATTGTATTTTTAAGGTTTCTTTTGAAATTCAAGAGGAAAGCAACTCTTTTCTGATATCATAAGTGAAATTGCAGTTACTCTATGAAATAGAACTGCTGAGAAGATAAGGAACCTTTCAATCACACAGACATCTTTCACATGCTAAAAACAGTGCAAATAAAACATAGTGGAAGAAAGGGCACTAAAGTTTTGTGCATGCCATATTTGGGAGAGAGGGAGTTCTTGCTAAGATTAACATAAACACTGACACTCTTAAAATGCATTTTCACACCCCCACTCATGAGGAGAGATTGCATTTTAAATGGGGGTTAAGACATCTAGCCGAACTCCAGGGCTCTGTAAAAGGAACCCTAAGGCTAAAGAGCTTATCTGAAATTTGAAAAAAAGAAAAAAAAAAAATGAAGCTTTCTGACATTCATCTTTTTTTCTTGTATTAGTCATAACTTGCTTTTCAGCTATATTTTAGGTTTTGAATGCCAACCTGACATCTGTTCAAGTCTGCCTGTAATTTATTAGCAGAGGAAAAGACAGCAGTTGCTCACTAGTTAGAGATGCAAAATTTCTCCCTTCCTGTTCTCCACTAAGTACTTATAGATGATACCTGGATACGAGGAATGTAATAATATACTAAAAACTTCAGGTCAGGAAATTTATAAAGACTTTTTTTTAATTAGAAGAATAAAATGGCTTAAGACCATGTGATTTCCAAAATCTCTAGACCAGGATTTAGAGACAAAGCATAGACCCTAAAAAATACTTTAGATAACTTTCTATAAATTGTAACTTTTTTAACCTTGAATTAATTTTTCCATTGGTTTTAAATTTTTAAGTTAAATGTATATTTGAACAGTAGTTGTGCTTATATCTGAAAGTCAAACTGTATGTAAATTCACCTGGCATTTTGCATTTATAGACAGACTTTAAGAAACAAATCTTTTGGAGAGGCAGTGCTCTCTACAGAGTCGCCAAATGGATTAGATTTCCTGGCAACTACAGTTGAGTTACTTACAGATCAACAGTTGGGTCACTACAAAGTTGAGGTCTACGTGTTAACCTGAGTGCCCACCCGTAAGAAACCGGTTAGAGCCAATCTTAAAATGATATAGCTCCAAATGTAGAGACATGTTTGTGTTAATAAAAAATATATAAAAGCAAATGCATTCTAAAAATCTCTAAGGACATACATTAAATTGAAAAAGGGTTTACAGCTGAATGTGGTGGCTCACACCTATAATCCTAGCACTTTGGGAGGCTGAGATGGGAGGATCACTTGAGCTCAGGAGTTCAAGACCAGTCTGGGTAGCATAGTGAGACCTTGTCTCATTTATTTATTTTTTTTAATTTAAAAATGTAATTTAAAAAATAAAAAAAGTGTTTACTTCCGTGGAAGGGAAGCTAAGATGGGGAATAAAGGGAAAGTTTTGTTCTTTTACTCGATTTTACCTTTATGTCTGAATGTTATATTTCTAATGTGTGCTTTTAAAAGCCAACAAACAAAAGATAACAGTATATTTCTTGGGGTGACTCTACCGTCAGCACGGAAAGTCAGCAGGAAGCAAGTACATCCTTCCGCCTTCATAAAGTTTTCTGTGGAGGAGGAGAGTGCAGGGTAAAAGGCCTGGATTCCAAGGGCTTTGCTGGCAGCCCCTTAGAGGGTAGACAGAACACCTATCCTATTTGGTCAAGAAGAGAAAAACAGTTTCTCCATATGTAACAAACTGCTTTCCCCCAGAATGTTCTGCATTATAGTAATGGTGTAAGTAATCTGCCCTTCAAACATGAGAACATTTGCATCCAGGCCTTTAGGCAGCCAAGGCAGCATTAAAGAATAAAGAGTGGGAGCAGAGTGAGCTGAGGGAAAGCAGAGCTTCTGACATTTGAGGAACTGGGCGTGAATTTGTTTTTAGTCTTCAAAAACCATTCTCTTGAGGAATCGAATTCCCATGACCCCTGAAGTGAAACAGTTGGTGTTTTCTCCTGCGTTACTCCCATACGTAAGTTGGTGATTATAATGAGGGTGGTGGCTAATACTTATATAATGCCAGATGCTGTTCTATGTGCTTTATTTATTATTGTGTTTATTAATCCTCACAGCAGCCTTCAGAAGTAGACACTGTGTTGTCTCCATATTATGGAGCAGGAATCTCTGTCTCAAAAAGGTGAAGTAATGGGTCCAAGACACACAGCTAGTAAGTAGTAGAGTCAGATTTGAACCCAGGCAGTCGAGCCCCAGATTTCATTTCCTTAACCATTATGTATTATTCTCCCATGAAAGCCCATCGTGTAAAACCATTTTAATGGGCTTTCTAGCTTCACTTTTTTGGGGACCTTTGAAGCAATCATTCAGGCAGCCTTTGTTCTAGCCAAGGGCCAACCATGGCACCACTGAAATTTTGGGCTGGATAATTATTTGGTCTGGGGACTGGGTGTCCTTTGCATTGTAAATAACTAACTTTTCTAGTGATCTGATGTGTTCAAATTGTCATGAGCTCAAGAGACAGGAAGATTTGGTGGTAGGCTGTAATACCTAATACCTAATGCCACTTTTTTCATGTGTTTTTGCCACGTGTTGTAGCAGAATACAGGAAGGAAGGAACTGGTGTGGATGTGTCAGAGAAGTTGTCTTAAACTGTCAATCTGGAGATGGAACATAAATGTTAAAATTAAATAATCATTTAAAAATTACGCAACATAACAAGTGATATCAAAGGCCAGTATTTGATTAAGTGCCAGATGAGCAGTACAATTGATAAGCCCTACAGGAACCGAAAGGGAATCACATCGAGAAGACTTCATAGAAGAGGCAGAGCTTGAGTAAGGCCTTAAATGCTGAGCGGTTTTGGATAGGAGGAGGGAAGGGGATGGTTGTCCATATCCTTGGAAGAGTGACAGACTAAACACGGTATAGACTTCATGACTTAGACCAGTCTAAGAGAGCTGTGGTTTGGAAGAAACAGGAAATAAGATTAAAAAGTTAGTTTTGGGTTGGGTTGTGGAAATCTATGAGGAGATGAGGACTCTTTTTAAAGTACTGTCCCTGTTTAAGCTTCCAGACAGACTCAGAACCTTGCAGATAGACTCAGGTGCTTCTCCTGTGTTTCCCTGCACCTTGTATGTACTTAGAATCCAGGTGTGTTCTTAATGTAATTATTCATTTGCATTACACTCCTAAGGCAGAGTTTCTTAACCTTGGTACTATTGACATTTTAGGCTGGATAATTCTTAGTTGTAGGGCGCCTGACCTGTGCATCATAGGATGTTAAGCGGCATCCCTGGCCTCTCCTTGATGTCAGTACTTCCCTTCCTCACCACTCCGAGCCCCAGTGACGATTAAAAAAAATGTGATAAAACTGTCCTGTGTTGAGAACCATTGCTCAAAGGCCTTTGAAGGCACAACTGTAATGTCTTCTTATCCATGTATTATCAACATCAGGGGTGTTGGGATGTAGGTTGCAGGTCATTGTTGGACCATGAACCACTGTTACCAGTCCACAATAAGACAAATATTGGAAATTAAGAATAAGCAATTAGAAATGTTTATAGCAATTTGACATTATCACAATTTTTTTAAAATTATGTTTTACAAAAATGTTGGTTTGCAATGGATTGGAAATTTAAAAGGAAAAAAAAATACAACTGGACCTTAGCGTACATAGTTTGAGAAGCACTGGCCTACGTAAATATTTGCAAAATGAATGAAATTTTTGAACAGATGCCTTAGAGAAGAGGTGAGGCAAATAGTCTTAGAGACCAGTAGACTATTGCTGTCCAATGCGTGGTACTTAGAATCTGGATTGGGGTGAAGGCAACAGGAATGGAATGGGAAGAAAATACATGAAAAAATTGCAGACATGAAACTGGCAGAATTTGGCAATAGTTATTGTGGGTGACAGAATTGGAGGTGAGACTCAGGTCTTGTGAGAAAATGTTGGAAATAAGAAAATCAGGAGAATGTAGTTTTGGAAAAGTAAAGAATATCATTGCACATATTTTCAATATCGTGAAAGGAAACTGGAAGCTGAACTGAAGAGAGGAAGAATTACTGGCGTTTCAATTTATTGAAGCCTAGTTTCAATCAGTCTGCACATGTTTAGGAAACACACTGTTGACTATTCTTGCTTGAAATATCCTCTTTACTTGGCTTTTCTCACTCCAAGCATTTCTGGTTTTCCTTTTACCTCTCTCGCTGTCTCTTTTCAACCTCTTTTGTGTCCCTTAAAATGTTGGGGTTCTTCAGGAGTCTGTCTTTGACCTATTATTTTTCTCTAATTATTCTCCCCCAAATTAATCACATCTGTTTCATAGCTTCAATTAGTATCTTTATGCTGCTAACTCTCAAATATGCATATGCCACCTCGGTCTCAGTTTCGAACTCTGGATTTGTACCAGCATAATGTGTTGGGTATTTCATGATCACGTAGTAAGCTTGAAATTAAACACATTCAGTTGCCCCCTCAGTCCTCTCTAAACATGCATCTATATCTGTGTTTTCTATCTCTGGCAATACTCTAGCCAAAAATCTGGACGCCTTCTTTAACTCCTCCCTTTCCCTCACCTCCCACTTCCACTAAGTCGCAGAATAGACCGTCAATTCTGCAATCTCCTCAATCTCTCTCAAATCCTTCCAGTTCCCTCTACCTCCCCCTGCCACTCTTCCTTCAGGACACCATTATCACTTGCCTGAATTGCTCCATAAGCCCTCAGCCTTGCCCTTCTCTAATCCATTCTCCACACTGTAACTGGAGTGATTTTTATAAAAAGGCAAGTCTGATCCTGTCACTGCACTGGTTCAAACTCTTTAGCAGCCCGCCTTAACTCCTTACATGGTTTACAAGCCCTGTGTGATCTGGCCCCTGCTAAACTTTCCTGCCTCACCTCTTAGCCCGTGCCCCTCCCCCGTACTCTGGGTTCCAGCCAGCCTGTGCTATTTTCAGTTCCTCTAATTTGCCATGCTACTTTCTCTTACCTCTATATCCTAGGGTTTTTTTTTTTTTTTTTTTTTTTTGCCCAACCATCTTTTCATCCAATTCCTGTTCACTCTTTAGGCCAAAGCTTTGATCTCACTGTTTCTAGAATGAGTAGGCTTTAGTGTTTCTCCTGTGTGTTCTAATAGCTCTATGTTATTTTATGCATTATTACATTGTATTATAATTGCTTATTACATGTCTGTATTCCAAGTCCTCTCTCCGTGTCCCTGCCCTCACAAACATAGTATACCTTCAGTAAGGAATAGGCCTTGTTTATTTTGGTCACTGTCGTATTTTTTCCTCCCGGCATGCTGTCTGGCTTATAAGTTTTCAGGAAATGAATAAGTGCCAGGAACTTGATTAATCTTGATTAATTAAATAGAACACTTAGTTTGATCCAAGCCCTGCCCTCATGATGCTTACAGTCTATGTGGGAGTAACACTGTATTTGCATATCCCAGAGCAGTACTGTGTAAAACATAAGGCGCATTGTGAACCAGATTAGCAAAGTAGGCCACATGGAGAAGCAGCAGATGCATTTAAAGAGCAAGACTGAGCCATGTCTTTAAAAGTCAAAGCAGATATGATGTTTATAGTTCATTACTAAATCCATGTAGATCCTCTTAGATTCTGAATTTAGGAAAGACCTCTTGGATTGCTCCCGAATGGAACCAGGCTCCAGAAATAAGAAGAGGAAGAGTATTTTCTTGGGTACTTGTGAGCTACCATTTGCTTCATTGGGAACTGCCATTCTTATGTAAGGGCACCATAACAAGAGTGTTCACATTTAAGGGCATCAGGTCAATATTGGGTCTGTGTGAGTTTGTGTGCATGTGAATGCACACATGTATTTTCTATTTTTAAATAGAAACACATTATAAAAATAATGCATCCCCATAAAACAGCACAGATAGGGTAAAAAGTGAAATCTCCCTTCATTCTACCCACTCCAGTTTTACTCTCTCTCTTAGAGGTAGTCACTGTAAAGAGATTGGTATGAGTTTTTCAAACCCTTTCCTAAGTATTTATACAATAATGTATAATCAATCCATTCATTCATTTATTGAGACAGGGTCTTGCTCTGTTGCCCAGGCTGGAGTGCAGTGGTGCAATCATACTCCGTTGCAGCCTTGCACTCCTGGGCTCAAGCAGTCCTCCCACCTCAGCCTGCCAAGTAGCTGGGACTACACCCAGCTAATTTGTGTGTGTGTGTGTGTGTGTGTAGAATTGGGGTCTCACTATGTTGGTCACGCTGCTCTCAGACTCCTGGCCTCAAGCAATCCTCCCACCTCAGCCTCCCAAAATGCTGGGATAACAGGCATCAGCCACTGTGCCTGACTTTTTTTTTTTTTTTCAACCTAATAGTGTATCTTGGTTTTTTTTTCTGTGATAAAACACACAGATAACATTTTATTTTTTAAAAAGTTAAATAGTATTAGCAAATCTGCATCCACACAAGTCCCGTCATGGTAAGTTAGTGTCTCTTCCTCAGCAGTAAGAAGGCTCCTAGGCACACACCAGAACAAGGTTGGCATTGCGTCTCCTTTCTACTCACTTGTATGGCCCTAGGATTCTCAGTGCAGCAGGGCTCTGGGCGCTCAGCTACTTGAGCCTTGGTACCCTTGCCTGAAAAATTATTTATTGGTAGGTAACATTAATGTGTGTAAGTTTTCTAACACAGTACCTGGCTGACTGTCAAACACTCCATGGATGATAGTTATTTGGTATGATTATATTGCCAAGAGGCACTTTTGGAGCTCTGTAAAAGGCAAAAATTTATAACCCAATCCCTTTAATGTTAAGATGTGTTTTCTTCTTATCTTAAATTTTGTTGCTGTTGAAAATAGTTAACACCTGAGATTTTCATCCTGTGCTGTTTTATAATTACCCATTTTGAACAGTGTTTGTTGATAAGGTAGTCAAGGGGACACTTCGAAATATTTTTTATTTGTGAAGTCATACTTTGGCTGATTTATATTTACTTTTTATCACATTCCATCGGAGAGGAGCAGATAAATTTTCTATCACCTCTATAAATCCTGTCAGTTTCTTATATGTGATACACTAACTTGGAAAAACAACAGCTATCTTGATAGACACAATAGAGAATAGCATGTCAGAGGAAGGGAAGAATTAGAATGTTAACAATAATGCTAGTAAAAAGCTACCCAGGACTTAAACGTTATTATTTGAGAGTACTTCTACCATGATTCAAATAAGACTTGCCTTGGAATTCCATATAATTTGTTACTTAGAGCAGTCTACCTTTAATATGTTTAATATGTTCATACTTTAAAAAAAAACCTGCAAGAAACTTCGGTTTCACGTTTTTGCTTTTTAAAGAATTAACATAATGTTATTTCAGGTTTGTAAAGGAAGTTACAGAAGACAGCAATAAATCCCTTCCATATACCATTTTACTCATAGTGCAAAATTAGACATTGAGAATTATTATGGGCACTGTATTAGATATTCAAAGATGTATTTGTGGCTTTGACTTCTTCACCAACACCTCTGGCTTTAATACAGTATCTTTTATCAGAGCAAGTAATAGTTTGAATCCTTTTCTTACAGATCCTCTTTTTACTCGAGTGACTGCAAACTTATAAAGATGCACACATCTGTAGCTTGAACGTCTATGCTATTTGCTCAAGTATTTACTTGAATTTATCCTCGATGATACGATTTTTTTAAGTGCTTTGATTTTAAAATCTATCTAGAATCCCATCATGAGGGAGGAATCTTAGCAAGACTTAAGCACCTTTTCATAATGACTGGTTACTGTAGGATAAACCTATAATTAGTATGTTGCTAATCCACACATTAGATATATCCCGTCAAATTTCAAATATACACAGGAGAATTGTTCACATTGAAGGTTATTAGTGCATTTGAGGGACATTTCCATGTTGATTCACAACTACCCCTTTACCTTACACTTTCCTGTGTTACTAGACTTCTCTTTCTGTAAAACTTCTCTTTGTTGTTACTTTTTACTTTTGTATGTGTTACCTGATTACTTTGGCTTCCTCTGTGACTACTGAGGGAGCCAATTGTGGCTGTGATGAGCTTAGAGAAAGGGAGATGGGGAAGACTCACTTAAATGAGTTACAAATTCTCTGTAGTCTGATCTTTATCTGACTATTGCAGTATGACCATAGGTGATACTAAATGAAATAGAACTCAGCTCTTCAAAATTTGGATTTGTCTTATAAGTCGTAATGGCTCCAGGTGGGATACTGTGTCAGCCCAAGGATAGGCAGGTGATAGTTTATTGCCACAGTCAAAAGATCGAACTCTTTTTTTTCATGTTATCTAGAAATGAATCTTTTTTTTAAAAAAAAGGAATGGGTTGAACTTATAATATTTTAGCAACTCATAAAATAACTTGAAGAAAAAGATCATTTGGAAGGAGAGACAAAACAGACTGAAAGACATTGTTTAAATTTATGACTTTTATTATCTTACTTGAATGCTATTTTTGCCCCTCTTGCTATTATTAAACCCTTTGCTTCCTGTTTTCAGTTGCTCCTGTCAAGGTATGAATTTTTCTTTGGATGATCGTTATCTATTTCATATTATCTAGTATTCCTCTCTATTATGAGAAAATCAAAAGTAGACAGTGTATCTATAGATATAGATTTAAATGCACTAAGGTAATTATATATTTGAATCAGAGACCTAAGGAATAATCTAGTGTAGCATTTCCCAAATTTACTTAAACTTAACATACTTACATAAAGACAGACCTATTTATGTTTCGAAGGAACACCAGTTTGAGAAATGCTGATCTTACCTGTGTCATTCTTATTTTGTAGATGAGGACACTGGGACCTCAGAAGAATAAGGCAACTTATTTAGGCTAAAGTCACTACTTGTCTACTGGGGCTGGAATCCAGGTTGCCTAGTCTGGTGCACTTTAGGCTTCATGATTCAGCCACTTAAGACAATTTGATTTATTGTTGGGCTTTTTAAATTCTAGATTTCATAACTTGGATATGAAACTGTACTTCTCACTCTCCAAAATAAGCTTCACTGTTTTCTGGAACGTGAATTAGATTCAGAAAGCCCCTTACTGCCTTTGGATTACTGCAGCCTCCCCAGTGGGCCCCAGGGATCCAGGAAAAATATCTTTGTTTTTCACCTGGTCATCTCCTCAGCTTTTAGAGGGACTCTTAGATCTATGTTTAAGAAAAAACTTTTATTCTTATAATTGTAGTAATGCATGTTTATTGTAGAAAATTTCAAAAATGTAGATGAATAAGAAGAATAAAACAATCACTCAGGGTAAAAAACAAAAAACCCTGAAAAAGTACTATTAATATTCTGGAGTATATCATCCAGCTAGTTTTTGCTGTATATACATAGAGCCAAAAAAAAAAAAAAAAAGCATTTTGCAGTTTTATAACTGGTTTTCTCCCCACTCAGTAAGTTAACAGTGTTTCTTGAATATTCTTCTATAACATTCTTTATTTTGTAGAATGATAATGCTGTGATTTGTTTAATCAATCCCCTCTAGTTAGACATGTAAATTGTATTCAGCTTTTTACTGTTATACACTATGTTTAACAAGCACCTTAGAAACTAAATATTTCTACACATTCATATTTCTTTAAGATAAATTCCTGGAAGTAGAATGGCTGAATCAAAAAGCATTCACAAGTGTAAATGTTTTTGATATGTACTGCCAAATTTAGACTTTCTTTTTGAAAAGTCAAATGTTAAGGAGATCAAAGCAATCACTAAGCAGGTACTCTGGAAGAGAAATAGAAATATAAAAAATATAATGGTTTCATGAGAAACTAATAGACAAGATTTCAAGAGACTTGGAGTCTAGTTTTGGATTTGTCATTGAATGACTGTGACTTTTGGGTCTTAGTTTCCTCATTATAAAAATGGGAAGATAGACTAGAAATAGAAACTTTTTCAGAATAGTCACCTTATGAATGTCGTTTCAGTGAAATATAAAGGTCTGTACATAGGTTCTGCAGGGAAGATGCCATGTATTTGCTTATTCTTCAGGTTTCAGCTTGATTGCCTTTGGAAGATCTGTCACACTTACGTCCTCCTAATAGAAGTAATTGTTTTACTTTTTGGCTCCTCATAGCCCTTTTTAAATGTTGGTTCTGTATAGTTGTATCTTTGATTTTTAATATTGAGCTATTTGTAACAGAGGTTATCTTACTCATCTCCTGAAATAACTTGGCTTAGCATAGTTCTTGGGTATATAATAGAGACTCAGTAAATATCTGTGGAAGTTGAGAGTGATACCTTGTTCCCCAATGTATAACAGCAGAGCCTAGCCTTCTCCTGTTGAGCATTGTCTGTGCTCACTTTGAAGAGCTCACCACATTTCTTCAGTTTGTTTGTTTTTGTTTTTATTTTTGTTTATTTTTTTTATTTTTTATTTTTGGCGGGGTGGGGGTCTTTCCTATTCAGTAACACGGTGGTTCTCAGTCTTTGGTGTGTATCAGAATTTTTTTTTTTAGAGTTTTGCTCTGTTACCCAGGCTGGAGTGCAGTCGTGTGATCTCAGCTCACTGCAACCTCTGCCTCCCAGGTTCAAGCGATTCTTGTGCCTCAGCCTCCCGAGTAGTTGGGATTACAGGCACACGCCACCATGCCTGGCTAATTTTTGTATTTTTAGTAGAGACACGGTTTCACCATGTTAGCCAGGCTGCCCTCGAACTCATGACCTCAAGTGATCCGCCCACCTTTTCTGGTATTACAGGCGTGAGCCACTCTGCCTGGCCCAGAATTTTTAATGTTAAAAAAAAAAATACAGATTTCCAGGCTGTCTCTCAAGTACACTGAATGTGAGTGTCAGGCACAAAGCCGAGACACAGCACTGTCAATAGCTGAGCTCTCCTTGGGGTTTTAGCTTTGTCAGGCAAATTGATATTCAAGTTCCAGGTCTGCCACTTACCAGATGTGTCTTCCCCTTACCAGGGTAAGGTCATTTTACCACTGTAAGCCTCAGTATATCTTCCTTAAAAAGAGGGTAAAAATAATACCCTGGCTCATAGTTTTAAAATTGATTACATAAGAGAACATATTAAAACACGTAGTACAGCCCTTCCCATATCTGCAGTTCTGGCCTTGATCTGTAACTTCTTGGATCTTATATGCATTTATTATTTATTTGTTTCTTTTTAAAATAACATTTATATTTTTTCAGCTTTTAGAGATTAATATGTTCATTATAGAAAACTGAAAAACACAAGAGGCATATAACTAAAAAATCATCCATAACAGAAGCAGTTTACATTCTGATGTATCTTTCCAGTCCTTGTATGTGTATACATATATACATAATTGAGTATACCTTTTTACATGGTTACACTCATATAGTATGTGCCATGCTTTCTTGCATATCATGAGTACTTGAGTATCAAAATACTCAGGGCTTTGGGACTCAGACATTGGTAAATATTCACGATATATTTTCTTATCTTTTGTGGGGACAAAAATATCTTAAAAAACAAAATGGCAACAGGTGTCTGGAAATGCATATTGGCAGGTTTATAGTTAAATACTGTGTTCACTTAATACCCAATATAAAATGAGATACAAAGCAGTCAAGTAAGTATAATGCTTCTTAGATAGTTCAGTATGAGATCTGCACTATTAAAATATTACCAGAAGTGATGTTTCTACTTATTTAACAATTCATATAGTATTCACAAAGTATACCAAGAAAAAAGCACACATGTCAGTGGTTATAATCAGATTGTAAATATGGACATATCTATATATATCTCTTCCCTTACCTTTCTTTCTGCCCCTTCCTTAGCAATCCAGTACATACTGATGTATACTGCTCATAGGTGGTTTAACATTGCCATTTCCAAGATGCTTCTTTTCTAATGAAATTAATTTACTAATTAGTTAATTCACTGGCTCTACTTTTATACATTGTCACCTCATAACATCTAGAAAGCTTAGTGTTGTGAAGTAAGGACTGATAAACAGAGGCACTTTACTAAAAAATCACTTCTAGAACTGTGGCTACAATATGAAACTATCTTCTAGATATGAACATACTTGCAAAGAACCTTCCTTTTGCCTTTCTTCTTCCTTCTCCAGCTCAATGAGTAAGTACAGAAATGCCTATAGCTCTACGAGATGGGTTAACAACAGTCACTCCCAGACAACAAGCCTTGCTAAAAACTCTAACAAGAGGACGTTTATCAAAGAATCATTTTACTACTTAAACTTTCAGCATACTTTGGGCACTTCTCAGCGTTGGGGCCTTGTTTGTCCTTTTTGCATACACAACAATACTAAGTAAATGCACTTGCAGAACGACAGTAGATAATCTGCATTTATCTCAAAACACACTGGCACAGAACTCTTCCACCGTCACTTTCTGTCTCTCTCACCTCCTTTACTACCCAATGAGCAAACAATATGTAGCTCAAAGAGATAAAGTTTAACAGTTCCATTCTAAAGACAGTCATTCCTGTTAATTGACATAAACTTACTTAAAGTGTGTTATTTTGTGAAGACTACATGTTTCAAATGTCTACTGTATAATGATAGCATTGATTAAATTGTGTGCATATAACAAAGGCTATAATCTGAAAGTATCTTCTAAATATGAACATTATAGCCAAGTACACGTCCCCTTCTCACTTCCTTCTTATCATTATCAGTCCAATGGACAATCAGCATTCCAAAAGTTGTTTTCAGAAGATAGTCTTACCTATGAAGTTTTCCGGCATACAAGAAAAGTATATAAGATGTTTTAGTTCATCTTCTCTTCTTTTGTCAAACGTTAGCAACCTCTTTATCATCTAGACAACAATATGTAAAATTAGGACTTGCTTGTCCATTGTACTGATAACCCTCAATGGGTTATGTCTCAGCAAACCCATCGTAAGTTGAAAATATCCTAAGTTGAGAGTGCATTTTTGACTTACAATATTTTCAGTTGACTATGGGTTTATCTCGTCGTACTGATTGTAAATCAAAGAGCATTACCAAATGCATATTGCTTTTATACCATCATAAAGTAAAAAAGATTGTTAAGTCAAACCAGTTTAAGTTGGGGACTGTGTGTATACACCATGTGCACAGCAGAGTAAAACAAAATGCACAGAACATGCAGGTAATCTTGCCTAACTACAAACACATGGCATAGAACCCTTTATTCCTTGCTGCACTTCCTTTGCCTTCCTCCTCCCTCAGTCCACAAGCACAGATCTGTACCACTCAAAGAGGAGGTCTAATAATCTCATTTCCAAAAGACAGTATTTTTTTTTTATTTAGGTTTTAGGGTACATGTGCACAATGTGCAGGTTTGTTACATATGTATCCATGTGCCATGTTGGTTCGCTGCACCCATTAATTCGTCATTTAGCATTAGGTATATGTCCTAATGCTGTCCCTCCCCCCCCTCCCCTCAACCCACAACAGTCCCCGGAGTGTGATGTTCCCCTTCCTGTGTCCATGAGTTCTCATTGTTCAATTCCCACCTATGAGTGAGAACATGCGGTGTTTGGTTTTTTGTCCTTGCAATAGTTTACTGAGAATGATGTTTTCCAGTTTCATCCATGTCCCTACAAAGGACATGAACTCATCATTTTTTATGGCTGCATAGTATTCCATGGTGTATATGTGCCACATTTTCTTAATCCAGTCTTATCGTTGTTGGACATTTGGGTTGGTTCCAAGTCTTTGCTATTAAAAAGTGGGCGAAGGACATGAACAGACACTTCTCAAAAGAAGACATTTATGCAGCCAAAAAACACACGAAAAAATGCTCATCATCACTGGCCATCAGAGAAATGCAAATCAAAACCACAATGAGATACCGTCTCACACCAGTTAGAATGGCCATCATTAAAAAATCAGGAAACAACAGGTGCTGGAGAGGATGTGGAGAAATAGGAACACTTTTACACTGTTGGTGGGACTGTAAACTAGTTCAACCATTGTGGAAGTCAGTGTGGCGATTCCTCAGGGATCTAGAACTCGAAATACCATTTGACCCAGCCATCCCATTACTGGGTATATACCCAAAGGACTATAAATCATGCTGCTATAAAGACACATGCACACGTATGTTTGTTGCGGCACTATTCACAAAAGACAGTATTTCATTAAATTTATTAATTCCTTTTATCCAGGCATTTAGTGGTCATTTTTAGATGACCTTTACCATATATCTTCAGATGCTTTCACCATCCCCCATAAGAATTTTTACTGAAATGAATTCTTGAAATGTTTAAAACTTTGTTACATTCTTTCTCATTCCACAAGTAGTTATCCCTTCCCAGTTACCTTTCTTTTTTAGGTCTGTGGAGTCATGATACATCTGTCCCCTTTTCCTTTGTTTTTCATGCATTTGTCAAATTTATTATTGAATACTCCTAAATTTTTTTCTGCCTTTATCATTTGTTTTTTTCTTTTTCATTGCTTTAGTCAGTTACCCTTGCACTACAGCAGTAGCCTCTTTATTATCTTCCTTGCCTTTAGTCTTCTTCCTTTCCATCCTGGAGTATTTATTTCAAAGCTTACTGTACAAAACTACCAGATTCTATCAGAGAACATCAAAGGAATCACAGAATCTCAGTATTGCAAGGGATCTTAGCCATCTAGTTCACATACCTGTTTTTTTATTTGAATCTCTTCTACATTTCTTTTTGTTATTATTATTATTATTTTTTTTTTTTGAGATGGAGTCTCACTCTGTTGCCCAGGCTGGAGTGCAGTGGTGCGATCTTGGCTCACCGCAACCTCTGCCCCCCTGGTTCAAGAGATTCTCCTTCCTCAGCCTCCCAAGTAGCTAGGATTACAGGTGTGCGCCACCATGCCCAGCTAATTTTGTATTTTTTTTTTTTTTTTTTTTTTTCAGACGGAGTCTGGCTCTGCCGCCCAGGCCGGAGTGCAGTGGTGTGATCTCGGCTCACTGCAAGCTCCGCCTCCCAGGTTCACGCCATTCTTCTGCCTCAGCCTCCCGAGTAGCTGGGGCTACAGGTGCCCGCCACTATGCCTGGCTAATTTTTTTGTATTTTTAGTAGAGACGGGGTTTCACTGTGTTAGCCAGGATGGTTTTGATCTCCTGACCTCGTGATCTGCCCGCCTCAGCCTCCCAAAGTGCTGGGATTATAGGCATGAGCCACCGTGCCCGGCCTTTTGTATTTTTAATAGAGATGAGGTTTCACCATGTTGCCCAGGCTGGTCTCGAACTCCTGATGTCAGGTGATCCACCTGCTTTGGCCTCCCAAAGTGCTGGGATTACTCATGCCTGGCCTTCTTCTGCATTTCTGCTGAGTAACTTCTGCTAGGTTCCTTAGGCTAAGCTTAAGTTCCTCCAGTGACAGGAATCTCACTCCCTCCTAAGGTTACATTCCTCTTTTGGACAACTATAGGTTTAAGTTTAGTCTTCCTTATGTTAAGGTAAGATGTATTTGCTTGTATCTTCTCCTACAACCTCTGGTTCTTCCTCTGAAACTACACAGAACAAGCATGATCCTACTTCTTTATGAAAACTCTTTAGGTAT
Source organism: Symphalangus syndactylus (assembly GCF_028878055.3). Classification (NCBI taxonomy): domain Eukaryota; kingdom Metazoa; phylum Chordata; class Mammalia; order Primates; family Hylobatidae; genus Symphalangus; species Symphalangus syndactylus. The sequence goes on along the minus strand of NC_072442.2, from coordinate 46,634,929 downwards.
GAAGAAAGCTATTGTCCAGACCTCCCTGCAGATTCATCTTTTCTCTAAGCTAATTCTCCAAAGCTTGGTTGGTTTTTTCCAGCCAGTCTTTTTAGCCCTTTACCATCCTATTCACATTTCTGTGAACTTTAACATTTGTGTATATTAACGTTAAGCTGTGAAACCTAGAATTTAGCGGAGTACTGCAAATATGGTCTCTGTTGTAAAATAGATCAGATCTATTTATTCTTTATTTAAAACACTAGTCTTTTAACGTAGGCCGAAATTGTGCTAACATTTTTGACATCGACATTCTATGTTAATGCTTATCTAATTTACTAATGAGTGAAGTTCCCAGTCATCTCTCACAAAACTGTATCTCTCCCAGCTGTACTCAAGTACAGAAAACATCTATTCTTGATAACTTTTATCTTGTTAGAATAGCTCTTTTCTCTTCTATAGCTACAGCTTGTCAGTGTGTCCTTATCAGCTTATGATTTAATTGAGGCTATAGAACATATACACTTAAAAAAAATAAGCTAAGAACTCTTAGAATAAAACAACGTAATATATTGTCAGTTGTAACTATGAATGATGTTTTTCAAAGTGTGTCCTCTGGCCTACATTAGAGTTACCTAGGGCGCTTGTTAAATATTCAGTTTCACTCCAGAGTTAATGAATTCAGATTTCTAGGAGTGATGTCTGGAAATCTGCATTTTAACAAGCTCCATTGGATATTGGTGCATATTAAAGTTTGACAGCTGCTACTCTTAAGTACTGAAGGATTGAGCCCAAAGATATGATCAGAATTAGGTGGCATTAATAAAGGAGGTGATTTCTGGGGACGGAAGAACATGAACTGTTAGAGTAAGTAGAAATTCCAGGTGTAGTCAAGAAGAAATAAATTGTCTGCTAGGGAAGATATTTGCTAGGCTGAAGTAGGGGCCCAACAGAACAGCACATAAAAGGAGTTAAAAGCTAAGGGACAGAAGGAAAAAAAACAAAGAAAAAACTATAAAATTCTGAAACCAGTAAGGATACATGCTGCCAGTTGGCAGCAAGGCAGACCTGCTATAGAAGAAGCATGATCTTTGTCATCAAGAATTCATGAAATACCAGGCAACACCCTATGAGGGAGTGTAAAAGGGTGGGGGTGTCAGCAAAGATTAGTTTGGAGCATTGCTACACACATCTCATCTTTAGTTCTAGGCTATCTAATGAGAAAATCTATATTAAATCTAAGTTGACTGATTTGGATATAGACCAGTCAGATGGTAGACAGCTTGCACAGCTGCTTGGTGCTCAGGAAATAGGCCGTTTTCACTATTGTAGCAAAACTCAGAGTGCTCTTGGCATTTTGAAGTTGGTGGGACAACATCAAGTCTCTACTAGACAGAATAGTGCCGTGAAAATGGGTGGTCAAAGACCTGACTGCCCAGATGGTATCAGGAGTAGTGGTCTTGGTCTTAAGTATTTCCATTTGTTAAAGATTCGATAAGTGCACAGATAAACAAGTGTAGATGACAACCTATTTTAGATGTTGATTGACAGTCTTAAGGCCAGGTGTGGTGGCTCACGCCTGTAATCCCAGAACTTTGGAGGTCGAGGAGGCTAATCACTTGAGCCCAGGAGTTTGAGACCAGCCTGGGCAACATGGTGAAACCCCATCTCTACAAAAAAGTACAAAATTAGCTGGGCATGGTGGCATGCACCTGTGATCCCAGCTACTCAGGAGGCTGAGGTGGCAGGATGGCTTGAGCTTGGGAAGTGGAGATTGCAGTGAGCTGAGATAGTGCCACTGCCCTCCAAAGCCTGGGCAACAGAGTGAGACCCTGTCTCAAAAAAAAAAAAAAAATTTTTTGAAATGAAAGGCCCTCCTGTATAATGAGTCAATGAAAGTTATGCTCTTAGACTAAATAATTATATTGTACTACTGAAATGGTAAGTCAAGTAGAACTAAGAAAATACTCATGACTCTGGTTCCAATTTACAATTTTCAACAGAACCATAAGAGAAGTTGTAATTATGAAAACTTAAATGATCAAATATTAATTTGTGTCCAGGCACAGTGGTTCACGCCTGTAATCCCAGCACTTTGGGAGGCTGAGACGGGTGGATCACCTAAGGTCAGGAGTTCAAGACTAGCCTGGCCAACCTGGCGAAACCCCATCTCTACTAAAAATACAAAAATTAGCTGGGCATGGTGGCACCTGTAATCCCAGCTACTCAGGAGGCTGAGGCAGGAGAATTGCTAGAACCTGGGAGATGGAGGTTGCAGTGAGCCGAGATTGTGCCATTGCACTCCTGCCTGAGCAAGACCCTGTCTCAAAAAATATAATAATTGTGATTATATTTAAAAGATCAAATATTAATTTGTGATTATATTTTCTACAAGGGCATGCACTATTTAAAGTTGAGCACTCAAATCTGGTTTGCACAACTGCACAGAGAAGCTTGCAAGACTGCCGAATATGTCCTGACTTGCCACTAGTCTTTTGATAGCCTCCTTCTTTGGCAAACATGGCTAATCTGCATTTGTACTGGAAGCCACTTGGGATTCCTCTTTAAACATCAGTCATTGTTCAAAACCCACTTCGCACTTCTTTCTCTCTTTATAGATCATGTTGCTCCCAAGATGAACTAAACACTCTTATCTTAATGCTAATTTGACAGAGACCACTTCTAATTTGTTATCATCCTGCTTACTCTTATATAAAGTTAGTGTTTGCTATAGTTTTTTCTCCCTTTGAATACCTCAAAGTTGACTGATAATTTTTCCTCAACGCAGCTTGCCTCTGATAACATCCAGAAAAAATGAAGAAAATGTACTGCTTTGTAAAATAGAAGAGCTTAACAAGTACAAATTTGTCACTTTTTTCGGGTGTTTCAAAAGAGTGTAAACAGTAAACATTGCTGTTTATTTCTTGTGTTTCAGAAGTAAGGCTATGTATTTTTATCGAGCTATTTACAATTTATATATAAGATGTAAGTATTTTCATGAATCATTTTCATCAGTTGGGCTGGATATACCTATCATAGTGGATACGGTCCTATTCTGACTTTTAGATCAGAAATCACTTTCAGCTGTTTGTAGCACACACCTTAAAGCCTATTAAAGTTCTCCCCACCAAAATTTGTATTATTATAATCACTGGATGTCAACACCTGTGGCTCAAACAGTATCCAAATTTTGTATATTGTTGGAGGATTGCTGATTTAACTGAGAGTTGTAGCTAGAAATAAGGTGAGAAAGAATATACAGGTAATACTAATCCATCTCAAACTGAGAGGCAAAGGATGGTGGATGGGCTATGTTGATCTAGCGTTGCAAAAACACTTTTGGATGAAATGCCCAGAAATAGCCCCAGTTCCTTTCACTAGAATCAGCTTGTCCCAGGTGAATGCCAGCAGAGCAGGGTGTGTGCTCCTCAAGAAAGGGCAGTGACTGCTTTCCAATGTCTGGCAGTTAGGGGCGATGAGAGTAGTTGCAATTGGGGAGATAAAGGGGAACTTTGGAAAATAAATATACTTACTATGATAGAGGAGGCAGGAGAAAAGGTCAAGGGCTGTACACATGTGGAACTGATAATCATGGTAGCTTGGCTTCTATGAATGGGTACATGTTGACCCTTAAGTGAGCTTAGAAAGCTTGAGAAATCAGTATGAGTGAACTCTGAGGCATAAGAAAGGAAGGCACGATTTAAAAACTTTTTTTTTAATTTGTGCAAATTTATGGGATACATGAGAAATTTTTTACATGTATATAATATGTAGTGATCAAGTCATGGTATTCAAGGGATCTGTCACCTGAGTACAATATATTCTTATTAAGTATAGTCATCCTACCCTGCTGTCAAACATTGAATTTATTCCTCCTATCTTACTGTACGTTTGTACCTTTAGCCTACTTCTCCTTAGCCTCCCCTCATCCCCAGTCACCCTCCCCAGTCTCTGTTGTCTACTTTTCCACTCTCTACCTCCATGTGTTAAATTTTTTACCTCCTACATATAAGTGAGAACATCTGATTTTTGTATTTTTGTGTTTGGCTTATTTCATGTAAGATAATGATCTCCACTTCCATCCATGTAGCTGCAAATGACATAATTTCATTGTTTTTATGGATGAATCATACTCCATTGTGTAGAAGCAGGCAGAATTGACTCTGATGGTAGTCTAGCTGGAAGAGAGGCTATAGCTACAAAGAATCTTGACTTACCAAAACACTAGTAACATGTTTGTGAAACTGCTGTAGTCCAACTCATTTACTACTATGTTAATATGGAGCTTGAAGTTCATCAATGGAATGGGTACTATAATTTGCAAAGTTCAAGTGACAATTATGGTAGATAAAGTTTTAAGGAGCAGATGGTCACAATTGTCAGTCTCAGAAGTAATTTGGTAAGTAAAGTAGTCATTTATTTGGAAGTTTTTCGGTTACCTAATTGTGATCTAATTGTCACCAGTTGAGAGTCTAATTCCGTTTCATCACTCATCTGCAGCAAGATGAGAGAAATAAGCTATTAATTAATAGCCAATATTTACGAGCTCTTACTATCCACCATAAAGTGTGCTAAGTGCTTTATGTGCATTATACTTAATTATAATAACTTTCTGAGGTAGTTACTATTATTATTTCCAGCTAGTTAGTGGAAGAACCAGGATTTGAATCCAGGCAAACTGACTGCAGAGCCCTCACTTTTAACACTACACATAAAACTGAGTTTGTTTAACACAAAACACTGTCCTTTAACCTGAGATTGTGTCTGTTCTACCTTTCAATATTAAAATGTACTTTTTATATGAAATGGTGGTGATAGACGATGTCAGGTTTGATTTTCTTTTTTTTTTTTTTTTTTTTTTAAGAAATCTTTACCTTGCAAAACTAAAACTAAAACAACCCAATGACAGCACTTCTCTCCAGTTTAAAAAAAACAAACGTTCTTTTGCTATTTGTGAAATCTAAGTTTGAGAACCACTGACTAGAAAAGTGGGACTCTTAGTAATTTTTAAAGTTCTTTAGAGATTTTTCACCTGATTTATTTTCTGATTTCAACCTCCTTGTTTTCATTAACCTTTTCCTTAAGTCCACCTTAGCGACTCATTCTTCGGTTATACACAAGACTTTGTTTGCCATTACCAGCAACCACACCACTTTGGGGATCTCAGATGTAAGCATCTTGCTCTCTTGCTGCCTCCCATTTTTCCTTGCTTACTCCTAGCATTTCTCCTGTTCCCAACTCCAGCAACTTGGACCCTACTGGAACCTCCAGTATAATTTACTCTATCATTTCCCAATCTTTTTGTCCTCTCTTTCCTCTTTCCCCACCTTAGCCTCCATGGTCTATCACATATATCCTCTTTGTATACACCCTTAGCAGCCTTGCTCCTCATCTTCTGTACGTGTCAAAGCCCCAAGTGTTTCTCAGCTACCTGCCTACTCTGTGCCAGTACTCTGTTAAGCATGGCTTAAGAAAAACACAAAACCGCGGTGTCTGATCTCACTTTAAATTTATGAACCAAATCTCAAGTAAGCCCTCAGTATTTCTTGGAACAGATATTCCTGGTATTCCTTCTGTATTTCCCTAGTCCAATCCATTTATTCTCCTATTCTCTGAGATGACTAGTTCTTCTTCTCTATTCAGCTCAACCCCCAAGCACCACCTCTGCCATCTTTACTAGCAGCTGATGACCTGGAATCTTTACTTCACGGAGCAAATAGAGGCAAGCAGAAGAGAACTTCTTCATCTTCTTCATCTTCCCACCACAAGATGTATCATTGGTTGAATGAGAGAAAGACTATGATGTCCTAGAACTTCAGTTACTGCTATATCCAATGTAATTAGCAACTTAAATTCCAAAACCATATATATAAATCGATTTTTGGCCATTTGAGATTATACTCTTTACTACCACCTTCCTTTCTCTTATTATAACCAAGAGTTGTTACTATGTTTGTGCCTCATCCAAATAAAAAGTAGGTATTTTTTAGAAAATGATTAACAGGAGCAATTAGTAAAACAAGCAGTAAAATACCTGGATACAGGAAATTGAGCCAGGCTTGCTGCCATGTGCTTGTCCCAGCTACTTGGGAGGCTGAGTTGGAAGTATTGCTTGAGCCCAGGAGTTCCAGGTTATAGTGAGCTGTGTCACACCACTGAACTGCGGCCTGAGTGACAGAGTGAAACCTTGTCTCTAAAAAAGTACTTGACCTATATATTAAGAGAAGAAATGCTTTGGAACTATGTTTGATTATACCCTTAGCCCACCTTAGTTCTTACTTAAGTAAGTTATAGATGAAGGAGAAAAGATGAGAATCACTTTGAAGATTAAGGCCTCAAACTTTGTGGAAAATGGAGGAAAAAATGTTGAAAACAGTCATGTGATAGTTTTTACCTTACACTTTTGATGGGAAAATTAGATAATAGAATTGAGCTATAAATATATTGACTGCACATTACATTAACCCTGTTATTTACCTCATATTGCTGACCTTTAAAATTAAGATTTGAAAAAAAGAGATGGGTAAAACCAAAAAGGTCAAAATTTGTATGCCAGCTTAGATGAAATTTGTTTTTGTTTTGTTTTGTTTTGTTTTGTTTTGAGATGGAGTCTTGCTCTGTCCCCCAGGCTGGAGTGCAGTGGCGCAATCTCGGCTCACTGCAAGCTCTGCCTCCCGGGTTCACGCCATTCTCCTGCCTCAGCCTCCTGAGTAGCTGGGACTACAGGCGCCCGCCAACACGCCCGGCTAATTTTTTGTATTTTTTAGTAGAGACGGGGTTTCACCGTGTTAGCCAGGATGGTCTCGATCTCCTGACCTCGTGATCCGCCCGCCTCGGCCTCCCAAAGTGCTGGGATTACAGGCTTGAGCCACCGTGCCCGGCCGAAATTTGTATTTATAGAACTGAATAAGAATCTACACCTTACCTAATACTGTGAATTGCTTATATAAATACAACAAAGGATGGTCCCTTGATGACCTGAATCTCATATGCTGAGTTCACTTATGTAACAGCGTCCGTCTGCTCAGATACATTTTCCCAACTCCCCATATACTTTCCAAACCTTTACCATGTTTCCCAGTATCCTCTCTTCATCCCTCATTTTGTTGATGACCTAGCTCCTGCTTCACATAGTCAACAGAACCCAACAGGAATAACCTCAGCTTTCTTCCTCCTCTTCCCTTTATTTAACTGGTCTCAGAAGGAGAGGTGTCTTTACAAGCTCCCCCTCTCCATTCCTCCTCTGTTGCCAAAGTTCCTGAAAGTGTGGTCTCCATACCTGCTTGTGCTACTTAGTTTTCTTCTAAGTGAAAGGAAGGGACCTCAACCCCAAATGCTCTGACCCTGATGGAAGACCCTGTGGCCTAGATTGGCATGTATTTCCTGATTTCTAAACCTAGTGGCCTTTTTCCAGGCCTCATCCTCTATCACTGCAGCATTTATCTCTGTTGTCACATTCTTCTGCTTAAAACTTTTCACAGCTTTTCATATACCCAGGGCAGGCATTCAAATATATTGAAGCAGTAGTTTTGATGTCTTTTCTGAGCTTTCACCAGTATTTTTAATAGGCATTACTGCCTAAATCTCAAATGCCTTAAGCCAAAAACAAGTAATGATTTCCTGTACTCTCCAAACTGATTTCTCTTCCTCTTGCTATGTCTTGGTATTGCTGAGGTTACCATCATTTTATCCATGTACCCATGCTAGATGCCTCAAGGTCATCCTTGACTCCTCTTCCTTCTCTGGTTTCCATTTGGTTTCTAAGCTTTGATGAGTATCTCCCGCATCTTCTTTTCTTTTCCTACTATTTCCTATGACTCTTGCCTCTTTCTGTTTATTGTCTTTTGTCTGGATTATTTCAGTAATACGTTCAGGAGTTTCTAATTTGGATTCTATGGATGGACCTCAAAGGATTAAAGAACTCTCTCAAATTTGTATGCAAATTTTTTGTGCATGTGCATTTTCCTGGGGAGGTCCATTAGACTGTTCTGTGGGAAAGAGAGGAACAGAATGAGAGACAATGACAGTTTAAATCAGGTCCACTGATTTCTCGTTCTATACCTGCCGTTTGTTATTTAGGTCACTAACCTAAGGCACTTATCTCTGAGTAGTGAGGTGGCCTGTAAGACATTAAGAATAAAACAGCAGCATTAGTCAGTCCAGCAGCCAGAGATCAGAGGCTCCTCAATATCAGATCCAGGCTTTAATATCCTAGAGAAGCTCAGGAGAAAGCTGGGGCATCAGCAGGAACAGAGGGTGTCCTCCCGAGGCCCCTGGACCCATTTGTTCCTGTGCTTCCAAAGGACTTAGAGGGGTATGAAAACTTAACTGGCAAGAATCCAGAGTGAGTTGGTGTCCCCAGAAAAAGGTTCAGAACATTCCCCCAGCTAGCCTCCCCTCCTTTGCCTGTTTGGTCTTTCATTCTTTCTCCACTCTACCAACAGAGTTAGCTTTTAAACACATGTCTCATGGTGCGCCTTCCGTGATTATCACTTACACCTAAGGGTGATTAGATTAATCACCCAAAAATGTGGAGTTTTAATCGCCTATGAAACAAGTTAAAAAATCATGGTCATGGTTTCAAGGCCTGCCAGTTAGGAGCCTGCCAGCCTCGTCTCCAGGCACTGCCCTCTCCTCACCTCCAAGACTCTGGCTACAGCAGGTTACTACTGGCTGTTTCGAGAGAACAGTGTCTGTGTCCATATCCCTATACCTTTGATCATGCTAGTCTCTCTCTTTGGGGTGGCATTTCCTCTCCATTGCCTGTGAACCTCCTACTCATTCTTCCAGGCCCACAGTGGATGTTAGCTCTTCCCAAGTCCATTCTTAATTTTCTGCCATCACTCTGGCAGAATCAGTATCTCTTGGCTAGAGTCCAAAAACACTTCATACATATCTCTGATAATGTCATATTATATTGTAGATAGCCTACTTTTATTTCTGTCTTTCCTACTAAGCCAGAAATGCCCTACAGCTAGGGACTGTCTTTTTCATGTTTGTATCCCTAACACCTACCTTTGCATCTAGTCTAAACATGAGCTTAGTACACTTTTGTTGAATGGAATTAGTTATAAAGAGTTTTTATGACTCATTTAAAATTAGAGACCAATGCTTATTTAATAAGTCAGAATAGGCTGTAATAATAATAGTAATAATAAAGTCCCATTTCCACTGCTTATTCAAGTAACAGCTTCCTTTGTGGAAGTACGTTTTGAAAGACTTTACATGTCAGTGTATATTTTTGATGTGCTCATTTGAGATCCTAAAAGAATTATAGTTCTAATGCAGACTAGAGCTTCTATTACATTCCTGTTGATGTTATATTAAATATATTCATCATTTCACATATCTATATTATATATAATAAGTTGCATGGATAAGCATTTTATCTCTTTTTCTTTTAACCTTCATGGTAATATTTTGTGAATTGTTTATTTTATAATATCTGAGTAAATTTAGTTCCAAACACATTAATTTGAGCATTTTCTGTGTACAGAAGCATAGTTGCAAAGTTAAGATTCTTGTGTTTATGTTATTTTGTTTTGTTAAATTTGCAAAGTCTCAGTCATTGCAAATGTGGTTTTTTTAGGTATTTAAATTAGCTCAGCTATGAGAGTAAGCACAGTCCATAAATTAAGAGCTTCAAATAATTTTTTAAAATCCTTCATATTCTTCGAGTTTTGTAGGAAAAGAATCAACAGTTTACTTATTCAGCCTTTCCTGAAGTCCATAGTAGGTGCTGGGCATTATGCTGGGTGAATGAGATGGTAATTGCACTTGAATAGTTTACAGTCTTATAGTGAAGAAGCCATGTAAACAGAGAATTGCAATATAAACCTTGGAGGAGAGGGAGGAAGACTACTTTGAGAACCGAGATTAGGTTGAGAATGGATGAGTCTGCTGATCAATTTATAGATAAAGAAGCAGAGAGGTGAAGTCTTTTTTTTTTTAAATATGTGAAATAGGAACCTAGGTTATCTCTAAGAATTCATAGCAGGGGGTAGCTCTTGAGAAGAACAGTGAAGATCTGGATAATTAATAAGGAGAATTAGAGATGAGCTAACAAAGACAAGTAAAGAGTGGCATGCAGTACTGAGAAAGCAGTGAGCATAGAACTGAAACTGGATAGCATGGAATTCTGGAGATATCAGTCAGTAGCACAGTGGTATAATCTTCTCCAGCTGTGCTCTGTGGCCAATGTGTAGTGAATAAAGCCATATTGTATTCAGGGACTATGGGGTGGTTATAACAGAAATTTACAAAGAATAAATAGTTAAAAGTCCTTCAAAGAAAGCATGGCTTACTAGGGAAGGCAGTATGGTTAAAAGGAAGTTGATAAACTTGGAGAAAATGTAGAAGTCAAGAAGTTGGAGATCAGAAGGGCTGGTGCTTTGTAGGTACTCAGAAAATCTTCATTTTCTCCTTTCTGGATGTCCTCGCCCTATGAATGTTTCACCACCACCACCTGCCTCAGCTATGGTTTATACATATGAATAGTTTCAAATCATGATGGTAACAGTTGACTCAGAGGGCAAGATTAGGAGCCAGACTTCAACGTCTTCATCCAGTGTGTCCCTGTAACTTAGATGCTGGTAGTGCTTGGTGGTATTGGCCTCTAGGAGAAGCTCAAGGCTTCTACTGTTATCTCCCTACCACTCATATTTGGAGGGTGAGTCAAAGGCCAAAAGCATTTTATTGGGCAGTGGTTCTCAGGGAAGGGATTTACTCTGTGATGCGAAGGGTTAAGACTGTAAGCCATCAAGTGTTTCCCCTCCCTCTTCATGCTCAACCAAAGGCACAGATCTTATTACTTTCAAGAATTTAAAAAGAAGTCTTTTCTCAGCATAAAGGAAGAAGTGAAGACCAATTCTGACAGCCCAAAGGGTCTTCCTCCTCAGAATCTAAAATTTCTAATAGAGTTGTTTGCATCTTGTGATTTTACTTGAGTCATCAAATGTATTGTACTTTTTTTCTTAAAGATATACTTTTTAATGCTTTCATTTCAAATAACGACAAACCATTTTCCATGGCGACACACTATTTATATTGCATTTTCAGAAATTTCCCTTTTTACCCATACTTAGGAGTGTGAGACTGAAATCTAATAATCTGTTATTTCACAGAGTGCTTTTTTGGGTATAGTATAAAGATATATAATTTTAATAACCTTTGAGGTACAAGTGGTGTTTGGTTACATGGATGAATTATATAGTAGTGAAGTCTGAGATTTTAGTGCACCCCATTGTCCAAGTAGTGTACACTGTACCCAATATTAGTTTTTTATTCCTCACTCCCCTCTCACTTTCCCCACTTCTTAATTTTCTGCCATCACAATGTGTTGCCCAGGCTGGCTTCATGTCCTCACTTTCCCCACTTCTGAGTTTCCAAAGTCTATTACTCTGTACACCTTTGTGTACCCATAACTTAGCTCCCTCTTGTAAGTGAAAACATATGGTATTTGATTTTCCATTCTTAAGTTACTTCACTTAGAAAAATGGCCTCCAGCTCCATCCATGTTGTAGCAAAAGATGTTATTTTGTTCTTTGTTATGGCTGAATAGTATTCCATGGGGTGTGCGTGTGTGTGTATACACATATATGATATATAATAATTATATATAATTTATCGTTACATGTAAAACGAAGCAAATTTTTTATTTTTATAGAGACAGGGTCACAATGTGTTGCCCAGGCTGGTTTCATGCTCCTGGGCTCAAATGAGCCACCACACCCAGCCAAAAATAAGTAATATTTCCCAGTTAGACATTTTCAGAGTAAAAAGTATTTGTTCAAAATCATAGCACGAATGGACTCTTCCAGAGATCTTTAACTGGCAGCATTTCTCCCTCAAACTTTAGTACAGTTATAGGAATTGTTTCTGGGTTTTTGGTTGTATATTCTTGTTCATGGCTCATGGACATTAACATACGTGAATGGCATCACTGTGTTTTTCCTAAAGTGCATACAAAGAAGAAAGAAAACTTTCCTTTAGAGTCTTACTTAGATTCTAGTTAGCTGATATAAGACTGTTTTCTTTTCCTTTTCAGGTTGTAAACATGTGAAAGGCATCCTGTTATATGGACCCCCAGGTTGTGGTAAGACTCTCTTGGCTCGACAGATTGGCAAGATGTTGAATGCAAGAGAGCCCAAAGTGGTCAATGGGCCAGAAATCCTTAACAAATATGTGGGAGAATCAGAGGCTAACATTCGCAAACTTTTTGCTGATGCTGAAGAGGAGCAAAGGAGGGTAATGTGAACATAAGTGTGATTTAGTAAAAGTTTATCACTCGCTATATGATGAATGAGACCCAGAGTTATGGAGGCAAACTTGTTACTTTGATTTATATTTTGAAGCAACTTACAGGTAAATTTACCTAGTACCTAGGTTATATATGGCACTGCACCAGGGACTGTGGGAGATTTACGTGATGAGCAGATGTTGTTACCCACATATTCCTATAAACAAAGGTAGGTGATTATGTAAGCCAGAGGTTTTGCAAAAACAGGTCATGAATATATTTTCAGGTGACACTTTTATTCCATATTGCTTCCGGAGACTTGTGCTCATTTATGCTTTGGAAGAAAAGAGGAAATTAAATCCATAAATAGACTTATGAAATCGTATTATGTAAGGTTCATATGCAAAAAGCTATCTTACTTAACACTGAGTCTTACTCAGTTATAGAGTGACAGGATTGAGTTGTCAGAGCTCAAAGGAAAGCTTGATTTGGATCTCTGAAATGAAATTATTTAAAAATCAAACTAGAGTTTACCAATTCTGATAGTTTTACATGTCAACTTGACTAGGACATAAAGTGCCTAAATATTTGGTAAAACATTTCAGTTGTGTCTGTGAGGATGTTTCTGGATGAAATTAGCTTTTGAGTTGATAGACTGAATAAAGCAGATTGCCCTCCCTAATGTGGGCAGGCCCTATTCAATCAGTTTAAGGCCTGAACAGAACAAAAAGGCTTACTTTCCTGCAAGTAAGAGGGAATTTCGACTTGCCTGATTGCCCTGAGTTGGGACATTGGTTTGGATGCAAACTGAAACATCAGCTCTTCCTGGCTTGGAGGCCTTTGGACTGGAGCTAAATAATGCGTATTAGCTCTCGTGGGTCTCCAGGTTAGCTCTCCTGGGTCTCCAGGTTGCTGACAGCAGATCTTGGGACTTGTCAGCTTCTGAAATTGTAGATTTATCTCAAGGAATTGGCTAAAATGATTATGTAGGCTGACATGTATATGTGGGTGTATATGCATACATACATATTCATAGAGATTTATCATAAGGAATACACACACACACAAGGAATACACACACACACACATTCTGTTGGTTCTGTTTGTCTGTTCTGATTAATATCCTAATACTAACATATTTTTTTCATTGACAGAAAGTTTAAGAACAATGCCATGAGATTTCTGGTTCTAGCAATACAGTAGACTAGGTAACCAGAAAACCTTCCTTCTATAAACACCTTCAAATGCTAGGTATACACTGTACCCCTTAAATATGCACAATTATGTGCCAATTAAACACAAAATAAAACTTTAAAAAGTTCTGGGTAAAATATAACTGAAATTATTTTAAATGCATAATTGAGCTCTTCAGAAAGAAAACTGGATCTCCAGGAAATTAGAGTCGTAAGATATAGGCTGCAGCTTTTGGTTTCATAATATATGGGTTTGGGTTTTACTACCCACTAGGGAACAGAACGTGAGTCCTTGAATCCATTTACAGTGTGGACTAGGAACTGGTGCCTTCAAAGGGGTTGTGTCTCTATGAAAAGAGTGGACTAGAAAATATCTGCTGCCACCACAGGGAAATTAACAAAAAATATTTAACTGCCTGGGTTCTGGAATGGAAGCTGGGAAATCTCCTATGTGAATTCTTCTTTTTTTTTTTTTGAGACGGAGTTTTGCTCTTGTTGCCCAGGCTGGAGTGCAATGGCGTGATCTTGGCTCACCACAACCTCCGCCTCCCGGGTTCAAGCAATTCTCCTGCCTCAGCCTCCCCAGTAGCTGGGATTACAGGCATGCACCACCACGCCTGGCTAATTTTATATTTTTAGTAGAGATGGAGTTTCTCCATGTTGGTCAGGCTGGTCTCGAACTCCCAACCTCAGGTGATCTGTCCGCCTTGGCCTCCCAAAATGCTGAGATTACAGGCGTGACACTGCGCCCGGCCTCCCGTGGGAATTGTAAACCATGGATCCTTGTTCATGCTGGTTTAGAATTTGAATAAATATATGCTACCTATGTGGCTTGAAATCCCAAGCTGAGAAATTAGTTAAAAAAATTATTCGGGTGCAGTGGCTCATGCCTGTAGTCTCAGCTACTTGGAAGGCTGAGATGGAAGGGTCACTAGAACCCAGGAGTTGTAGGCTGCAGTGAGCTATCATTGTGCCATTGCACTCCAACCTGGGTGACAGTGCAAGACTCTATGTTAAGAAAAAAAAAAAAATTAGTCCTGGGCTAGTGATAGCATAAGTTGTCAGATATAAGCAAACCCCAAGGGGTGCTCCAACAACCTAGGCTGAAAGGAATAGAAAAAGTAGTCATGAAAATTTAAAACTCAGCAACCAAGTTGAATATAAGACAGCAAATTTCAGCTGAAGAGAGAAGTGGTAAACAGAAGAATAAACCTAAAGAAATCACCCAGAACGTAGCACAGAGAAATAAAGGGATGGAGAAGTTGAAAGTTGAGATGGCAGAGTTAAAACAAGAAGTCCAGATAGAATAGTGTAGAGGCATTATTCAAAAAGAGAATGACCGAGAATATTCTAGAATTAATAAAAGACATGAGAACTCAGATTCAGGTAGCACCATGAGCCCATATGGGATAAATGAAAATTAACTTATTTCTAGACTTGTTATAGGAGAATGCCAAAGAAAAAAAAATCTGAGTTACAAAAGAAAGACATGGAGATGACTTACAAAGGGGTATCCATTATGTTGATAGCAAACTTTTCCATGACAGAAAGAGAGAACAAAAAATAGTAGAATAATATCTTCAGAGAGCTAAGTGAAAATAACTGTCAACTTAAAAGTTAATACCCAGCTTAATTCTCATTCAGGAATGAGAGTGAAATAAAGACTTTTTTTCTTCAGGCAAAGGATAATAGAATTAACTAGTTGCAGAAGCTTGTTGGAAGATTATGAAGCAAGATGTACTGAGACTGAAGGAAGTTGAACCCAGAAGGAAACAGTAGAGCCAAGAAACAATGATGAGCAATGAAATTGGTGAAAATATAGATAAAGTCTGGGAGTTCTACTTCTAGTAGTGGCAAATTAGGTCATTTGAATCATGCGTTCCGCTGAAGACTACCAGAAAAGCTCAACACAATATTTAAACATGTTTTGCTTGAAGGTATCAAAGAAGAAAAATGGAGGCCTAGAACAAAGGTCCTCCTGGTATACTGGGTCACTGTTCCTCTCGAGATTAAATTAGCCAGTTCTGCAGGAAGCTGCTAAAACCTAAGCAGCCCTTTGACAGGCTAGTGGCAGAGATTAGCGCCCATGGCCCCTAAGGAGGGGACACCTGATGAACATAACTCATTTTGAGTCAAGACCCTGAAGGGCTACACCATAGGAGCAAGGGTTAACCAGGAATAGACATACTCTCACCAAGGCCGCAGATCAGCTTTGAATCACGTCAGTCCCTAAAATTAGATTGAGGGTTCCTAAATTGCTAGCGCCCCTAGGCATCTGGCAGAATTGTAAATCCTTCCTGGAGGAAAGTAGTATCATGTAAGGTCACAAATTATTTCTAGTTTGCAAATGCAATGTCTGGCTTATAATCAAAAGCAACTGGAAACAGATACACAAACAACATCAAGAAAAAGAAAAGATGGTTGAAACAGCCTCTAGATATTGGAATTCTCAGATACAGACTTTTGAAAGAATTATACTTACCACATTCAAGGGGATAAAAAACAAGACAGATTTTTGGCAGAGTACTGGAAACTGTAAAAATAAACAAATATAAATTCTAGAACTGAGAAAATCAGTAAGTAAAATTAACTCAAGTGAATGAGTTTAAATAGCAGGTTAGACACATCTGAAGAGAGAATTAGTGTACTGAAAGATGTAAGATGAAAATAACCAGAGACAAAGAATGAAAGGAATTAAGAGAGAGTGAGAGAGAGAGAGAGAGAATACCATTTAAAAGTCTGGTGCGTGTATTTAAAGTTCCAGAAAGGCAAGAGAAAGAGAATGGATCAAAACCAGGATTTGAAGAGAATATGGTTTAGAACTTTCTAAAACTGATGGAAAACATTAGTCAATAAATTGTAGAAATGATATGAACCCTGAGCAGGAGAAATACCAAAGAACTCTACATATATAGGCATTATTGTTAAATTGCTGAAAACCAAAAACGAGAAAAATCTTAAGAGGAGCTAGAGGGCAAAGGAAAATTACCTTCAAATAAGCAACGACTAGCTAGTAGCTGTCTTCTCAGTAGAAATGATGGAAACAGAAAGTCAATCAAAGGCCATTTTAAAGAGCTGAAAGAAAATAACTGTCAACTTAGAATTTTATATCCAGTAACTGGATGAATGATCATAGAAATATATAATGGAATACAAGGCAGTAATGAAAATAAATAGCCTACAGCTATACACAGTTGTGAATCTCACAAATTATTGAGCAAAAGAAACCAGATTTTAAAAAGAACACATACTGTGTGATTCCATTTATAGAGAGCTTACCTAAAGTATAGTGTTTAACAACGCATGCTTGGGTGGTAAAATTATAAAGGAAAATGAATTATTACCATAAAAATCAGATTGTGGTTACCTATGGGGAAAGGTCAGGGAGGAGTGCTTGGGAGGGGTTGTGAGGAGGTGCTCCCAGGATGCTAGCAGTGTTCTGTTTCTTATGATTACGTAGGTGTTCATTTTGTGACAGTTCATTGAGGCATATATTCACATTTTGTAACTTTTCTCTATGCGCGTTGTATTTTGCAATAAAAAGTTTTAACAAATTTTAACAGCATTCACTGAGTAAAACAATAATGATATGGATGCTTTTAAAGGACAGAACTAAAATATGGAAAAAAACGTTTGGGAAGTAGATTAAATTCATGTAAGCTCCTTGTATTATTGGGGAAGATGATAGGGAGTTCAAGACCAGCCTGGTCAACATGGTGAAACCCCATCTCTACTAAAAAAATACAAAAATTAGTTGGGCTTGGTGGCGCACATCTGTAATCCTAGCTACTCAGGAGGCTGAGGCAGGAGAATTGCTTGAACCTGGGAGACGGAGGTTGCAGTGAGCCAAGATCGTGCCACTGGATTCCAGCCTAGGTAACAAAAGTGAAACTCCGTGTCAAAAAAAAAAAAAGAAGATAATAATGTTAGTTAACGTAACTTTAAGTCAAATGTGCATGTGAAAGTTATACATTGTGCCCAAACTTTTCCAAAGCATAGGGAGGAACTGGGAAAGAAACAATGGAAACTCAAATACTTTAGAAGGCAAGAAAGAAATAACAAGACTCAAAGACAATGTGATGATACTAAAAAGGTAATTTTAAAAACAATTTGATTTATAGCAGAAATCAGAATGTAAAGTGCTTAGGATTCAATCTAACAGGAAATGTGCAAGACCTTTAAGGAGAAAATTCTAAACATTTTTGAAAATCTTTTTTTAAGCAGCTAATAAATGGTAAGATATAACATGTTCATGTATGGGAGAACTGACAATGTCATAAAAATGACAGTTCTGCCCATCTTGGTCTGTAAGTTGAGTGTATTTCCAGTGAAGTCTAATAGGAATTTTTTAACATTTGACAACTTGATTCAATTTTTTTTTGAGGCTTGAAGAGTTATGAGAATTTTGAAGAATAATGAAGATTTACTTTTACCACATATCAAGACTTACTAGAAAGCAATAGTAATTGAAACTGTTATATATTCATGCAAAAACAGACCAAGGAAACAATAGAACACAGGAAGGAAGAGCCTGCTCTATGACAAGTGATGATACAGATCAGAGGGGAATAATAGGCTGGCTGTGCCATAAACGGAGCTGAGATAATTGACTACCTGTTTGGAAAAAGATAAAATGCAATTCCTACCTCACAGCACACAAAATTGCAAATGGATTTACAAAAAAACAAAAACATAAAAAAAGCCTACTAAAACTTCTAGGAGAAAAACTTATTTAGAAGACAAATAGGCAAAAATGTTTTAAGATTTGAGGCTAGGGAAGAATTGATACAGAAAGTAAATCCATTAGAACTGTTAATTTGGCTACATTAATATAAAGAAAATTCTGTATGACAAATTACACTGAATACAAATGTCTCAAACTGGGAGAAGATATTTGCAATGTATATAATCTACAAAGAATTGGCATCCTCTATAATAAATTCTCTATAAAAAGTCTTGTATAATAAGAAAAATATAAACACCACAATTTTAAAAAACTGTCGAAGGATTTAACACATAGTTCTCAGAGAAAGAACCCAATTGAAGAAAAGCAAATGAAAAGATATTCAGGAAAATGTATAATAAAAGAGGGATTATTTCTTAAACAATCTGGCAAAATTTACAACAGCTGGTAAAACCAAGACTTTGGGGGGTTATGGAGAAACAGGGTCTGATATACATTGCTAGTTGGAGTATAAACTAGAAGAATATACCAAGTAGGTAGTATCTTGCAAATAAATTTGACATCTTAGAAAAACGAAGATTCACAAACCCCATGAGTTCTACTTCAAGACCACTACCTATGATAAACAACACGACATGTACCAGGATGTTGATTGCCATGCTATTTGTAATAGAGGGAAAAGAAACATCGTTACTCTTCCTTAGTAGGAAATGGAATAGCATACAGATATTAAAATGAATATGCTGAGCACAGTGGCCCACGCCTGTAATCCCAGCACTTCAGGATGCCGAGGCAGAGGATCATTTGAGCCCAGGAGTTGAAGACCATCCTGGGCAACATAGTGAGACCCCACCTCTACAAAAGTGAAAAATTAGCCAGGCATGGTGGCACACACCTGTGGTTCCAGCCACTTAGGAGGCTGAGGTGGGAAGGTCCCTTGAGCCGGGGAGGTCAAGGCTGCAGTGAGCTGTGACAGTGCCACTGCACTCCAGCTTGGGCAACAGAATGAGACCCTGTCCCAAAAAAATAAAATGAATAATAGATTTACATAGATCGACATGAATAACACTCAGAAATATAACATCTCATCTTTAAAAAAAAAATCTAGTAAGTAAGCTCTACTGAATTAATCTATCCTGCCATTTCCTGCCTTTTAAAATTTTTGTTGAGGGTAAAATAATATTAAATATTCCCTTTATAGCAATCCTCTTAGTGCTTTAAGTCTGCTTGTTGGGTCATTGTTTCAATTTTATACAAGGTCGTTTCCTTTCCTGCTTTCCAGCATTTCATTAAGTTCTTGTTCAGGTCTCCAGCTAGATCAGTCTCATTGGTTCTAGCAGGTGTGGGTCTTGGTGGGTTGGTGCAAGGCCAGTCACTATTTCAGCTCTTCAGAAAGTCCCGGAACCAGTCAGTTTTGCAGTTCATTCCTAATACTAAGATTGTTTCTGCTTCACTTATCTTTTTAACCCTCAGTGTACCAAGAAAAACAGTCATCACCATTTACTATCTAGGTTGAATAAACTCTGTTTAAAAAATTATTTTAGATTATTTTCCAAATAATTTACAAAACACAAGAATAAAGAGATAAAAAAACTATTACAAATTAAATAAGAACTTGAATATATAAATAAAATTTTTATGCCATGTTTTCCTGGTCTTGAGGTGTTTTGGATTTTGGTTTTTGGAATATTTGCATATACATTAAGATATCTTGGCGTTGGGACTCTGGTCTAAACATGAAATCCATTTATGTTTTGTATATACCTTGTACACACAGCCTGAAGGTAATTCTGTACAATATTTTAAATAATTTTGTTACTGAAACAAAGTCTGTGTACATTGAATTATCAGAAAGCTAAGGCGTCACTATCTCAGCCACTAGATGTGGATGGTCTGCGGTTGGTTGGCATCACCATTGTTTCTGATTGTAAATTTATATGCCTGATAAATAATCGTTTTCATACATGTATTGAGACACAAGTACTTAACGGTAAAAAATATGACACACCATTAATACAGTGAAAAAATAGTGAGTTTAGGGTAACTAAGCAGCACAATGGCATCACCAGAATACCTGGATAAGCTGTTAAACAACAGCAGCAGTTTCAGTCACCACCTACAATGTTGTGGGGGGCTTTTGTTTTGGTTTGGTTTTTTGAGATGGGGTCTCACTCCATTGCCTAGGCTGGAATGCAGTGGCACCATCATGGCTCACCACAGCCTCAACCTCCTGGGCTCAAGCCGTCCTCCTACCTCAGCCTCCCGAATAGCTGGGACTACAGGTGTGCACCACCATACCTGGCTAATTTTAGAAATCTTGTTGTAGAGACAAGGTCTCCCTAGGTTGCCCAGGCTGGTCTCAAACTCCTGGGCTCAAGCGATCCTCCTGCCTCAGCCTCCCAAAGTGCTGAAATGACAGGTGTGGGCTACCATGCCCAGCTGATGTTGTGTTTTGATTAAAAGATTATCATACAGTAACCCCCTGTGTGTGGTCCACCTTTCAGATTTTGGAACATTTTGGATTTTGAATTTTTGAATTAGGGATACTCAACTCCTCCAAATGGGCAGGAGCCTCTGAATGCAACTAACTGTTCATCAGCTGTCCTGCATCAACTTACAAATACTGATTCTAAGTTTCAAATACATCTTTGTTGGCTTCTAAATTGTTATTACTTCTGGTTCTTCTTGCACTTACAGCATCAAAACATAATGCTTTAAGAATTTTTTTGAGATCTTTGTCTCCTAATTTTGTTGAAGAGAGGATGACCATTATGTGTTCCACAGTTGCAAAACATTTTTATTTTTAGATTTGTAGATACCTTTCAGAATGATCAATTCTGTTTTTTATGGTCAATCCAATTTTTTAATGTCTACTTCATCTATTTCTTCTGGCTATCTCTCTGTAATACCTGCCTTCAGCATCTGTCTACTTTTAAACTATATCAAGAAAATTTGGTGCACAAATGAAATAAAAGATAAAAGAATACTGTCATGTGTCCTTTTAGCAAAATGGGATGGCCTCATTTCTTGTCACAAAATATTCCACAAAGAAGACTTTCTATTGAATAAGTAACTGAATGAAAATGCTTTGTCCTTAGATTAAAAGTATATTATTCACTCATTGATTCTTGAGTTTGAGAAAATGTATGTAGGGTATCATCATCTGAAGGCACATAGACTGAGATTTTACTTATAATCATCAATTTCAGCATCTTTATTAGAGTCCTAAATGCTGCTATCTTATTCTTTGTGTTCAACTTCTGACTCATCTAATAATTCGAAAACAGTTTCCTCAGATTTTCTTCGTCATTCTGGCCAGAGAACTTACAAATGTTAATGCTTAATCATATTCAATAAAATGTGGAATCAGGTCACAAAAGATGTTAGCTCCAGACTTCTTTTATGCCTTCTTGAAAGATAACACATACCTTGCACAACACAGCAAGAAAACTGAAGAATGATATCATAGTGATACTTGTTTCACTGTTGTGTCATTCTTCTAAGTAATTTAGTCATTTTTTATTATACTTTAAGTTCTGGGATACATGTGCAGAACTTGCAGGTTTGTTACATAGGTATACATGTGCCATGGTGATTGGCTGCACCCATCAACCCGTCATCTACATTAGGTATTTTGCCTAATGCTATCCCTCCCCTAGCACCCCAGCCCCTGACAGGCCCCAGTGTATGATGTTCCCCTCCCTGTGATCATGTGTTCTCATTGTTCATTTCCCACTTATGAATGAGAACATGTGGTGTTTGGTTTTCTGTTCCTGTGTTGGTTTGCTGAGAATGATGGTTTCCAGCTTCATCCATGTCCCTGCCAAGGACATGAACTCATCCGTTTTTATAGCTGCATAGTATTCCATGGTGTATATGTGCCACATTTCCTTATCTAGTCTATTATTAATGAGCATTTGGGTTGGTTCCAAGTCTTTGCTATTGTGAACAGTGCCTCAATAAACATGTGTGCATGTGTATTTATAGTAGAATGATTGTAATGGGATTGCTGGGTCAAATGGTATTTCTGGTTCTGGATCCTTCAGGAATCACCACACTGTCGAAACAGCATGGTACTGGTACCAAAACAGATATATAGACTAAAGGAACAGAACAGAGGCCTCAGAAATAATGCCACACATCGACAACCATCTGATCTTTGACAAACCTGACAAAAACAAGCAATGGGGAAAGGATTCCCTATTTAATAAATGGTGTTGGGAAAACTGGCTAGCCATATGCAGAAAACTGAAACCGGACCCCTTCCTTACACCTTATACAAAAATTAACTCAAGATGGATTAAAGACTTAAATGTAAGACCTAAAACCATAAAAATCCTAAAAGAAAACCTAGGCAGTACCATTCAGGACATAGGCATGGGCAAAGACTTCATTCTTCTATTTTCTTATTTTAATCCTTTTTAAGCATAGTTGAGAATAATTGATTAGTAATGATGTAATTTCTAGTATGATGAAATAGCATAATATGTCTTAGATTTATAAAAAGATCTAGTAGATCCAAATGGCAATTGTAAGATAGAATTTTATTCTATTTTTTTAAATGTGGGTTTTTTTTTTTATTTTGTTTGTTTGCTCTTTGGAAGACTTATAAAAAGGAAAAAAGTCATGAGATATCAATTTTTATAAATAGTACTACTTAAAACAGAAACTCAGAAACTGAGATTGGGTCTAACGGACCCTAATGAGATACTGAGGATTAAACACTAGGCAGAAGTGAGTTAAAATGCCATATGAAGAAGCATTTTATAACATCTCAGTTGTGGTAGTTACCACATGGCTACATAGGTAACTTTGGTGCTGTTTTTAAAGTTGCAAGCAATTTAAATATTAAACTACTGATGATAAAATTGAGTTAGCAAAGAATTTCTAGTTTTATATTAATTATAGCCAGCCTTTTCAGTTATACCTTTCTCACATCCAGAAATGGCTTAATGTACTCAGCTAATGACCCCAATGCAAGATATATGTGTGTTACATAACAAAGAAAAACATCACCTCTGTAATTTTGGACAGTCCACATTGACAGAGATGAACACTTGCATATAGGTCAAACTAGTTAAATACAGAACAGCCGCTTTTGAAAGCTGTTGCCAGGGCTCAACAGCGTCAGCTCTGTTTCTATGGAGAAAGACTTTACAGATGTTAAAAACAGAGCTAGAAGCCAATGAGTGGAAGAGGATTGTGTTGTGGAAATTTAATTTTTTTGGTAAAGGGTTTATTGATGAATCAGCTATTTTAGTCTGTGAACATTAATCTTGACATCTTCTTTACCCAATTCTCAATTTCTTGTAATAAGATCTTGCTTTTATTTAAGAAACACACAATGTAAAATTTGATGTTATTGTACTGACTAGGTGGGGGAAGGGACCTGATGACAGGTAACAAGATTAGTAAGGTTCTGAAAAGGTCAGAATTGTACTGAATTATGTTTAGAACAGATTGCCCCTGTGATCATTTAATCAAACAGTGTTCATATTGTCTTTGTCCCTGTCCACATACGTGATTTTTGAGGTTGGGCTGAGAAGGAAATCATGATTCCATCAACAACATAAGGCACATTGACAGTAAAACTCGTATATTATAGCAGCTTTTTTTTTTTTTTTTTTTTTTTTTTTTGAGACGGAGTCTCGCTCTGTCGCCCAGGCTGGAGTGCAGTGGCGCAATCTCGGCTCACTATAGCAGCTTTTTGTTTCATGCTGTATTGGGCAGACAACCTTGAAGAAAAAAAAAACTTTTAAAAATAATGTAAAATCTCACAGTTTTTCAGTCACAAACAGAAGTATCCTTGTTGTCACTGAAGATGACAAGAATTAATATCCTGCTGTATAGAAGTACTTTGGCAAAGTTAAGGTTGTAGTTCCGATTCCTCATTTCCAATTTTTTCTCCAGACGGAAAGATGAACAGTTTTTGGTATTGAATTTTTTTTAGGAAGCAAGTTATTTATCATTAGATACCTATTCAGTAAATGCAATGATACAGAAAAATGAAGTTTTTTTTCCCTCAGATTTGAAATTAGGTTTTAAAATATGGAGGGAGAACAATTTGTAAGTAATGTTCAGGAACAAAAATAAAACCTAGTGAAACTTTAGAAACTTTAATGGATATCTGTCATCCTACATACAATTGCATTAAAGAATAGAATTTATTATTATTTTATCTGGTTTATTATGCAGTAAAATGAATTTTTCTCTTTTTGTGTGTAGTTTTATGAAATTTCATACATGTATAGATTCATGGAACCACTGTAAAAATCAGGATATAGAACATTTGCATCACCCCCAAAAATTCCTTCATGCTGTCCCTTACTGGTCACCATCTCGTTTTAGTAACCCTGGTAACTACCAATGTGTTCTCCATCCCTGTAGTTTTATCTTTTCAAGAATGTCATATAAATGTCATATACTATGTCACCTTTTGGGACTGGCTGTCTTCAGCATAATGCCTTTGAGATTCATCCAAGTCGTTGCATGTGTCAAACATCCCTTTTTATTGTTGAATAGTATTTAATTGTGTGGGTGTACTATCATTTGTTTATCTGTTGACCCACTGAAGGCCAACTGGGTTGTTTTCTAGTTTGGGGCAATTATGAGCAGAGCTGCTATAAACCAAGTAGTGGAATTTTTAGGTCATATAGCATTTTATCTATTTTTTATTTAAAAATACTTTATATATTCAGGGTTTGCTTTTGACCCAGTTGAATTTCCTTCAGGTCATTTTTGGAACTCTTTCTTCCTATGTCTGATGTAACATTTCATCTTTCATCTTTGTCATTTTTTTATTCCCCCTTTTCTTCAGATTATTATAGGTATATGCTAGTATTGTAGCCCAGAATCTGTCCTGCTTTTGTATTACTCCAGCTTAATTATATGATCCATCTTCTTACGTTATCTACGGCTTGCTACAAGACTATTCTTTACTATTTGCAGAAGACGTTCAGATGTGTCTTGCTATCCTCTTTTATTCAGCTGCGTATATCTTGTTCTCTGGAGGCCTTTCCAAATAGATGTCTTGGTAACTCTTTAATCTTATTATGCTAGAAACAAACAAACAAAAAAATTCCCTTGCATCTTTTCCCTTCTGCAGCTTCCTTATCATACTGCAGGGTAATTTCTTTTCTTCACTGTCACAATTCCACCCCACATGCAAGCAGTAATCAAATCTAGCATTTGCTGTTTGGTCATCACCACTTCTGTCACCAAAATTCTCATTCTGTTTAGATTCTGCTTGCCTCATTTATGTACCATTGTTTGTTTCTCACTGACCTTCCAAGTGCATACTTCTTTTCATCCTAAAGCCAAGAATAAAATCATTTTATATAAAGAGCATTCTGCTTTTGCAGTTCATTTACTGATGTCCTCTGTTTCAGTAGGAAGTCCTAATTCTAGATTCAGTCTGTCATGATAGTACTGTTAACTTATGCTTTTCACATTAGGTAAATTTTATTATCCCTTTTATAGGACCTTGACTGCCTCTGGGCCTTCTGTTCAGGTGAACCCGCATGCTTCTAAGTTCTTAGCAATTAGAGCCTCTCTTTCCCCTTTTATATGTCTTTGTTTTGGTACAGCTTCTCATACCCAAAAGCAGGTATACCTGTTAGTAAGGAGGATACAAGTTGTATTTGTAGGTGATATGACTGTCTACCTAGGAAATTCAAAACAGTCAGATTTTTAAAAAAACTTAGATATTATAAATAAGAGTAAAGTAGCCATATATAAAATAAATATATAAAAATATATTTCCTTCATACTTCCATACTGTTTCTGAAATATAATAGAAAAATCCCATCACCATTGCAACCAAAAAAACATAGCTAGGAATCTTTATGAAGGAATGAAGGAATTTAAACAACAAAAACTATAAAACTTTATTGGGAAGCTGGGCCCAATGGCTCACGCCTGTAATCCTAGCACTTTGGGAAGCCAAGGTGGGAGGATCACTTAAGTCCAGAAGTTCAAGACCAGTCTGGGCAACATAGTGAGACCTTATCTCTAAAAATAAAAATCAATTTTAAAACTTTACTGAGAGACATAAAAGTGTTGAATAATTGGAGAGGCATTGTTCTTCTAAAAAACCAAATATGCTATACAGATTTTAGTATTTCCTAAACTTAGATATTTAACCTAATTTCACTCAGAGCTTAGGTTTTTGTCTGTTTCTTTTTTTATTGGAGGTTATTCCCCCTCATAAGAATGATTCTCATGTTCATTTGGAAATACACATGATTGGAAATAGCCAAGATAGTTATGAAAAAGAAGGATGTATAGAGGAGAAGAGCTTCTTCAATATACTACTGTAAAGTTACAGAGATAAAAACATGTATGAATCCATTGAGCAGAGTAGACAGGCTGGTAATAATCTAGCATACATCAAAGTCCAAACTCTGGTAGAGATGACAGCTCAGTCAACGAAGAAAGGAGGGATAATTTAGGGAACAATGCTGGGTTGGTTATTTGAAGAAGAATTAGTTGGCTTCTCACTTTACTTGTACCATACACAAAAATAAAACACCAGATAAAGAATTATATGTAAAGCAAAAATTTAAGAGAAGAAAATACGTGACCATCAGTGTCTGTAATGGGGAACAATTTTAAGGATAAAACTAATGAAAATATCATAAAAATAAAAATTGATGCTGGCTGTTTAGTAGAAACAGAAAACCCCTTCCACTTATCGAAAATATACCATAAATAGGCTGGGGCACAGTGGCTCTCGCCTGTAATCTCAGCATTTTGGGAGGCCGAGGTGGGCAGATACCTGAGGTCTGGAGTTCGAGACCAGCCTGGCCAACGTGGTGAAACCCTGTCTCTACTAAAAATACAAAATTAGCCAGACTTGGTGTTGCACGTCCGTAATCCCAGATGTGGGAGGCTGAGGCACGAGAATCGCTTGAACCTGGGAGGCGGAGGTTGCAGTGAGCAGAGATCATACCACTGCACTCCAGCCTGGACGACAGAACAAAACTCCATCTCAAAAAATATATATATACTTATATATATGCACACACGCCATAAAGAAAAGACAAATGGCAAACTAGAATAAAGTAGTTACAAGTATAATAATGGCCCTAATGTATAAATCATTTTTTAATAAATCAATAGGAAAAGCTCTTGAATTTCAACAGAAAAGGGTATAGAAGACATATCAAATACGAATAAAATTACCAATGGTAAAAACATGATTTTTTAACAGCACCAGCCTCTTCAGTAATTAGATAAATGTGATTTAAAAACAACAGAAAGATACCATTGTCCATCTATCAAATTGAGAATTACTTTTAAAGTGTTTCTGATATTCATTACTTATGGGAATATACCAAGATAGGCACTATACTATCAGGTACTGTGCTGGGATTATAGATTGATAAAACCTTTCTGGAAAAGTGTTTCTACTTTTCAAGTGTTCCTATTTCAAGGGCCTTAAAATACTTAACACACCTTTTAACCTAACAATTTGCCTTTAGCAAGTAATCATCTATATTGTCAAGCGTTTAAGTATAAAAACGTTCATTGTAGGCTGGGTACAGTGGCTCACATTTGTAATCCCAGCACTTTGGGAGGTTGAGGCAGGAGGATCACTTGAGTCCTAGAGTTCAAGACCAGCCCGAGCAACATGACAAAACCCCATCTCTACAAAAAAAATAAAATATTTGCCAGGCGTGGTAGCACGCATCTGTAGTCCCAGCCACTCGGGAGGCTGAGGTGGGGGATTGCTTGAGCCTAGGAGTTTGAGGCTACAGTGAGCTTTGATCGTACCACTGCACTCCAGCCTGGGCAACAGAGTGAGATCTTGTCTCTACAAAGAATGAAAAAAGAAAATGTTTATTGCAGCAACATATATAATACTAAAAACTTAGAAATAATTAAATATCTAACAGTAAGGAATTAATATGGAGTAGGAGAGTTAAACTGTGAAACCATTCATATGATTAAATATTATAGAGCTATTAAAAATCATATTGTCGGCTGGGCACAGTGGCTCACTCCTGTAATCCTAGCACTTTGGGAGGCCAAGGCAGGCGGATCACAAGGTCAGGAGATCGAGACCATCCTAGCTAACATGGTGAAGCCCCATCTCTAATAAAAAAAAAAATACAAAAAAAAAAATTAGCCAGGCGTGGCGGTGGGCACCTGTAGTCCCAGCTACTCAGGAGGCTGAGGCAGGAGAATGGTGTGAACCCGGGAGGCGGAGCTTGCAGTGAGCCGAGATCACGCCACTGCATTCCAGCCTGGGCAACAGAGTGAGACTCCATCTCAAAAAAAAAAAAAAAAAAAAAAAATATATATATATATATATATATATATATATATATGTATTGTATAGGGATGGGAAAGGGTTTAAAATAATACCTGGACTGAAAAACACGATGCAAGGTATTACATAGCTCCATTTTGGCTGAGTTTGAGATGATTGTGATTTCTTTATTTTTTGCTATTTTCCCACATTTTTTATGATTATATATTTTGCAATTGGAAGCAAAAATAACCATTGAAAATCGTTTTCAAAGAATAATAAGAGAATACAAGGTACAGTAAGTTCTTAATATTTAGTTAAAATATAGAAATCTGTGGACCATTAACAGCACTTACCTTTAGATGATGTAATGATGTTTTATAGATGGGTCTTTATTGATGGGATGTCACTATGTTGCCCAGGCTGGTGTTGAACTCCTGGCCTGAAGCGATCTTCCCACGTCTGCCTTCCAAGTAGCTGGGATTATAGGCACAAGCCATGGCAAATGCAGTATATTTTAATTTATTTTTTAGTGATGGGATCTCACTGTGTCACCCAGGCTGGACTCCAACTCCTGGGCTCAAGCAATGCTCCAGCCTCAGCCTCCAGAGTAGCTGGACTATAGGAACATACCACTCTGCCCAGCTTTATTTTTAAACTTTATTTCTATTTGTTTTACAACTTTTGCTCTGTTAACAAATCTACTCTTCTAAAAAGTTAAAAAACATTCTCTTATTAAAACAAAGATTAGGCTGGGCATGGTGGCTCATGCCTGTAATCCCAGCACTTTGGGAGGCTGAGCTGAGTGGATCACCTGAGGTCAGGAGTTCGAGACCAGCCTGGCAAACATGGTGAAACCCCGTCTCTACTAAAAATGCAAAAATTAGCCAGGAGTGGTGGCACATGCCTGTAATCCCAGCTACTCAGGAAGCTGAGACAGGAGAATCACTTGAACCCGGCAGGCAGAGGTTGCAGTGAGCTGAGATTGCGTCATTGCACTCTAGCCTGGGCGGCAGAGCGAGATGTCATCTCAAATAAACAAAAATAAAAGAACGATTATATCCTTATCAGAGATTTAGTGGATACTAACCATATTTAATCTTCAGTCTCATTATGCTCATTTAATTTTTATTGTCCACATGTTGTCATATTTAGGTTATGTTCATTTTTTACCAGTTTTGTTAATCCCTAGTGTTTTTGTTTGTTTTTGAGACGGAGTCTCACTCTGTCGCCCAGGCTGGAGTGCAGTGGTGCAGTCTCGGCTCACTGCATCCTCTGCCTCCTGGTTTCATGTGATTTTCCTGCCTCAGCCTCCAGAGTAGCCGGGATTACAGGCACCTGCTACCACACCCAGCTAATTTTTGTATGTTTAGTAGAGATAGGGGTTCACCATGTTGGCCAGGCTAGTCTCGAACTCCTGACCTCAGTTGATCCATCTTCCTCTGCCTCCCAAAGTGCTAGGATTACAGGCAGGAGCCACCACGCCCGGCCATGTTTTTTGTTTATAAAGGAAAAAGAAAATTTCCAGAGCGCACTTTACTCCCTGATAGGAGACTAGATTCCTTAAATATAAATTTTAGAAGGTACGTGTTAAATTAACCTAATGAATTAGTAGCATTCAGAAGTGTTTGTATCTGTTAAAGGTTCAAAATGTACAAACTAATTTCTTTTAATGGTGATTCTATTTCTAGTAAACTAAGGCAGAAATCATTATGCAGAAGAAACAGCACCCCCTTAACCATGTTCTTTTTATAAACCGTCTCTGTTCTCACTTTACTGTTAGGAAGGAGTAATCTGTTTTCATGTGATATAAGTACATGTGAGTCATGTTGAGTTTCTTCACTCATTTGTCCAATTCCCAGGCAACCTGTAGGTGGAGTTAACCTTTAGTTACATAATATAACTAAACAAACATTAAACCTACTGCTTCTGGGACAGTCTTCTCACCAAAACTCAGGGAAAATGGGAGGGTGTTGCCACTGACTGACTTAATGAAAGTACCTGACAAATGTAAGGTCTTTCAAATAATGAGAGAAGAAATGTATATAAATTATTTGATCAACTACTTACTTTCTATCTATACACACACACACTATGTATCAGTATATAATGTGTACTTTCATTTTATAGCTATTAAATATGAGGTTCTAGAATGAGTTTTCAGTTTGCAGAATTCTGAGAATGTAGTTCCAACACCTTTGAGAGGACAACAACCACAATTGCACTTGCCATATTTATTAGTCAAAATGAAGCGAAGTCAGTCTGTTGAAAGCTTCGTTTTGTTTTTCTGATTAGTCTGTTTAGTAAGACATTCAAATTATGATCTTTAATTTAATTTCTTCCCCTAATAGCTTGGTGCTAACAGTGGTTTGCACATCATCATCTTTGATGAAATTGATGCCATCTGCAAGCAGAGAGGGAGCATGGCTGGTAGCACGGGAGTTCATGACACTGTTGTCAACCAGTTGCTGTCCAAAATTGATGGCGTGGAGCAGCTAAACAACATCCTAGTCATTGGTATGTTTACTTTTTTAAAAAGTACTATTCATTCAAAAACGTTAGCCATAAGTTCTGAATTAAGATGTGTGTAGGTTGTGATTAAACTGTTTTGCCAGTGTTTCCAAATTGGAATCCAGTGATATTGAAGAATCTATTGTAATGCCTAGGCTTAATAGGAAAAATAAAAGATGGATTTCAGTCACTTGTAGGTTTAAGCTTATAGCTCACCCACAGATGAAAAAGATGTAGGTTGAAGCTTATAGCTCACCCAAAAATGAAAAATACACGTGAAACAATGGAATGCAGTGGTTTTCAAACTGGATCTTGCAGGCCTTCAGGGGTCCTCAGAGGTGCTTTCAGGGTCAGTGAGGGCCAGTGAGTGCATTTCAGATCCTACATCACATTATAACTTCCTCTTTTAGCTGTTTTATGTACTGAGGTGCTTCTGAAGATGACTTCTGGGGGAAAAAAAAAAAAAACACCCTGCTGTTTTATGAAGTCTGAAAACCACTGGCCTGTAAAAAAGAGAAGGAACTTTGGAGTCAGAGAGATTGTGTCCCATTGCCCCTCTGTCACTTTGACAGATTATTTGCCCTTTGAATCTTAAATTTGCTTTTTAAATACTGGAAGTTTTCATAACATTTATATTCCATTGGCTTATACAGTAGTGAAATAGTAAAGCAAAGTCTCCTTAGCTTGTTAGGGAAATTACTATTCTTACATATACTAAAAGGGCATTTGATTTTATTTTTGAACTCTGATCATTTGTTGTTTTAACATCTGTGTTCAGGAATGACCAATAGACCAGATCTGATAGATGAGGCTCTTCTTAGACCTGGAAGACTGGAAGTTAAAATGGAGATAGGTAAGGAGATCTGTCACTGATTGGGTGTGTGGTGGGGGGAGTGGAGGCATTTAGAGTTCATTAACAGGAACAATGTCATATGGCATAGTATTTTTTAGAAAAAGGTTTATATCATGAGAAGTGATATTTACATGCTTGAGTACCTATAAGGAAAACATTCGGATCATAATAATCTCCTCTAGGCTGGGCGCAGTGGCTCACGCCTGTACTCCCAGCACTTTGGGAGGCTGAGGCAGGTGGATCGCTTGAGGCCAGTTGTTCAAGACCAGCCTGGCCAACATGGTGAAACCCCGGCTCTACTAAAAATATAAAAAACAGCCGGGCGTGGTGGTGTGCACCTGTAATCCCGGCTACTCAGAAAGCTGAGATAGGAGAATCGCCTGAATCCAGGAGGCGGAGGTTGCAGTGAGCTGAGATCGTACCACTGCACTCCAGCCTGGGAAACAGAGCGAGACTCTGTCTCAAAATAATAATAATAATAATGATAATCTCCTCTGATGGTACTTTCAAGACTAGGAAAATGCCTATTTTATTTTTAATTTCATCAGGCTTGCCAGATGAGAAAGGCCGACTACAGATTCTTCACATCCACACAGCAAGAATGAGAGGGCATCAGTTACTCTCTGCTGATGTAGACATTAAAGAACTGGCCATGGAGACCAAGAATTTCAGTGGTGCTGAATTGGAGGGTCTGGTGCGAGCAGCCCAGTCCACTGCTATGAATAGACACATAAAGGTCAGGAAAATCAGCTAAACAGATTATAAACATTATGCCAGTATTCTTTCTCTTTCCTTTCAAGCATATCAAGGGGTAGGGAAATGCTGACTTTTGGTGGAGAAGAGATGGTAAAATGAATAAGAATTAATTGTCAACTGCTAAATCTTCAGAGTAGCAGGAAGGAAGATAATGTTTGCATCTGCCCTGTAGTAACCACTGACTCATCTGCCTTAGGTCATCACCATCTGACACAGACACGTGAAGTGAAAATTTTGAAGAAGTGTTTTTAAATCTTTGTATTGTATTAAAAGTTGTAATATGGCCAGGCACGGTGGCTCACGCCTGTAATCCCAGCACTTTGGGAGGCCAAGGCGGGCAAATCACGAGGTCAGGAGATCAAGACCATCCTGGCTAACACAGTGAAACCCCATCTCCACTAAAAATACAAAAAATTAGCCAGGCGTGGTGGCAGGCACCTGTAGTCCCGGCTACTCAGGAGGCTGAGGCAAGAGAATGGTGTGAACCCAGGAGGCAGAGCTTACCGTGAGCTGAGATCGCGCCACTGCACTGCAGCCTGAGCGACAGAACGAGACTCCATCTCCAAAAAAAAAAAAAAAAAAAAAAGTTGTAATATGTCAGAGGAAGTGGGAGTTTCCACGTACTAGAATTTTGGGGGCTGCTTTATTCAGCAAATATACTGAATACTTGCTATGTTCAAGGTATTGGGCTGGAGACATAAAGATAATTGTGAACTCTTCCCTCAAGGAGTTCAGAGTCAGGAAAATGGAACCATGGTAGAAATACGTACTAGGATACTTTTATTTTGATAAAGTACTCTTGATCTTCCATCTCTTCTCTCCTTCAGGTTTTAGTTACCACCTGAACATATCTGTCTCTACTTTCAGATTTGTACTAAATACCCTCACCTAGATGTTTTATCAGGTCTCAGATTTAATATTCCAAAACCAAATTTATTGTCTTTTTTACTACTTTCCTTTCTGCTCCCATTTCCCTGTTTATCCCAATTTCCCAGGCTTAAAACATCAGGATTATCTTTGATTCCTGACACTCTTCTGTGCCCTAGGTCAAGTCATTTGCCAAATTTTTTCAGTTCTGTCTTGGCAGTGCCTTTTAGTTCTCACTGCCACTGCCCACCTTCTCTTTGATTAACCTTCCTGTTTCATATCATTCAACCATTCAGACACTTTCAGTGATTCCCCATCATTTACAAAACAAAGTACAGGCTTCTTTTGGGTCTTTTGAGTCCTAGATCTGACGCTAATTGGTCTTTTGGGTCCTCTAGATCTGACCGTAACTGGCCTTTCCAAACGTGCCCCTGATTCTTCCCCAGATACTTCAGCCAAACTTAAATAATCACCGGTCATCAGACATTAATTTATTTTTCACCCTCTCTGCTTTGGTTTTGTTTTTTTGCATCACTGAGGATCTTCATCCTCTACGTTTACCTGTCTTTTCAAAACCTGGCTTATATGCTACCACTGTCCTCACGCCTTTTCACATTTTCCCTTTCAATAATGTTATACCCGTTTCCTTCTTGAAATAGTAATGTGTCATTTATGGTACTGTCAGTTGACTTTGGTTCACAGTAGATTTATTCGGCATCTACTGCATGCTAGACCCTGTGCTAGGAGTTAATACCCCAACTGCAAAGAAGTAAAGTACCTACCATTAAGCCACCCACAGTCTAACCCTCCACGTGCAGTAACAGAAAGTACATTGCAAGGCAAGAGAGTGAACGCATGTCAGATGTGGTCAACTTGTAGGGTGAGAGAAACCTTCATATGCATGTCTGTTGGTAGAGCAGGGCCTTTTAGGTAGAGGGAACAACATATGCAAAGAAGCGGAGACACAGAATAGCATAGTGTGTTGGAGTAATTTAGTATTGCTTCAGCATGGAAGTTAGGGGAGGGGTGTTAGAGAGATTGTGGGGGATGAGTCAGGAGACTAAAGTAGGGATGGAGCACAAAGAGCCTTTTATACTCTGCTAAGAAGTATGGACTTTTTTTCTGTGAGTAGTGCTAAGCCATTGAGTTTTAAGAACAGCAGTGACATAGTGTTAAAACATAAGATCACTCTGGCAGCTCTGTCAAGTTGAGTAGTTAGAGGAGTGGAGTTGGCGACACAGGACAAGAGGGGAACTTTTATAACAGTTCAGGCAAGAAATAAAAGCCTGAACAGTTAGGTTGAGTATGTAGATATTGGGTATATCCTATCACTGGTTCTAGACCAGGAATCAGCCAACTACCAGTTTTTATAAATAAAGGGCTTTTTTGGAACACAACCACACCCATTAATTTACGTACTGTCTATGGCTGCCTGCATGCTACAATGGCAGAGTTGAGTATTTTGCAACAGGGGCTGCATGGCCCAAGCAAAGCCTATTTTAGTGCTTTTATTTTAGGTACTATCTGCCACTTTACAGAAGTTTGCTGGCCCTTGTTCTAGACTTTAAATCCCTGTCTTATTCACCTCAGAGTCTCCCACAGTATCCCAAATAGATCTAAATAATGAGCACATGGTAGGTGTCCAGTAAATTATTTTTCTTTTTTTTTTTTTGAAACGGAGTCTTACTCTGTCGCCCAGGCTGGAGTGCAGTGGCACAGTCTTGGCTCACTGCAACCTCTGCCTCCTGGGTTCAAGTGATTCTCCTGCCTCAGCCTCCCGAGTAGCTGGAACTACAGGCATGTGCCACCACGCCCAGCTAATTTTTTGTATCTTTAGTGGAGATGGGGTTTCACCATGTTGGCCAGGCTGGTCTCGAACTCCTGACCTCGTGATCCGCCCACCTCAGCCTCCCAAAATGTTGGGATTACAGGTGTGAGCCACCGTGCCCAGCCAGTATTTTTTAAATGAATAAACTTACATAACTATTCTGAATCAAACTCTATCCATAAGTCATAATTTCCCTACATAATGGAGGTGGCTTTGTTCTAGCTCAAGAATGCCAAAGGTTTGGATGGTGTGGGAATATTGTATTGGGTCTTTATATAATGGATCCATTCAGGGACTATGTTTTTATTCTTCCTTGTTTGTTTGTTTGTTTTGAGACGGAATCTCGCTCTGTTGCCCAGGCTGGAGTGCAGTGGTGCAATCTCAGCTCGTTGCAAGCTCCACCTTCCAGGTTCAGCCATTCTCCTGCCTCAGCCTCCCAAGTAGCTGGGACTACAGGCGCCCGCCACCACGCCTGGCTAATTTTTTGTATTTTTAGTTGAGATGGGGTTTCACCGTGTTAGCCAGGATGGTCTCGATCTCCTGACCTCCTGATCCGCCTGCCTCGGCCTCCCAAAGTGTTGGGATTACAGGCGTGAGCCACCATGCCCGGCCATGCAATACTGTTTTAATAAGAAGAGATGGCGACTTCAAGAAAAATGATGTAAACAGTGTGAAAATTGGTCCCTACCATACTATCTTTCATCTCAGACCACATGGGTGCATCTTGATATAATCCACAGTAACTAGTTTACTAGTTGTCATATTTTTACATACGTGTTGGCCATGGAATTTTTCTCTTAGTCATTTGTCATTTTAACTACAATAATCCCATCCCAAAATTTCACTTTAAGCCATTGTCTCAGTAAGAAACATGCTTTCTTCAAGCATATATTGGGTTTATCTACATATGAGGCAATGAGGAATGGTGGGAAGATCGCAGATATCGTAGTCAGAAGGTGTGGTTATGCATTATGTTTCTTCTACCTTTTTGTTTCTGACCTGTCAATGGGAAACACTACCTATCTAATCAGATTTGTATGAGAATGAAAGCAAATACTTTATATAAAGTGCCTTGTAAACTCTGTAAATGCTAGTTATCTCCATTTTTTTAATTGGCTGATTTGAGAGGGTATCAGTACATCCTTTTCAATATATGAATTTCTGATTTTTATTGACTCTTTGTAGTTACACTTTTTCTAATTGTAAAGCTAAAATGTCACCCTTGTACATAATATATTTCTGATTTGCAAGTAAGCAGTAGTGCAAATAGTTCACATGTTTCCATCACTTTTTTCCATGTGATAGAATTATCTGTAAGCTTCAGGTGATATATATTGACTTGCAATCATTGCTCCTTGTACCAAACAGCTCCTAATTTTTCACCATATCAGTGGAATAACTATGTAGCACTTTAGGGATGAGAAAGCTATGTAAGACACTAATCTTACCCCCAAAAAGAAATATTACTAACATTTCATCTTCTGCATTTTAAAAAATCTGCATTGTCAGAAGGTCTTTAAAGACTGTTTTTCCAATGACTCCTCCTTGGCTAAACAAAAGAAATACAGTTTTAGTCTTCCATTGCTATAGATGTTTGTAGCTTTAATAATGATCGATGAATAAATATTTAAATTGAAACTTATAAAGTTGTTACTGAACTTTAAAACATTCAAAATGTACAAGTGTTATGATGTTCTTTCTTTGTATTTTAAAAAGCCGTTATTAGTGTTATTTTGCTTCCTCTTCAAAAGATTGAGGCCTAAAGAAAGATTTAGTCAGGTGGACTAAACAAGTCTTTCCTGTTAAACTGTTTTCAGGTTTTCTGAGACAAGTGGAAAATCTGGTCATAAACACCTGTTGTTCATGTCATTTGTACTTGAACCTATGATTGCGGTCAACTAAAATTCATGTGACATTTGGTTGTTTTTATCTTGAAAGGAATTTCTGCTTCAGGTTGAGAAGATTCATAACCCAATTTTTTTCTCTAATCTGTTGTGAGGAAATAAACTGAGGACACACACACACACACACACACTTTCTGTCACATACACTTTCCACCTGAGTCAAAGCTCTAAGTTATGTTTACAGAATTTCATAAAATTATTTCTTATTTTTTTGCAGAATTTTTGATTGATTAAGGTCATTCTACCCTTAATTTAAGAGGAATGATAAGAACTTTGAAAGGTCAGATTTAAAAGGTTATGAAATTTAAGGGTGACCACTTGATATTTGCTAGTGTTGAAATACAAGTTTATTAGTTTCTGCAGGTATAAGCTGAAAGATACTGCCTCTTCTATATTGATTAGCTGTTATAAATAAAATGCAGGAAAAATGTTGCTAATTCAAACAAATGAGAAAAGGTTTTCTGAACAAGTAAAAATTCAGAATTATAGACTTTTTAAAATTTTACAAATTTTGATAAAATGCTAAAAGTCAGCTAAGAGCAGTCCTTAGAAAATTTATTTTAATGAGCAGGTAGGAATAATTTACAATTGGAGTATTGATGGCTTACAATTATGTAACATAGAATTCCTTGTGTGCCTGAAAACGGTTTGTTCTGAAATACTTCTTCCCCACACCCATCTTAATTCACTTTTAAGAAAGGACTCAGCAATTAATTGGGTGAGTCTTTTCTTAATAATTAGCAAAATGACAAGTTTTATACCAGCTTCAGTCCTAAAATCTATCATATTTTTTGGCAAATTTTGAAAGATGGGCAAGAGTTTTCTTTCATACTGCTGTATGTATCTATCATTTGAATTCGGTTTTACTATAAGAGAATCAGAATGCAAAATATTATGGTAAAAACCTAGGCCTGTGTAGGAAAGAGGTGTTTAAAGTGAGGCTGGTAGCTTTGTTGAGATTTTAATGTTTCGATCAGAGCTCTTGTCTTCCCTTTGGCCTGAGAGTTTGTATCTTGTAGAATCCTTTCAGATGTATCAAAAAGTTTGAATCAGAGTTAAAACTTTTATATAAGGGTACCTAGGAAGGAAATCCTGTATCTGCCTTTTATAACTTATGAAAACCCCCAGGTTTGTACAAGTATAAAATGAGATAATGTGATATGATGAAATGAGATCGTGTATATGAACATACTTTATAAAGAACTGTAGACATTTTTATATTATTAATTATCATAATTCTTTCACGGATATGCTTGTTTCCTGTGACATCATTTTTCTTTTTTCTTTTTTTTTTTTTTTTTTGGAGATGGCATTTTCTTCTTGTTGCCTAGGTAAGAGTGCAATGGCGTGATCTCGGCTCACCACAACCTTCGCCTCCCGAGTTCAAGCAATTCCCCTGCCTCAGCCTCCAGAGTAGCTGGGATTACAGGTGCCCACCACCATGCCTGGCTAATTTTGTATTTTTAGTAGAGACAGGGTTTCGCCATGTTGGTCAGGCTGGTCTCGAACTCCCGACCTCAGGTGATCCGCCTGCCTCGGCCTCCCTTTGGGGAGGGATTATAGGTGTGAGCCACCATGCCAGGCCCATTTTTCTTTTTTTAAACTTAGAAATGCCAAATAAATGTGATTAATATTTATCAAACCTCATATGTACTAATATAAGTCCTATTAATAATTTAAATGTTTATGTTTTTTTGTTTGTTTTTGTTTTTGAGACGGAGTCTCACTCTGTTGCCCAGGCTGGAGTGCAGTGGTGCCATCACAGCTCACTGCAAGCTCTGCCTCCCGGGTTCACGCCATTCTCCTGCCTCAGCCTCCCAAGTAGCTGGGACTACAGGTGTCTGCCACCATGCCTGGCTGCTTTTTTGTATTTTTAGTAGAGACAGGGTTTCACCGTGTTAGCCAGGATGGTCTCGATCTCCTGACCTCGTGATCCTCTTGCCTCAGCCTCCCAAAGTGCTGGGATTACAGGCATGAGCCACCATGCCCAGCCCAATAATGTAAATGTTAATCGTTCTATTGAAGTAAAATATTTGTCTCTTTGTTACCATTTTTAAAAGTATGGAAGTTATAGATGATGGTTTTCTTTTTGTAAAAGATTCAAGAATGTCAAAGCATATAGGGAAAAATGAGAAAGGCCATCTCTAACACCGCTTTCCCTTCCCTCTCCAGAGTTAGCCAAAATTTGGGATATATCTTTGAAGTTTGTTTTCTTTATAAAATATTTACATTCATATACATATGTGCTTTTTTTAAAAAATGAATGTTAATGGAATTATACTGCAGTTTACATTTTTCACTTGCAAATATTCCTTGGATAGCTTTCTGTGTCAGTGTATGTAAGTCCCCTTCATTATTTTGGACAAATGCAGAGTATTCTAGAATATTGCCACATAATGGAAAATATAAGATCCATGAACACAGGGACCTTTTCTGTTTTATTTACTGCTATGACTCCAGTTCCTCAAATAGTGCTTAGTGTCTGGTAGGTACTCAGTAAATAGAATTAATGAATAATTTATTTAACATGGATTATTTCTGGTTGTGACTGTTGAAAAAATACTGTTGTGAAAATGCTTACTTGCCTCCCTATGCACACAAGGAATCATTTTCTAGGGTAGCCATCCAAATGTCTTTTCAAAGACATGGTTTCATTGTCTTCTAGTTTCTAGTGTTGCCAGTGAGAGTTATCATCCCAATCTCATTCAGGTTTCTTTGCAGGAAACCTGTTTTGTCCCTCAGAAAGGTTCTAGGACTTTCTCTTCACCTTTGGTGCTCTGAAAGTTTACAGCAGTGGGTCTGGACAGATGTGTGCTTCTTTTCATTTATCCCTATCATCACTCACTGAACCCTTTAAACTGCAGGGGCACACCTTTCTTCAGCTATAGGAAATTTTTTTCTTTTCTGTCTTTTATTGTTTCTTCTCTATGACTCTTTCTGTTCTCTCCTTCTGAGACTCCTGTTAGACCACAGTTAAAACTTCTGGATATTTATTTCATGCTTTGTAGCCTTTCTATCTCACTTTCTGTCATTTTGTGGGATTTGGGGCGGAAAGGAAGATAAATAACTGTGTTCTGTTTGCCGTCTTCAACCAGCTTCCTGACATAGTTCTTTTTATCCCACAAGGGTGACTTTTTTTGTATCTGTCATTTCATTTGTCTCACAGTCTCTTCCTAAAAAAAAAATGACTCATATTTCATAATAATTGATGGAAGGTTGATATTTATTTAACATGCTTTTGTTTTATAGTCAGCTTTTTTTGAAGATGCTTTTTTTTTCAAAGCCATGATACCAATTTAAAAATTAGGCTGTGTTGCTTTGTGCTATTGGTAGCGAGCCCAGTCGCTTTAAAACACATATTGGTATCTTAATCACTCATCTGGTCCAGGCAGCTCCAAGCGCTGATAAAGGCCTTGATGCTTCTCCAGATGTCTAAATGCTAGCTCCAGGTGCAGTAAGCAGACTATTTGGAGCTGGCACATAGATTCTGAAGCACAACGTATGAATATACAAATGAAAGTTTTAGGTTCTTGGTCTCCTAGAGTAATGGTTCTTAAGCCTGGTTCAGTACCAGAATCACCTGTGGTACTTGATAAAACTATAAAGACCCTCTAATAGACCTGTTAAATCAAAATCCTATGGTGAATGGGACTGAGCGCCTGTATATCTCTGAAGGCTCTGGAGGTTATTCTGATATGCAGCCAAGTATGGCTGTGTTTTCATCTCTGTATATATTTTCTTTTTGTATGGGTTTTTCACTGTTCTTACTCTCTGTATGTATTTTTTCTTACTTATGCCTCATGAGTTAAAATGGCTATACAGTGTCCCTTGGTACAGATGTGTTCTAATTTACATAACTGATCCTCTCTTGGTAGACATTATTAATATGCTTCCCGTCTTTTTTCATAACAAGTTACTTTAGTAGATGTACATATAACTTTGTACACATTTGTGAATATATTTAGGGGATAAATTACTAGAAGTGGACTTGTTCAGAGAGTATATATATTTGTGAATGAGAGATGTGTTTTCTTTGATTCCAATTTTTAAAATTGTTTTAAAATACCCGTAAAATTGTCCAGGCGTGGTGGCTCACACCTGTAATCCCAGCACTTTGAGAGGCCGAAGCAGGTGGTCACAAGGTCAGGAGATCAAGACCATCCTAGCTAACATGGTGAAACCCTGTCTCTAGTAAAAATACAAAAAATTAGCCAGGCGTGGTGGCGGGCGCCTGTAGTCCCAGCTACTCGAGAGGCTGAGGCAGGAGAATGGCGTGAATCTGGGAGGCGGAGCTTGCAGTGAGCCAAGATCGCACCACTGCACTCCAGCCTGGGGGACAGAGTGAGACTGCGTCTCAAAAAAAAAAAAAAAAAAAAAACCATAAAATTTACCGTGTAACCATTTTAAATGTACAATTCAGTGGCATTAAATACATTGTTAATGTTGTGCAACCATCACTACCATTCATCTCCAGACCTCTTTTCATCTTGTAAAACTGAAACTCCATACCCATAAACAGTAACTCCCCATTCCTTCCTCTCCCTATCCCCTGGCAGCCACCATTTTACTTTCTGTCTCTTGGATATCAGCTACTCCAGGAACCTCATATAAGTTGATTGTACAGTATTTGCTTATTTAACTTAGCGTAATGTCCTCAAGGTTCATCATGTTTCAGCATGTCAGAATTTTCTTTCTTTTTAAGGCTGAATAATATTCCATTGTATGTACATAACACATTTTGTTTATCTGTTCCTCTGTCAATAGACATACGGATTTCTTCCACATTTTAGCTGTTGTGAGTAATGCTGTCATGAACAAGGCTGTACAGATATCTCTTCAAGACCCTGTTTTCAGTTCTTTGGGGTATATACCCAGAAGTGGAATTGCTGGATCATATGATAATTCTATTTTTAATTTTACGAGGAACCACCATATTTTTGTTTTCCACAGTAACTGAACCATTTTACTTATGTTCCCACCAACAGTGCATAAGGGTTCTGATTTCTCCGCATCCTTACCAACACTTCTTATTTTCTGCATTTTTGTGGTAGTAGCCATCCTAATGAGTATGAAGTGAAATCTCTTTGTAGTTTGGATTTGCATTTCCCTAATGATTAGTGAGGTTGAACATCTTTTCATGTGCTTATTTAAGGCCATTTGTATATCTTTTTTGGAGAAATGTTTGTTTAAGTTCTTTGCCCATTTTTTATTTGGTTTTTTTGTTGTTCAATTTTGGCACTTCTCTATGTATTCTGGATATTAATCCCTTATCACATATATGATTTGCAAATATTTCAGATTTTTTTATCTGTGAAAATATGCTTTTAAATCCTCAAGAGTTACGTTCTTAAACTGAATATATTCTTAACTATTCTTAAATCTTGAAAGTCCTTACATTTTGTTTTTATCTCTTCTTAGGCCAGTACTAAAGTGGAAGTGGACATGGAGAAAGCAGAAAGCCTGCAAGTGACGAGAGGAGACTTCCTTGCTTCTTTGGAGAATGATATCAAACCAGTGAGTATGCCCATTGAGTGATATATAGGCCAAAAAGTAATGATAATAATAACTCAGGAGAAGAATCAGTGCCATTTACCCAGTAGTGTGGAAGGTTATAGCATATGCAGTTTCATAAAATGAGAAAATTTTAGTATTGGAAATGTTCAGTATGAGAAACATCTGTACAATAATACTAGTGGCTGGTGATATTATTTACCTAAACATTTTCATGATAGGAAGCTCACCATCTTGTAAGGCAGGCCATTCAGTTTTGAGACTTTCCAGTTATTGTTTTACTTTATATTGAACTAGAACTAATTTTCTTATTGGTTCTTATACAATCCCAAGCTACAGAAACCTAACTTCAGTCCATCTTCCATATGTCAGTTATTAGGATATTTAAAATTAACTCTCATATCCTCCTCGCTCTCTCTCTCTCTCTTTCTCTTCCTTTCCTCAGCCTCTTCCAAGGCATCCCTTTTTCTTGCTCAATACATTTAGTTTCTCTGACTACTATAGTTTCTAAGACTTAAAAAGGGTTGGTTTTCTTAAAACGCATTCAAAATAGTCATAGTTGGAGCTTTAGAATACAGCATAAGGTTATTAACCCATTTTCCTATAAAACAACTACTAACATTTGAGTAACTTTTGTTTAGAGTCCTGTGTTAATACAAAAACAAGTTGTAGAAAGTCCCAGTTCTTAAAGAAGTGTGTGTTTTTCTTTCTTAAATGGACCTCAGGTCCATTAAGATTAATCTTAATCTTTATGACACACTGTTATTAGTCTATATTTTCATTTCTGGGACTTGCTGTTTATTAAATATTTTATTACCAAGAGTCATCTATATCAGGGATCCCCAACCCTCAGTACTGGTCCGTGGCCTGTTAGGAACTGGGCCACACAGCAGGAGGTGAGCAGCAAGCGAGTGAGCCTCATCTCTATTTACAGCCACTCCCTATTGCTCCTGTTACCACCCGAGCTCCACCTCCTGTCAGATCTGTGGTGACATTAGATTCTCATATGAGTATGAACCCTATTGTGAACTGCATATCTGAGGGATCTAGATTGCACACTCCTTATGAGAATCTAATGCCTGATGATCTGTCACTGTCTCCCATCACCCCCAGATGGGACCATATAGTTGCAGGAAAACAAGCTCGGGGCTCCCACTGATTCTACATTATGGTGAGTTGTATAATTAGTTCATTATATATTATAATGTAATAATAATAGAAATAAAGTGCACAATAAATGTAATGTGCTTGGGCTGGGCATGGTGGCTCATGCCTGTAATCCTAGCACTTTGGGAGGCTGAGGCAGGCGGATCGCGAGGTCGGGAGTTCGAGACCAGCCTGACCAACATGGTGAAACCCCATCTCTACTAAAATACAAAAATTAGCTGGATGTAGTGGTACGTGCCTGTAATCCCAGCTACTCAGGAGGCTGAGGCAGGAGAATCTCTTGAACCCAGGAGGCAGAGGTTGCAGTGAGTCAAGATCGCACCACTGCACTCCAGCC
Source organism: Symphalangus syndactylus (assembly GCF_028878055.3). NCBI lineage: Eukaryota > Metazoa > Chordata > Mammalia > Primates > Hylobatidae > Symphalangus > Symphalangus syndactylus. Next base: position 46,590,849 of record NC_072442.2, on the reverse strand, counting down.
TGGGTGACAGAGCGAGACTCTGTCTCAAAAAAAAAAAAAAAAAAAATGTAATGCACTTAAAACATCCCGAAACCACCTCCCCTCCCCATGGAAAAATTGTCTTCTATGAAACTGGTCCCTGATGCCACAAAGGTTGGGTACTGCTGATCTATATGATTTCTTGTAGCTAGACATCATTCATTTTCATGCTGAAGAGTATTCCATTGTGTGACTACCACAATTTATCTATTTTCCTGTCAATTGTGAATGTTACCAGTTTTTTGTTATTAAAAAAGATTTGTCATAAGCAGTCTTGAATGAATTTCTCTTATTTAGGAATAAAATTATTAGGTTGTTGGCTATATGAATGTCCAGCTTTAAAAAAACATTTCCCAGCAGTTGAACCAATTAACACTGCCCCCAATACTGTGAAAGATATCCTCTTGTTCTGTATCCTCTCCAACACTTGGTATTATCAGATTTATTTTTTATTTATTTATTTTTTTTGAGATGGAGTCTCACTCTGTTGCCCAGGCTGGAGTGCAGTGGTGTGATCTCTGCTCACTGCGATCTCCATCTCCCGGGTTCAAGCAATTCTCCTGCCTCAGCCTCCTGAGTAGCTGGGATTACAGGTGCCTACCACCATGCTTGGCTGATTTTCGTATTTTTGGTAGAGACGGGGTTTCACCATGTTGGCTAGGCTGGTCTCGAACTCCTGACCTCAGGTGATCTGCCTGCCTCGGCTTTCGAAAGTACTGGGATTACACAGGCGTGAGCCACTGCACCCAGCCTCAGATTTAATTTTTGCCATTCAGTTAGGTGTAAAATGAGATCTCATTTCAGTCTCGATTTGCATTTTAGTTATTACTGAAGAACTTAAGCATTTCTCCATATGTTAATTGACCACATGCATGTATTGTGCGAAATACTGTTCAAATCTTTTGCCTGTTTTTCTGTTGTACTGCTTATTTGATTGATACAAGTTCTTTACTCTTTTTTTCTCAATTTTGTATTGTGTTAAGATACATATAAAGTTTACCATTGTAATCATTTTTAAATGTATAGTTCAGTGGTATTAAGTATATTCATAATGTTGTATAATCATCACCACCATCCATCTCCAAAACTCTTTTCTTCTTCTTGAACTGAAACTCTATACCCGTTAAATAATTACTCTTTTCTCCCTCCCCTACAACACCTGGCAGCCACCATTCTACTGTCCATCTTTATGAATTTCACTAATCTTAAGTACCTCATGTAAGTGGAATCATAGTATTTGTCTTTTTGTAACTATCTTATTTGACATAGCATAATGTCCTCAAGGTTCAACCATCTTGCAGCATGTCAGAGTTTTCTTCCTTTTTAAGGCTGGATAATATTCCATTATATGGGCCAGGTGTGGTGGCCTTTGCCTGTAATCCCAGCACTTTTGGAGATTGAGGTGGGTGGGTCACCTGAAGTCAGGAGTTCAAAACTAGCCTGGCCAACATGGTGAAACCCTATCTCTACTAAAAAATACAAAAATTAGCCAGGAGTGGCGGCACACACCTGTAATCCCAGCTACTTGGGAGGCTGAGACATGAGAATCATTTGAATCCGGGAGGTGGAGGTTGCAGTGAGCGGAGATTGTGCTGCTGCACGCCAGCCTGGTGACAGAGCAAGACCCTGTCTCAAAAAAAAAAAAAAAAAAAAAAAAAAAATCCATGATATGTACGTACCACATGTTGTTATCCATTCCTCTGTCAATGGCAGCCGGGCTTCTGCCACATTTTAGCTATTTTGAGTAATGCTGTCATGAGCATGGCTATACAGATATCTCTTCAAGACCCTGTTTTTAGTTCTTTTGGGTATATACTCAGAAGCGGAATTGCTGGATCATATAGTAATTCTATTTTTAATTTTTTGAGGAACCACCATACCGTTTTCCACGGTGGCTGCACCATTTTACATTCCCACCAATGGTGCACAAAAGTTCTGACTTCTCCACATGCTCACCAACACATTATTTTCTGTTTTTTTGGTAGTAGCCATCCTAATGAGTATGAAGTGAAGTATCATTGTAGTTTTGATTTGTGTTTTCATAATGATTAGTGGTGCTAAGTATCTTTTCATATGCTTATCAACCATTTGTTATATATCTATTTTTTTTTCTTTGGAGACGGAGTCTCGCTCTGTCACCCAGGCTGGAGTGCAGTGGCACAATCTCGGCTCACTGCAACCTCTGCCTTCTGGGTTTAAGTGATTCTCCTGCCTCAGCCTCCACAGTAGCTGGGATTGTAGGCGCCCATCACCACGCCCGGCTAATTTTTTTGTGTTTTTAGTAGAGACAGGGTTTCACCATGTTGGCCAGGCTGGTTTCAAACTCCTGACCTCAAGTGATCTGCCTACCTCAGCCTCCCAATGTGCTAGGATTATAGGCATGAGCCACTGCACTTGGCCACCATTTATTTTGTATGTGTGTGTGTGTGTGTATATATATATATATATATATTTTTTTTTTTTTTTTTTTTGAGACTGAGTCTCGCTCTGTTGCCAGGCTGGAGTGCAGTGGCGCAGTTTTGGTTCACTGCAACCCCCGCCTCCTGGGTTCAAGAGATTCTCGTGCCTCAGCTTCCTGAGTAGCTAGGACTGCAGGCATGTGCCACCATGCCCGGCTAATTTTTGTATTTTTAATAGAGACGAGGTTTCACTTTGTTGGCCAGGATGGTCTCAATCTCCTGACCTCATAATCCACCTACCTTGGCCTCCCAAAGTGCTGGGATTACAGGCGTGAGCCACTGCACCTGGCCTGTTATATATTCTTAACAATCATTATTTGTTCCAAGTATCTCTTATAAAGACAAAAGCAGATTTGGTTAGCCCTGTCTTTTTATTACTATTGTGACTTTTAAATATAAAATAATCACTTTCAAAAGTAACTCCAAGATTTTTTTAACAACAAGTAATTTGGCCATGAGGAAGTGACAACTAAAAACTTAATTTTATTTATTCCAAGTGTCTGGAGGATAAAAAAAATGAAATTATGGGATATGTAAGGAAGAGATACATGTTATATATCTTGGGAGAGTCACTGTTTTATGGTTCAGGCATCTTAAAGCTTCTGCTGTGAGGCTTGGAGTATATAACTGGAAAAATTAAAGACAAAAGCCAGCCTATAATTTTTTTTTTTTTAAATGAGATGGAGTCTTGCTGTGTCTCCCAGGTTGGAGTGCAGTGGCGTGATCTCGGCTCACTGCAACCTCTGCCTCCCGGGTTCAAGCGATTCTCGAGCTACCTCAGCCTCCCAAGTAGCTGGGATTATAGGCACACACCACCACACCCAGCTAATTTTTGTATTTTTAGTATAGATGGGGTTTCACCATGTTGGCCAGGTTGGTCTGGAACTCTGGACCTCAGGTGATCTGCCCGCCTCAGCCTCCCAAAGTGCTGGGATTATAGGCTTGAGTCACTGCACCCAGCCATAAAAATTTCTCAGAACAGCCATTCAGCCAGTACGGATTAGGTTCATCATTACTTTTTACACTACTACTGAATTTGCCATATCCAGGCCAAAGAATGAGGACCTTCCTCTGTATTCAGGAATCAAAGGACCAGTATATGCAAGGAGACTACCTAAAAAGTGGTCTGAAAAATTATTTTGTGGCAAAGTAATAGAGATATGAGATCACTGGATACTGTTTCAAAGACAGTATTACAAAAACAGCTTTATGTGAGGTGCATGTTCTAAAGAACTATTAAAACTATTCCATACATCAGGTAATCAAAAGTTGACTTTTTGAGGGATGTGATGATCTTTAAAAAATTGAAATTCTCAAGATACATGTTCTTTACATGTATATCATCTTTACATGTGGTAGGTTATGTTTTCCTATTTATTTTGTTAACCTCATGAAAATCCAGTTCAATTGTAAATACTAAAGTTATTGACTACTTTTGGCAGCTGTTTTGATGGGAGGTATAACCTTTGAGATTAAAAGTTGAAAATGAAGCAGGGTGCAATTTAAGCTCCAATATGTAGTGAACACAAATAGAATTATTATCTGTAGTAATTGCTTTTATATCCTTTTCATTACAGCTCTTCATTTCTGTCTCGTCCTAAATCTTATATTTACACGTATAAACTTAACATTGGTGCCATTTAACTATGTCCTCTACCACAAAGTTGATGTGAACATGATCTTCTCATTACCATTTCATATTCTCATGTTAATCCATAGCACCTGCAGTCAGTGTTAAGGTAGTATATTTATCTATTGTGCTATTTCTAAGTCCATAATCTCTTTTTTCCTTTGTTCTTAACAGAACAGCCTCAAACTGCATACTGTTGATAAAAATAAGCACATTGGAACATATTCTTTCTCTCAGGAATTATGAGAGTTTGAGCTCTGGTGGAATCTCAGCCTAGAATCCATTGTTTTTATTCCATTAAGTCACTCAAAGCAGCCTTTTTTTTCCTATTGGGAAAAAAGTTAAATGAGAAATTATCCAAGTTGTTTTGCTTCCCAGGCTTTTTATATTAATATGGGATAGTGATCAATACCTTTAGCATGTACGAATTATAACTCGTCTTTTACGCTGTTAGATAGTTTTTAACACTAATGCTCAAAATGCTTTAAACTATCCTTTTTCTTAATAGGCATTTGGCACAAACCAAGAAGATTATGCAAGTTACATTATGAATGGTATCATCAAATGGGGTGACCCAGTTACTCGAGTTCTAGATGATGGGGAGCTGCTGGTGCAGCAGACTAAGAACAGTGACCGCACACCATTGGTCAGCGTGCTTCTGGAAGGTGAGAACGAATGAGGAGATGACATTAAAAGTTAAAGGAAAAAAAGCAGCATTTTTTAAAAGCCCGTAAGCACATTCTAGAAAAGTGAATTCTTTTCCGTTTTTAACCTTGTTCTTGATCTGAAAATAATAATCCAGTCTATGTACCAATGTTGTGTACAAATTAAAATTTTCTTGGGGTAGAATGTTAGTGAGGAAAGATAGCAACTAGTTTTCTTGTAGGATTATATCTGTATTTCTGTGGCACTTAATACACTAAATGATGCCACTTAGCCTCAGTTAAATAAATACTTACTGAGTACTTGTATTTTAGTCATTGAACTAGTTGCTGGGGATACAAAGACATTCAAGTGTTCATTCAGTCTGGTCATGAACAAAGGCAATGTAAAGAAATCCCTGACTACGGTGTATGTGTGTAAAGGTGTGTGTGAATACAAGTCATTTTGCATAGGGGTGGTCAGGGAAAACTAGAGATGCTATTTAATCTAGGCCTTGAAAGACCAGTTAGGATTTTATTGAGTAGACAGACAAAAGGGGAAGGACTTCCATTCACAAATAATTAATTTACAGTTATAATTAGTATGATGGCAGAAAAGTTCAGTGAGGCCCCATGACAAGGGAACCTAACTACCTCTAAAGGTCTGGGGGATGAGAGCTCCCTGAGAGAAACATATTAAGCCATGACTTGACCAGTGAGGAGACTCTGGCCAGCCAAAGTCACTGGGGAGGATGTTTGAGGCAGAGCATGTGAAAAAGTCCTGGGCAGGAAGGAGCTTGAAACAGAAAGGGAGATTGTCCTGACATGAGACTGTAGAAGCAGATAGAAGCCAGTTCATATAAAGCCTTGGAGGCCACATTAAAGATTTAAACTATCTTAGGGGCAATGGGAAGCCGTTTGTAGGATTTTAAGCAGTGAAGCCACATCATCATGACTGCTTTATGATGGAGAATGGATTTGAGGGGCAAAAAGATACAGAAGAGACTAATGATTAGAAGCAGTTGGATTAGTCTTAATGAGAGTCGATTGTGGTTTGAAGTATGTGGAGTGGTATAGATGGAGATAAGTAGACTAATTAGAAATATTTAGGAGATAGAATAAAAATGACCTCATTATTATTGTCAATCATAATTATGCTAACATTTTTTGAGCCCTTGCTATTTGCCAGTCACTCTACTAGCACTGTGCACATATTATCTATTTTTTTTAATTTTTTTTATTATTATTATACTTTAAGTTTTAGGGTACATGTGCACAATGTGCAGGTTTGTTACATATGTATCCATGTGCCATGTTGGTGTGCTGCACCCATTAACTCGTCATTTAGCATTAGGTATATCTCCTAATGCTGGGTCTCCCCGCTCCCTCCACCCCACAACAGTCCCCGGAGTGTGATGGTCCCCTTCCTGTGTCCATGTGTTCTCATTGTTCAATTCCCACCTATGAGTGAGAACATGCAGTGTTTGGTTTTTTGTCCTTGAGATAGTTTACTGAGAATGATGGTTTCCAGTTTCATCCATGTCCCTACAAAGGACATGAACTCATCATTTTTTATGGCTGCATAGTATTCCATGGTGTATATGTGCCACATTTTCTTAATCCAGTCTATCGTTTTTGGACATTTGGGTTGGTTCCAAGTCTTTGCTATTGTGAATAGTGCCGCAGTAAACATATGTGTGCATGTGTCTTTATAGCAGCACGATTTATAGTCCTTTGGGTATATACCCAGTAATGGGATGGCTGGGTCAAATGGTATTTCTGGTTCTAGATCCCTGAGGAATTGCCACACTGACTTCCACAATGGTTGAACTAGCTTACAGTCCCACCAACAGTGTAAAAGTGTTCCTATTTCTCCACATCCTCTCACAGATTATCTATTTAAACCCCACTTCAGTCCTCCAAGGGTAGTTGCTGCTGTTGTCTCTATTTTGTAGGTGGGGAAGCTGAAGCCTAGAAATATTTGTTAGATTGAATGTGGGCAGAGGTATCAAACATGACCCCCTGGGTTCTGGCATACATAGCCCGGTAAATGGTGCTGTTTACTAAGATTGGGAACTCAATGGAAAGCAGATTTCTGGAAGAAAGATGATGAGTTCAGTTTTGAACATGTTAAATTCAAGGGTCATATAGTAAATCGGAAATGTTGAGCAGCCTGTTGGATATGTGTGTCTGGCTAGCAGTAGACTCATGAGTTGCCAGTATATAGACTGCAGTTGAAGCCACAGGAGTGGATAAAATCACTTACAGTGAGGGTGTGGGTTGAGATGAAAAGGAGGCCTAGAACTTGTCTCTGAGGCATGTTAACACTTAAGGACTAAACAAAGCAGAAAAATTGACAAAAGAGGCCGGGCGCGGTGGCTCACGCTTGTAATCCCAGCACTTTGGGAGGCCGAGGCGGGCGGATCACGAGGTCAGGAGATCGAGACCATGGTGAAACCCTGTCTCTACTAAAAATACAAAAAATTAGCCGGGCGTGGTGGTGGGCGCCTGTAGTCCCAGCTACTCGGAGAGGCTGAGGCAGGAGAATGGCGTGAACCCGGGAGGAGGAGGTTGCAGTGAGCCGAGATTGCGCCACTGCACTCCAGCCTGGGCGACAGAGCGAGACTCCGTCTCAAAAAAAAAAAAAAAAGAAAAAGAAAAATTGACAAAAGAGACTGAGCAAGAGTAACCAGAGAGGAAAGGAGAAAGAGAGAATGTGTGTTACAGAAGCCAAGAAAAGAAACATATTTTAAGAAAGAGGGGAATTATGAATTGTATCAAATGCTTCTAAGAGGCTGAAAAAGATACCAAAGTGTTTGTTGGGTTTGATGACATAGAGATCATTTGTGACCTTGGTGGGAGCCTGTTCAGTGTAATGGGGATGGGAGCCGTAAGATTTAGTGAGGATGGGTGGGAGGTGAAGAACAAAAGCAGCCAGTGTTAATAATTACATAAGGCAAGTTCCATTTTGAAGGGAGAAGAAGGTGCAGTTTTGAGGGCTATGATGTCCAGAAAGAGTTTTTTGTTGTTATGTATTAAACTGTCAGACTAGAACATGCTAAAACACTTTTGGAAAGGCTTCAGGGAAGAGGAAGAAGTCGAACATATGGGAGAAAGGAACAATCAGTAATGTCAGGTTCCTGAGAAGATGGAAAGAAGATTTGATTGGTTTATGGTTGAACAAGGGACACAGCTTCCAAAACAGGGAAGGGAAGTCAGGGATGTCTAAATGTAGGTAAGTTCATAGATTTGCTTGCCTTTATGAGAAGGCCTGAGTCTTTAGAATTCTAACTTTTTACATCACATTTGCTTCTAATAAGGCAGTTTTCCCCTGCCCCCAATATCAGCTCCTAAGATTGTCTTTTTTTGTTAGACAAATGATTTGATAGAACTAACAACATAAGTACTAATATGCATTTGAATGCATTCTCTTAAGAAGCAAAACCCTTACACTCTATATATTTTGCCAAAAGTTTGAAAGACCAAGGATATGTGAGAATGTCATGAGGCATGTATTTCACCATACTTTTGAGAAATGCTAATTAGTTCATTAAGTTTAGTTGCTAATAAATAAGAGAAAACATGTCTGCTGTGAAATTGTGTCAGGAAATGTTAATGAGCAACTAGTCGAGACCTCAGTATGTTCTGGATAAAAGTTTAAACTTGTTTTATTTCCCTTTGCTTAGGTTGGCTTTTTTCCCCTGACTTGCTCATATCTTTATGCAGGCCCTCCTCACAGTGGGAAGACTGCTTTAGCTGCAAAAATTGCAGAGGAATCCAACTTTCCATTCATCAAGATCTGTTCTCCTGATAAAATGATTGGCTTTTCTGAAACAGCCAAATGTCAGGCCATGAAGAAGGTATCAAGATTTTACTTTCATTTTAATTTCCTATCTCTTAAATGTGTGTGTGTGTGTGTGTGTGTGTGTGTGTGTGCGCACATATATATGCCTTTGTACATGTATACATATAAACCCATAGCAACTGTGTTCTTCTCAAGTGGAACCAAATTATCAGCAGAATATGGGGGAAACAGTGACTGTTTTAGATTTTCTAACTTTGTAATGTATTTTATTGAGTACCTTTACCTTCTAAATTATGCTTTGTTTAGTACATATTTTCATTTCCTAGTTTTGTATCAATTTGATTAAAAGAGTTATAGTTGAAAATGTTTGAATAAAGTGGGACAAATTCATTTATGATTTTTTAAAGTTCTTTCATTATCATACAAAGTTGAACTCTTTGGGGTCAATTAAATTGAGGAAGACAGAGATGTATCAATGGGAAAATAGTCCCAGGAATCCCTACAAAGGGATAGTTTTATATCAGGTAATAATCAGAATCTGCTTGGTAACTTAATGCAGTTCTCATCCATCTTCCTTTCTCCAAGTGCCCCTCGTCACCTTCTTAATTATCATGGCCACTTTATACCATCAGTGAAGTTAGAACAGCATAGAATAGAATCCTAGAGCTGAAAAGACTGTAAGACCATCTGGTCCATCTCTCTTACATTCAAGCAAGTGCCATGCAACAACAACAAAAATCAATGATGAAGACTCTAAATGGCTGTCCCATCTTACTTGTTAGATCATGTTTCCATTGCTATTCTAATTTTGCATACTGCCAGACAGTCATGAAATTAGTTTTTGTATCCAGCTGAAGTATTTCTTTTATTTAAATTCTTTTTTTCATGCTTGACCTTTTGTAGATATGAACTAAGTCCAAGAGATGTGGGAAAATTAGAATGAAGTGAAAGAATCTTGAGAATTGAAGTGCTACCTAGTAAAGACAGCTCAGGGTTTTCTTTTACGTTGCTCTTAGGCATTCGCTTTATAAAGATGTAGTACTGTAGAATTCTTCGGTGTTTCTTTGGGAAAGAGACTGAAGGGAGAAATAGATTTAAAAGGAAGATGACACCCAAAAAATGTAAGCTTGAGAAGCTAGTCTCTTGTTTGTGCAGGTGGCAGAAAATTGCACAGGGTACTTCAAATGGATGGAGGAAGCAGAACTTGTAGCAGGATTCCAGGCATACACACTGAAGAGTCCAGAGAAATATATAAAAATGTTTGAAATTGAGTATGAAAGGGAAATATTGCCAGATGCAAAAAGAACTTATAATATCATAGTTTATTCTGTCTCTGAGGTGAAACCAATAGTATCTATCCTTCCCAGAATAGAATAACTGGGACCAGTGATTTCCCTAGAGTAGGTAGGGCTGTTTTTCTTTGTTTTTCATTTTCCCTCTGATGGGAACCCTTAACCCACTTCTTCTGGTAAAAATTTAAATAACAGCCCTTGAAATCTGTAGCTGTTGAATGTCCCATTTATTTATTGAATAGCTAATTCTATTTGCATTTTCCTAAATCATCTATTCCTGTGCTTTTTCAAAAGTAGTAGTCATCTTTGCAGATGGTAAATTACTCCATTGCTTTCCACCAGCTGCCAGCTTCTACCTCAGATGTACTCTGAGATGTGGGTGGATGGTCCTAGTTTTTCTGTAAAGTTTTTAAAAAGTACTTCAGGCTTCTGCAGATCAAAGCTACTTTGTAAGTGTGAGATATTATCATTTTTATTATTTTAATCTCTTGCAAATTGACTTGAAGGGGGAAGGTAATATGTGCTGATTTTAGAGGCTTAAATGGTTAAATTAATGACTTAATAACTTATGATTTAATCTTCAAATTGTTGAAGCCTTTCAAGGTAGAGTTTTAGATGAGTAGAAGGCTAGGGAGTATAAAAATAAGTGTCCATACAAGCTTATTCAAAATTGTTTTAATTCGTGATTCACTGTCCGGATCATCCATGCACTCTTAAAGTTATAAAAATTATTTCTGCTTCAGCAGTATAATAAATTTATATTAGAATATTTGGTTTTCCTTGGGGGAAAAATATTATTCTTTGTAATTAAAGTTCAGAAAAGAGAAAGGAATGAAGCATAGGTTTCTTAGAAATATATTAGAAATATTACAAAATATTTCCCTGCAAATAGTTTTCACATTGTTACCTAATGATAGGTTGACAAAAGCCTGAGGGCTCAAACCAGTCTAAAGATGCTAAGTCTTCCAGGTTGTTTTTGAAAATGAAATGTAAATGTCATTCTTTAGTATAAGTTCTGGTCTACCTCCCACTACTGTTCTTGCCCCTCCCTTTTTTTTTTTTTTTTTTTTTTTTTTGAGATGGAGTCTTGCTCTGTCGCCCAGGCTGGAGTACAGTGGCGTGATCTCGGCTCACTGCAAGCTCCATCTCCTGGGTTCACGCCATTCTCCTGCCTCAGCCTCCCAAGTAGCTGGGACTACAGGCGCCCGCCACCATGCCTGGCTAATTTTTTTGTATTTTTAGTAGAGACGGGGTTTCACTGTGTTAGCCAGGATGGTCTCGATCTCCTGACCTCGTGATCTGCCCTCCTCAGTCTCCCGAAGTGCTGGAATTACAGGCGTGAGCCACTGTGCCCAGCCTGCACCTCCATTTTTAGTGTGAGGATGGAAAGAAGATGTTTTAATTTTTTTTTCAGAGCACAAATAATTTATAAAGTTTTATAATTCTGAAGAAAACCTTTCTTTTGTTGTTGTAAGTGCAAAAATTAAGGTAGCTTTTTCTAATTACAGAAATAATTTAGAAAATACAAGAAAGAACAGAAGAAAATAAAAATAAATTCATATCTGACCTTCAATTCTCTTTTCTACTCAGACACACGTGCACACATGAACACATATACCCCTCCCTTATATGTTGGGGATTACATTGAAACATACTGATGTAAACTTGCTTTTTTCACTTAAAATATTATGAACTTTTTTCAGTGTAACTAAAGCTAATCTGAATATTATTTTAAATTAATAGCTGTCTAATATCTGAACAATCCCTTTTTGTTGGACAATTAGGTTGTTTCCAGGTTTTTTTCACAATTATAAATAATATCATATATCAAAGAGTTCTCTATATTCCCAAGTTCATTGCAGCAGTATTCACAGTAGTGGAATGGAATCAGCCTGAATGTCCCTCAGTGGATGAATGGATAAAGAAAATGTGACACATATACACTGTGGACTGTAACACCGCCAGTTAAAAAGAATGAAATCCTTGACATTTGCAACAACATGGATGAAGGACCTGGAAGACATTATGTTAAGTGAAAGAACCAGGCACAGAAAGTCAAATATCACATGTCCTCATTCATATATGGGAACTAAACAATTGAACTCACGGAGGTAGAGTTAGAATGATGGTTATCAGAGGCTGGGAAGGGTAGTGGTAACAAAAATACCATTAAATACAAGTAATAAGATCTAGTGTTCCACAGCACAATAAATTAACTATACTTAATAATCATGGGCCAGGCACAGTGGTTCACGCCTGTAATCCCAGCACTTTGGGAGGCTGAGGTGGGGGTATCACGAGGTCAGGAGTTCGAGACCAGCCTGACCAACATGGTGAAACCCGGTCTCTACTAAAAATACAAAAATTAGCCAGGCGTGGTGGCACGTGCCCTGTAATCCCAGCTACTGAGGAGGCTGAGGCAGGAGAATCGCTTGAACCCGGGAGGCAGAGGTTGCAGTGAGCCGAGATCACACCACTGCACTCCAGCCTGGGCAACAGAGCAAGACTCCGTCTAAAAAATAAAATAAAATAATGTGTAGTTTGGGGAGTGGGCCTGGTGGTGGGGGCGATAGCAGGGAAAGAGTTGGAGCAGTGCCAGCGGCAAGCGAACAAGGTGATGGAAATCATGCTTAACAACTTTGACAAGGTCCTGGAGCGTGATGGGAAGCTGGCCGAACTGGAGCAGTGTTCAGACCAACTCCTGGATATGAGCTCAGCCTTCAGCAAGACAACAAAGACCCTGGCCCAGAAGAAGTGCTGGGAGAACATCCGTTGTCGGAGCTACTTGGGGCTAGTGGTGGGTGGCAGCCTACTCATCATCCTGATTGAGCGGCTGGCCGTCTTTCTCCCTCAGAGCAATGACAGCAGTAATGTCCCACAGACCCAGGATGCAGGCACCACCTCAGGGCCTGGGGACTGACTCAGCTGGTCCTGAGGGAGAAGCCAAATGGCTGCACTGGCTGGTTCCAGTCTCCAGAGAACCTTGGTGTTTGCTGACCCTTGGTGTTTGCTGACCCCTGACCCACCCCAGTGAGTGCCAAAGGGCAGCCCCAACATGTGCACCCCTGCATTTCCTGTCACGCCATAGATTGGCCCTCGAGGGCACCCTGCCATACTGGCCATGCAGGGCCAGCCCCACCTGAAGCTCAGTAAAAGCTGATTAAAAAAAAAAAAAAATTTATGTATAGATCAAAATAACTACAAGAGTGGAAATTGAATATTCCTAACAAAAAGAAATGATACATGCTTAATGAGTTTCACAACTACCTTTATTTGATCATTACATGTTTTATACTTGTATCAAAATGGTACGTGTACTCCATAAATATGTATAACTATTATGTTGCCATAACTAAAAATTTAAAATTTATATAAAAACAGTATTCCATAGGACTACCAAACTAGGGAAATTACTGCCCCCATTTTCTCATTAGATTTTTCTTCACTAGAGTAGTATAACATGGCCGAGAATTTGGGCTTGCTCAGCTCTCCACCCTGACCGGCCGAATGACCTTGGATATGTCATTTAACCTATAAGCCACTGTTTTCTCATCTGTCAAATGAAGATAATAGCTGCATTATAGGGTTATGAGGATTAGATGGTAATTTCTGTAAAGTATCACACAGTGCCTGGGATATAATATGAAATCAATGAAGTGTAGTGGTTATTTTTACTTATTATTATACATACATTTTTTATTATTTCCTTATGACAAATTCTCAGAAGTGGGATTGCTAAGGTAAAAATATTAGTATTGTAAAGATTTTTGATACATAGTGCTATCAAAACTCTTAGGTAAAAAATACTCTTGGTTTTATAAGCCTACCCCTTCAGAATGTTGTACTAATTTGCACTTGTAGCCTCATCATATAAGAGTATGAGTTTCATCGCTTCTCGGCCTTTTGGCTAAGATCAAGTGTGGAGTATGAGTTTCTTGGGATTCTCACCCATACTTGATATTATTAAAATATTTTTTGCCAATTTGATAAGCAGAAGGTTGGCATTTAGTTTTTTCTTTAGCTACATTTCAATGACTAAATGCTCAAATTTAAGATTTTTCAAAATGTTTTGCAATGACAATAATCTGAAACTGAAAAATATCTAACACATTAATTTTTGTTAAAGATGTGTGGTCTGAATTAGTTAATTCATAGAGCATCTTTACATACCATTTTATTACTTAAACCAACAGGTAAGAGATTTTGTTAGTAGAGAGGGCTGTTAGGCTTGCTTTAATGAGTACATGAGATTTTATTATAATTATACTATTGCCTCTTTTTCACAAATGGATGATGCTAAAATACATGAAAGTAGTTTATTCTCAATTAATTTAAAATTCACCTTGTACTTCTCTTAATTTGCTTATTAGTGAATCCTTTCTCCATGGATAAACTCCTCAACACTGCTGAAGTATGTATGAGGTATTGTCCTCACGTTCTGGGGGGTATACCATATGTTCCATTAAGATATTTGAAGTATTCACAGACCTTCCCCTTCTCCCCTATTTTATGTTTGCTTCCCAAACTTCATTCTATTTTTAAATTTTAATTCCTTCATCCATTTTTGCATCAATACTTTTTTAAAAATCTATTTTACTAGTTCTATTCGTGCCATTAAATGAACAAAAGAAGAAAGCAGAATTTGATTTTAACTAATTACCTAATCTTGATGCTTTCTGAGTATACAATCAGTAGAGATGAAGTAGAAAAATCAGATAGAACTAAATTGAACAAAATTAAGTTAAACTACCAGTGATTTATAAAACTGTACCCATTAATAACATGATATAGTCTTATTTTCAAAGGATTGAAAATTAATGGAAGAAATTTTCCTTTCCACTAGCTTTGCAAGAAAGAAATAATCTTCTTTGAATATCCTCCTGTAAATCCCACTGCAAATTGTAGTCTGCACAGAACAGAATCGTGATGCCTAATCCTCCTCTTTTCATGGTTTAGTCTATACAAAGAGCAGAGCTGGAAATTGGATCTTTTGACAGCAGTTACTAAGCAACAGAATTTGGATGTTTTTGGTTAACATCCTAATATATAATGTAGCTGATTTGTTGAAGTTTTTGCATGTATTAGCTGAGAGAAGTGGGCACTTCGGAAGTGACTACAGGTCCCTGTATGGCTGGGGGTGGGCATTTGTTGTTGTTTTGTTCAGTACACTGTGTCCTTTGGCACTTGTATCTCTTTGGCATAGAAAGGAGGCTGATGTAGAACTTTCAGACCTTGTGACTTTTTATATTATTAAGAATACCCTTCTCTGTGGCTCACGATATGTGAAAATGTAAGATTTTTTCCTGAAAAGCAAGGAGAACAAATAAAGGATTTTAAGGTCATTCCGGGAAGCTTTAGAGCTTTGCCAAAAGTTTAGGTCCACTTCCTGAGGCAGTTTCATTAGCAGACAGCTAATGTTTGCTTGGTCTACTCCCAAGTTATTTTTAGAAATTAGAGATTATTACTGATAGCACCCATTTGAATTTGCTCATTTACGTTTTTATATGCTACCAAATGTGATTAGAGTATGCTTTTAACTAATCGCTGACAGATTTACTGCATTAGGGATTTTCTAAGCCATCAGATTCCTACAGTCATCAGATTTCTACTAACTAGGTACTTCACGGTAAGCACTTCAGAATTGAGATGAAGTCTTTCAGCCCCCAGAAGAACCAGAGTATTTGGCTTTGCTTACCTAAGGGCACTAAGGAGGTCCCAGAGGATGGAGGGCTGAATCTCCTGAGAGCATGCTTGTTGTGGCTTGTGATCCCAAAAGGCTGGGATTAATGGAACTAATGCTGGTGTGCTCCCATTTGCACTTGTGTAGACTGTGGAGCCCATAGCTGCTGCCCCCGTCCCACACACAGGTGGCTCCCCACTTGTCTGAAGATCCCAGGAGTGGGCTCTTTGACTTAAGAGCTTGCTGTGTCCTTGAGCACCATATTCAGACCTGCCTCTAATCCCTGCGTGGCAGAACCCCGCTTCTCCTGTCCCTCAGTGCTCATGGAGTGCATGTGGCACACTCTTGCCTTAAGCCCAGGCTCCCCACACTCTAGGTTGTCTCTCATGCCCCTCCAGCCTGTGTCATACCTCCACCTTTGTATGCAAGAGGGGTTACAGTTTAATATGACAATCTCATTATGTGCACAGGTGGATATAATGGGCTTCTGTGTTTTCTAGAGCTGCTCTTCCTTCCTTTAGAGTAGACCTCCCGTTATTTCATGAGACACAGGCTGACTGATGCCACTCTTTCCCACATTGTTTCCTTCTTCAGTTCTTTCTTTTTTTTTTCTTTAGCCTTCTCTTTCAGACTTCCCACCTAACTTTAAGACCCTATATATATGTCGATAATTTTACCTGTTCTACAGGAAACTTTGTAATAAAACTAGGCTGACTGTACATTCTTAAGATTAATTTTGGGGGGGAGTCTGTAAGATATGGTTCTTACCTTCTTACTTCCAGCCTCAGCCATCCTGGTATCTTCTGTGTTGGGGCATCTTTGGATCTAGAGCAAGCACTGTGTTACCTGCTGTGTGCTATAACTCACGGTGAGTTTGGCACTTCAGTTGTACTCGTCTGACCAGGGCAGTTTGTACAATTTTACTTTTCTCGCATCTTTCTTTCCAGTATGTCTCCTCCTTCTGGGATTTATCTACCTAAAGTTGTGGTGCAGCTTCCTGGCCTAGTATGTAAATATCTCACTTGGATTTTACTGTGGCAGCTAACCTCATGTACTTGCCAGCCAACTCTGAGTATCTTCTTAGTGAGAATTCTGCTGGGGCCTGGGCCAGAAAGGGTGAAAGGGACTAAGGGACTGAGGAGACTAGGCAGAAATCGTGGATCCTGGGAAGAGTTATGAGCACAGGTTGCACTAGTGACTAGATAAGGAAGAAAATTTACGTGTGAGAAGAGAAAGGGGTGTGTGTGTGTATGTATTTAAATTAGAGCAGAGTAGCTACCCAGAGGAGTTTCAGTTGACTGGTTACCTGAAACTAGTCAAGTTACAACTGGGATTGCACAGCCTTCGTCATGGTCGGTGTGTTAATAGAGCTTGCTGTGAGTGAACCTCTCCTTCTGATAGTAATTAGTACAGAGACCGACTGCAAAAAACAAAAACAAGCGTCACTACTTGATATTAAGTGACTGCTGCAGGTATTTTTCCTCTGAAATGTTGTGTGTAGGCCATGCAGTCAACTGTGAAGTGATTTGAAATGCTTTGTGAATTACAATATCTGAGATAAGTTGGTGAGACTACATACCATGTAGCAAGTCATCATCAGTTTAGACCTAAGCAATGTCCTGAGTAAGGTCCTTGCAGCCATATAAGCTGTACATTGTTTTGAGAAGGAAAAACATAGAACTACTGCAACCAGCCAGGCTGTGGTGTCCCAGGTCCCTATGGCTCTAATCCATGATCTCACAGCCTGATGGTCAGAGTTACATGCTTGCATCAGAGCTTTTAGTAGAATTCTGAAGAATGTTTTGAAAAGCAAAGCATTATTTTCAGTGATTCCTTAAAATTACCTGAGTTTATAAAATGCCACATTGGCTGCCCTATTGGTTCCGTCTTCAAAAAAAGTAGCAAAGAACCACTGTAGAACTGCTTCTGAGCTTTTCAGTTGTCTCGAATGTACCAACTCAAAGACAAAAGGAGCCATCATTATGTATCAAGAGACAGAAATAAATACCCTATTCTCATTTTCTCTTTTTCTGTGTTTGGGGAGGAGAAGATAAAAGGCCCTTCTCTTCTTGCTCTTTAATGTACTTGTGATCCATTTTCAAACCAGCTTCACCTCTGTGTTTTATTTCAGTTGCCAAATCAGGACGGATCCTTGACTCCAGTTTTCTCTTTCATCACCACACCCATTCATTCACCAAGTTCTTTCAGTTCCTCCTCCTAAACATCTCTAGATTCTGTCCACTTATCAGCACACCCACTCCCTGGCCACCATCATTTCTCACTAGAATTCTACAATCTCAATTAACTATTATTCCCCTCTAATGCTTTTCTATACAATCAGGAAAATGTTTCTAAAACATAAGCCTGACATGTCAGTCCATTGCTTATAACCCTTTAGTGGCTTTTTATTGCCTTTACAATAAAATTTTAACTCATGAAATTTGTAAGACTCTTTATGTCCAAATTCCTTCATCACCTCTTCTAATTCATCTCGCCTACCACTCCACTGACATTGACACCAACACCACTTTATTTTAATTCTTACTGACCGTTCCTACAGTGTTCCTGAATGTTCACATCTCTGTGTCTCCTAATTTTCAGTATATACTCCTTAGGACACTTTCTTCCACCTTTCCACTGGTTGACTGTTGTTCATGCTTCAAGTCTCAGGTTAAGTGTCACTTACTAAATTTAAGAGACTGTCCTGACTCCCTAAGTCCATTTAAGAGTCAAGATAGGCTGAGTTATGCTGCATGAAAGAATAACCCGAAAATCTCAGTGGCTTAACACAACAAAGTTTATTTTTTATTGACACTACTATGTCTCCATCATGGCTCAGTGATTTCTGTTCATTGTATTTTCTCAGAGACTCAAGCTAATAGATAATAGAGGCCCCGTCTTACATCTGATTCCATGATAGCCAAGGCAGGGAAAGGAGTATGGTGAATCATGCAGTGACTCCTAAGGCTTCTTTCAGAAAGGGGTATATTTCCCCTCATATTTCATTAACCAAAGCAAGCCCCATAGTTATGCCTGACTTCCAAGGCACTGGGGAAATACTGCCTACCCTGTGCCCCCATATCATCTTGTATTTCCCCTAGCCTAATAATGTCATGCTTTGTTATAATTACATGTGACTTGCTTCCCCAACTCTAACTTTTGTGAAAGTAGGATCATTTTTGTCTTATTTATTCTCTGCAGTGCCTTCATTAATGCTTGGTACATAGTAAGAATTCAAAAATATTTGTTGAATGAGTGAATGAATAAGGCAGCACTCCAAGACTCAATCCTTAGGCCTTTTTTCTTCTTCTTCTACCATTTCTCCTTGAAGATGGCGTCCTCTGTCATGGTTTCAGCAGTCACTGCCCTGAGAGTGATTTCCATTCCCTGACTTCAATCAGATATCTCCAACTTCCCCCTTAATATTTCTACTTGCATTTAAAATGTGTAAATTTATTCTTTTAGTAAATACTTCTTAGTTACTCTCTAATAAGGCATTATATTAAATGATATGAGGATACAGAGGTAATTAAGACAGTGCTTGCCATCTGAGGGCTTGCAATCTAGTATAATACAAAAATAGTACAATGAATCAATAATATATATAGGTAATATACAAAATCCTGTGCCAAAGGAGAAGACAAGTGATTTATGGCAAGATGGAACTGGAACTTGTGTTGTTTCAACCATTGAACCTATAGAGCAGACATCATTACTGAATTCTGTTCTGTGCTGGGCACTAGACATAACATGAACAGAGTAAAGCTTTTATCCACCTCACAGTCCAGTGGGGAGACAGATAGCTTAGGACAAAAGGAGAGATGGGGTTTAGACAGAGTGTGGGAGGGTAATTAGGGGGTAAAGGGATGGTGCATAGGAAAACGTTTTCACCAGAGGGGTTGACCTGATTAAATATCTGGAGAAATTGTCAGTATTTATGCCAGGAAAGATGTAAGGAAGGAACTGAATCAAGATGGTCACAGTGAGACTCTATTATGGTAACTTAATTGTTAGGAATACTTTAAAAACCAAGTATACACAGGTTGTTTTTAAACCTAACATGAAAAATGGTTAATATCATGAGTTTGACTTTATTTCTGTACCTAGTTATAAATCTTCAATGGTTAAAAGATACCCAGGAAGGAATATATGCCATTCCAAGCAAGATGTTGGTGCGGGTTTACTATCTTGGTGTACTGAGGTTGGTTACCAACCAGAGAGATGGGGCTGGGATGCAGAAACTAATTCTTACGCATGACACCGATGAGATTTCCTGAGCCCCACCTGTTGTCTATGGAATAGGACTTTCATTTCCAAAAAGGCTAGTCTCAAGGCCTTGAGTACTTCTATTCAATTTGCAGATAAGCTAATTCTTCTATCTGGTTTGAAAATTACTATATCCTTGGCAGGCTAAAACAGTTCCTTCACTGCTTAATTTCATTCTCATTTCCCTGACCATCTTAAGACAGTGCATTCTTATGTTTTTTCTGGTTTTATACGTGCATCTATCTGATTCTTCATACTCAACCTTTAATTCTTTTGTAAGCTCTTTTACCATTATGGTCTGATTTGAGCTGACAGAATTCTCATCTTTCAGTGTTACTTCTGCTTAACAGAGCCACAATTCTTACAGATAATAAAATGACATCTAGTTTTATTTTACACATCTCTTGTGGCTCCATCTAGCTCTTGAGTCATTACACTAAAGTCCTGCTCCTGAAACAGATACCAGAGACCAGTGTGATAGAAGTGATGGGATGTGTCAGTTGATTAATGATCAGCTAGTCCCCATCCTGCCCAGGTGTGACACACACAGCTGTTAGTGCTGAAAACAGCCTTAGCCTGCTCTCTGTTCAGCGGTGATCCAGTGTGTCAATTCTAATTTATTATAGTCCAAAGTGTTGGTGTTTTCCTGTGCTTTGTTTAGTATTGCTAGAGAAGTAACTAAACTTCTTGGAAATTGTCGTAACTATGGAGGACAGTGAGATAATAAATGACTTTGTTTTCTTTCAGATCTTTGATGATGCATACAAATCCCAGCTCAGTTGTGTGGTTGTGGATGACATTGAGAGATTGCTTGGTGAGTCCTAACTTCTGTTGTTGTATTATCTTTGCCACATTACAGCTAATATCTCAAAAGTTACAAGAGAAAATTAACAAGTATTTATAAACTGTAAAGCAATAGAAATACCTTTCTTTGTCTTACAAGGAAGTATAACATTCTCTTTTAAATAGCTGACATCAATGATAGTGTTCATTTTAATATGCCCTGTGACTATAACACTATTATAAACTGCTTTCTTGTAAGGGCCCACATCTCATTTTGTATCTTCTAGTGTGCCCTTGCCATAGTAAATGACTAGTAATTTTCATTGATGGGTATATCTGTTATTTAGGACCTCTGAGCTCAGAAATTCACTTGTGAACTTTGACAGAACTAATGAAAGAAGGGTTTAGGATCACAGCGAAATCCTCAAATTCACTAAAACACTAAGGGCAGAAGTTGTAAGCTCTCTGCACCTCAGTTTCTGCTCTTACAAAACAGAGACTATAATCCCTCTCTTGCTTATCCCACAGAGTAATTGTGAAGACAAAAATGGGATAATAAATCTTGAAAAAATTTTGTTAAGTTAAAAGTGCTCTATAGTAATTTTTTAAATATGTATTAAATATCTCCTATGTTGAAGTGCACTCCTACAGGATACAAACATGAAAAAGACTTGGTCCTGGTACTTAACTCATAAGAAATAAACTGCAAGGAAGGGCCAGAAAGTTGTTAATTTTATTTCACTGTAAAATTAAATCAGTCTGACATAAATTCATTACAACAATGGCTCAGGAAGGGGTAATACACTCTGTTGAAATAGAAACCCACCTGGTGACTTAATAACATCTGAAAATACTACCCCATGTCTGAATAATCCCTTCTTCTTTAAGCTGTCCATAATGGTGTAGTCGTGATTTCAAGCTAACTGTTCTTACTGCATTTTTCCCATGATTTTCAGACCTGCTTTTGGTCCTCTGTTATTTATTTTTTTAAGTTTTGGCAGTGTCTGTTATAAAGCAAAGCAGGTATATCTGTGAGGGCTGCATAAATTGATAGTGGGTTTTGGGTCTGCTAGGTTTGATACATCTCAGCCCAATTTATGGGATGATTTCTTTAAAAGCTTTTAGGCACAAGCTCATAGCTCTGTGTAAATTCCTTTATCTTAACACAATTGAGGTGTGTGGTCATAGCAACACTACCATGTCAGGAATGTGTGCCCTCTGAGTACATTTCGCTGGTATGAATAGTTATCATCTGTGCATGCTTGCTCATTTATTCAGTAAGCACTTGCTGAGCCATTCCTCCTCTGGTAGAAGTATTAGAGTCTCAGAAAAAGAAGATGCTGCCTGTCTTTATAACATATGTTGGCAAATGTTAATGCAAAGTAGAATGTGCCATGTATTTTGGATATTCTGGTTTTTATTTTTTTATTTTTATTTTCCCTCCCACTGTTCTCATCAGGTGGATAGTCTCAAAATGGAGGGATCAGTTTTGACCTCAGAAGGCCTGCGAGTAGCTCTAAGCACAGGGCAGGGGTGCATGTGCAGTACACAGAGAAAGCTAAGCAGGTGGCATTTACACTGAATCTTGAATTATTGGTAAATGTTTAACAGGTCGGATGTTCTCTTAGAAAGTTATCTGTTCCTTACCATCTGAGGGCCAATCTTAGTGGTTCTGCCACTGTTTCCATTTTATTGAAATTCCTTGTTTTCCCCTTTGCCCATTTTCTAACATCATGTTTTAATATCAGTGTACTGAATGGCCATGGTTTGCAGTAACTTCTTAGAAATGCTTGGTAAATACACCTGGAATTTTTTTTTCCTTCCAAAATAATCCCAGAAAAAACATCTACATGAACTCAAAGTGAATATTTAGAAGCTTTTTCAAAAAATTTATAGAGCCGAGTACAGTGAGATTATGGTAACCTATAATCCCAGCTACCTGGGAGGCTGAGGCAGGAGGGTTGCTTGAGCCCAGGAGTTCAAGACAAGCCTGGGCAACATAGCAAGACCCTATCTCAAAAAAAAAAGTTACAGATAAGAGTTCTTATATTTTAAGCATTTAGGTTATTAGAGATATTTTTTTCTTATTATAAATAGTTGTATGACTTATTCAAAACTGTTTACTCTTTAAAAATTTTTTTTTCTTATTCTATACATATTCTGCTTATGTAGGGACTGTGTTTACTTTTGGCGCAAAAAAAAAAACTGAATGTTTTGAATATGTGCATGTGTATCAGATCCCTAAACATAATAATGTTTCTTTTCCAGATTATGTCCCTATTGGCCCTCGATTTTCAAATCTTGTATTACAGGCTCTTCTCGTTTTACTGAAAAAGGCACCTCCTCAGGTAAAATAATACTACTAATAAGGAATATTTTAACAAAGAGTTTTTCAGTAAATTGCATATAATGATGCAATCTTTAAATAAGCAGGTTATCATAAACATAAAATTCTGTTGTTGAAAGGATTTTGAAAGGTCATCTGGTCTTGACTTCTGCTTAAGGTAAATTGTTTTCTCAACAGAATTTTTCCATTCCTTTTCTGAAGAAATCAAAATCCCACAGTTTTTGGGATTAGCATTGTATTTTGTTGTTTTGTAAGTTTTCCACCATATTACATATCCCTACTACCTCCAACTCCCAAGGGAGATTATGATATTAATAGAGAAGGCATTGAATATGTTCCCATATGTTTCATTTATAATTTCATGGGTTTTCCTAAAAATTTGTTTATGGGGATATTTAAGTTTATTTTCTTTGGGCAGTTAAAAAAAACTATTTTTAACAGATGATCTTGAGTTATTTTTCTTGGGTCATGTGGCACTTTTGAGGAGTGAATTTATAGCCAGGATCTTGATTCCTGTGGTTGCATTTTTATTGATGTGGCTATTACAGACTTGTGATTTTGGTAGGTTAACAAACTTAAAACCAGCCTATGAAGGTTGGTTAAATATGTTAATTACGTAGAGGCTGCCAGAGCATGTTTGGCTGTGTCACAAGACATGAGTTCTCTTGACTGATTCTGCATGCTGTAACCTTGAAAAATGCCAATCAAAGGCAGGTACAAAGCAGTTAAGCACTGACCTGAAAAGCATCTTAATGTCTGTATGAGAATCTCATATTTAAAGTTAGAGATAGAAACTAATCTGTAAGGAAAATATTTACTCTTAAACTGGTGAATCTAATTTTTAATTTAACAGTTATATATGTGCGTGTATTTTGCACTTAAAAGTAAATGACTTGCCTTGGTTTTTCTAGAGTTTTTTTAACTTCTAAAATAATGAAAAGAAACATAACCTGTAACAATCTTGAAAATTTGCAACATATATGTACTGTGGAAGGATTTTTAAATCAGCTTTTCATAAACCATCATTCCTAGTAATTGGAGTCTTAGCTTATACTAAGGGTGAAGTTAGAGAGGTGAGTGTATTTTCCCTTTCTCTGATTTCTGCAATATTTTCATAAATAAGTAAACGTATATATCTAAAGTTGCTGAAACAGAAATAATTACCCCCCAATATCTACATATATCATGATTCCTCCAATATTTTCATAAATAAGTAAACATATATATCTGAAGTTGCTGAAGCAGAAATAATTACCCCCCAACATCTACATATATTATGCACACACAAAAAAACTTTATTATATCAGCACATTAATTTTAAAAACTTAGAATGTGGGACTTTTTCTAGGCATTTAAATTTATTTCTTAAAATATTTCTTCTTCTTTAGCTGAAAATGATTTATGCTAAAAGTCACTCTTGGGAGAAGGAAGATTAACTTCAGTGCTATCTTATACTTCTTGTTCTTTACATTGTTAAATACTATACACATTGATTTAAACAGAGGTACACCCCCTTGGCTGAGAAGCATTTGTGATCCAAAGTAGATACTAACAGAAATAAACAAACTATTAACGAATGATCTGCCACACTAAGATTTAAGAATAATTGTTTCTGTGTTGTAAAACTTATTGTAAGATTTTTGAGGGAAGGAACATTATCTTATGCTTTTAAATCTCACAGCCAATGGCATAGAGGTTTATACATACGTGCTTCACAAATACCTTATCAACAAAAAAAATTTTTTCAGTGTCTTTTCATTTTAGTGGGCTTAAGTGTTTTCATATTGCTGGAGTTTATATTTAGACAGGGTATGATAAGAGTGAAAACATTCAAAAATAAGTAAAGTTCAAATGGCCAATAAGTATAAGAAGAGGGTACTCAACATCATTAGTCATCAGAGAAATGCAAGTCAGAACCAATAGTGAGATACCACTCATTGCATACCTGCTAGAAGGGCTGTCATCAAAAAGTCAGATAATGACAAGTGCTGGTGAAGATGTGGAGAAACTGGAACCTGTATGCACTGCCGGTAAGGATGTTCCTCAAGAGGTTAAGCATAGAGTTACCATATAACCCAGCTATTCCACTAAGTATACACCTACAAGCAATGAAAACATGTCCACATGAAAGCTTGTATGTGAGTATTCATAGCAGCATTATTCATAACTAAACATTTATCTGATAAAATCTGGCATATCCATATAATGGAATATTACTCAGCAATAAAAAAAAGTAGTACCATTACATACTACAACATGAATGAACTTTGAAAACATGCTAAGCAAAAGGAGCCAGTCAAAAAGACCACATATTGGATGATTCCAGTTATGTGAAATGTCCAGGATTGGCAGATCTATAAAGACAGAAAGTATATTTGGGATGGCCTAGGGCTGGGAGGGGAAAATGAGAAGAATGAGAGGTCACTGCTAATGGGTATGGGGTTTCTTTTTGGAGTGATAGAAATGCTCTAAAATTGATTTTGGTGGTGTTGTAGATATCTGTGAATATACTAAAATACTGAATTGTGCACTTAAATGGGTAAACTGTGCTCTGTGAACCATATCTCAAGTGATTACATTTTTTAGAAGTGGTTTAGAAGCTACTTAAATGATGAAAGGAGACATAGAGTTAGAAGTGAGGGGTGAGCATCCAAGGTACATGGCCCAGCTTGGGAGAAAGAGGAATTGGATCATTTAAAAAGAACATGGAATGAATTTATCTAAGGACTGAAGAGGAAGAATATAGAAATATGTAAGAAGTAAGAAATGTGGTTGCCTTAGTGATTGGAAATGGCAGGGGTTCTCTCTGAAGGGAATACCATCTGGTCATTAATCTGAATTTGGTGACTCTGACCTGGACTGCCAGATTACCTGCAGTATACATGAATCAGTGACAGGATAAATTAGTATTTGTAGTATTTCTAGTTGGCATGTATTTAACAAAATAAAAATGTGCTTTGTCATACCACCCTGCTTTTTAAAATGTTTATATTCTCTCAAGAAAATAAGGGGAAATTTTCAGGCTGATCCAAGTGTTAAGAATATTAGTCATTGTAAAATGGAAGCATTCACTTTCTCAAACCATTAGCATATAGTTTTTTCAGATGTTTTTAATTAAATATTAAAGATATATTCAGCTAAATATTGTAGAAATGCATAGAGTGATAGAAAAATATTACTGGTAAGAAAACAAAAGTTGTGAGCATTTTTCTTTAAAAGGAGGAACTATACTTATATACAATACAGTAATCATATCAGTCACAGAATCCTCAATTTTGCATTTGTTGTATTTCCAGCTTTCACATAGAAAAATTGTGTGTGCATGTGTGCACATGCTCAAATAAAAGAATCCCTTCAGGGGCACTATGTTGTTATGTATCCAGATATTCTCTTTTCTCCTTCCACCCCTCCCCCACCACCCCCTCCCTTCTTGTAAATTGGCTTATTAAAACGGGTTCCCAAGCCCTCCTTTTTTCCCTTTGTGATTGCCTTGGTCTTGGATTTTCAGTGTAGAACTAAAAATTCAAGTCAGATTTCAGTTACTAGGATAATTTTCTTTGAATTTTAAATTTTTCTAAGTAAATGCATAGATTTTTAATGAACCTGGTATTCAGTGGATTTGCTTTAAATTTAGCTGCAGAGTTAATTTCATGATTGATTTATTAGCCCTTTGAAAGTATAAAAAGTGGTATCTTTAGTTTGTGAAGACTGAAAAACATCATCACATTTTGTTTAGCATCTTTTTAAAACCAATTAAAAGCTTTTCTAAAATGGATTGAACAGGAGAAAATAAAACATGTTCCCTAGGTCTTTATTTCAATCAAGTTTCCCTGTGTTCTGCAGGAGAAGAGATCGAGAGGGGATAGAAAAATTGAAAAGGGCTGTCCCAGCAGGGAGCCAAGCCGGAGAAAAGGGCTTCTCTGAGAACTCAGCAGCAGCAGCTAAGAAAGCTCCCAGCCTGCTTCATCTACATGCAGAGTCACACAAGGCATGGGGGTGCTCACCGTCACACAGAGGTTTCACATGTGCTTCCCTGCTGATTCCTGTGAAAAGCTAACAATTGGCTTGGAGGGTAAAAGACCACTGCAGTTCACCCTCCCTGAGCTGGACGTACAATTTGTCCAGTGTTAGGAAATGTCCGGCTTA
The DNA here is from genome assembly GCF_028878055.3 of Symphalangus syndactylus. Classification (NCBI taxonomy): domain Eukaryota; kingdom Metazoa; phylum Chordata; class Mammalia; order Primates; family Hylobatidae; genus Symphalangus; species Symphalangus syndactylus. The sequence goes on along the minus strand of NC_072442.2, from coordinate 46,563,782 downwards.
GCAGTGAGAGGCTTGAAGACACCCCTCCTTCCAGTGAGATTCCTAACGCCGTCTCTTTTACTTGATGACACTGGGGCTCTTTTCAAGTTTTGCAGATTTATGGAAGTTGAGGGGAATGTGCTTTTCAAGATCAGGAAGATGAAAGCCTTGGTCTTAATGTCAAGGAGGAAGCAGTAGTGAGTGGTAAGGCCAGGTAACTCTTCCTGCAGCCTGCGGGACCAGTGGCTTGATTTTTCCTCATAGATCGCTTCTGCCACCTTCTCTTTTTTTCTTTTTAGGAGACAGAGTGTCTGAAAAGGAACTCCTTGGGCTGTAAAATGACATGATTTCCCAGTTTCCTCAACAAGTGTGAGAGTAGTTAAGCCCATTAACCTCACTGTTTAGTGCTGGGTTTATTTGACACTTTTGTGCATCAAATTGGAAAACCTCATCTGTATGTAACAGGGTAGCCTGGTAATTTATGGAGGAGCAATCCTTCCTCAGTTCAGTGCTTCCCAACCTTTTTAGATCATGGTGCATACAAAATGATAACATCTGATGATACACTTGGGTAAGTGGATGAGGCCACTCACAACTGGCCAGGGCTCTAGCCTTCCCAACAGCTGGCAGGAATTGATATATTAGTCCAGGTATAATTTATTTGAAGCTCAACAATTGGAAAACTCTTTGGAAACTTTAAACTTTTACAAAAGAAGAATTACCACTCTAATGTCATAGCAGTATTACTGAAGTAGAACTCAGACCTAACAGTTGTTAGTGTTTTGGCTAAATTTTATGATGTTGTTGAGAATAGTAATTTCCTCGCTGCTCTGACACCTAGGAATATTACCTAATAAGAGAGAAATACAGCTTAAAGCTTGGAGGACCTAAGGTGTGAACCAATAAGAAACTGTCAGCATTCTCAGGATGGGGACTTGGGTAGACACACTTGTTTCTGCATGAGTTTTGTTTTTAACATCAGCAGTCTCTAGACAACATTGCTTTCATGTAGTCCTTAAATGACACCTTAGCAGTCTTACTTCAGATATGGTTATTAGGACATCTTGGTATCTTGATAATATTAAGCAACTCTTTAGGCTTTGGGTTGCTTTAGTGAAATAAGCAGATAATGGAAGAGACTCCAAATCATGCAGGCCTAAACATGAGTATCTCTCCATCTATTTGTTCAAAATTAACTCTGGCTAATGACTATGATATGACTCAATAAGATATATAACCACTTTAGGAAAGAGGCTTAGTCATTTTGCCAGACACATTAATTTTAATCCACTGATGTGGTGACTTTTGCATTGGGCTTCATTTCTTTTATTTAAAAAAAAAAAAATGATGCTTGACAGTTTAGTGGCCTGCTTGTTAAGTCAGTGACATTAGATAGCTACTATATTTAAAATATTCTCTTTTGGTATACTTTGCTTAGTATAGTAGATTTTCTTGGAAAGTCCTTTGTAAATTGAACATGTGTATGTGTATATATACATATCTCTGAGGACAAAAGGAAATCTCCAAAGATCTGTGTTCTTGTTTTCTGGACAGAAAGATAATGTATAGTGAATGTATAGTGATCAACTAAGATAATGCCTAGTGAAGCCCTTTGTAAACCTGTGGACTACACAGATATATGGTATTAAAGAACATATATATATATATATATATATAGTACATATATATGTAGATTAATTTCAAATGTATCAAAAACAGTGAAACAGGCCAGACATTGTGGCTCACGCCTGTAATCCTAGCACTTTGGGAGGCCAAGGCAGGAAGATTGCTTAAGGCCAGGAGTTCGAGACCAGCCTAGGCAACATAGTGAGACCAGTCTTTACAAAAAAAAGTTAGTCGAATGTGGTGTTGAGCATCCGTAGACCCAGCTATTCGGGAGGCTGAGGCAGGAGGATCACTTGAGCCCAGGAGTTCAAGACCGTAGTAAGCTGATTCCCACCACCGCACTCTAGCCTGGGTGATAGAGCAAGACTCTGTCTCTAAAAACAAAACAAAACAACAACAAAAAACAGTGGAATAAATTATTTTGTAAAACATTGCTACAGATATCTGCTGAATAAAATCAAATTTTCAAAATAGGGTTTTGTTTTGGTTTTGGTAGAGCACATCTATAGTAGATATTAATACCAGAATAAATTATAAGATATATATGCCATTTTCTGATAACTCAAAATTAAATATCTAAATTTTAATCATCAGAGAAATGCTAATAGTGTTGAGATGAAATATTTTTTCATTGCTAGAATGTATTCTTCCAGCTCCATTGCCTTAAATAAGTTACTGTGGCATTACATTAGCTTTTGAAAGGTGTGGATTATAGCGTCGTAGTATTCCATGGGTGCCATGACTCTAGTTAAGAGCACCCTTTCTGTAGAACTTACTCTTTGTATTGAACTTGAGGTTTAAAAAAAAAAAAAAAAAGGAAACCTAAGTCTTAGCTCAGATATCATCTGGCATTATAGCCTTGAACGTCCCTTAATTTCTTGGTGTCTATTTCTTCATCTGTAAAATAGAGATAATTCCTCATGTGTTACCTACTCTGTTGAGGGTCCACTAAGATAATGTGTAGTGAAGCCCTTTGTAAACTGGTGGACTACATGAGCTGTCCAGGCGCAGTGGCTCATGCCTGTAATCCCAGCACTTTGGGAGGCTGAGACGGGTGGATCATTTGAGGTCAGGAGTTCGAAACCAGCCTGGCCAACGTAGTGAAACCTGATCTCTACTAAAAATATAAAAATTAGCTGGACGTGGTGGTGTGCACCTGTAATCCCAGCTACTCGGGAAGCTGAGGCAGGAGAATTGCTTGAACCCGGGAGGCGGAGTTTGCAGTGAGCTGAGATTGTACCACTGCACTCCATCCTGGGTGGATGGAGTGAGAGACTCTGTCTCAAAAAAAGAATTGCCTTTGGATAGTCCACAGAACCTTTTCAGCTTGTAAGATAGGAAAACTGAAGAATGTATAATAACTGCTATATAGAGGAAGTTTCCGTAGGAAGTGAGTTCAGAGCTCCCACTTTGGAATGCCCAAACCCAACTTCCCTCATTTGCAGTACTGGGAAAAGAAACCTGCTTCCCCATCTCTCATTCACTGAAATTTAGAAGCTTCCTACATCCTAAGACAAATACTCTGGTCTGGGGATTAGGGACTCCTGTTGTAAAAAGAAGTAGGAAGTGGAGACAGGAATTGCCAAGATCAGTAGGCCACCACCAGGTCACACTTGTCTTCAGCCTCCAGGGACTGGCCCATCTGCTTCCTTTCCCTGCCACCACCTGTTGCTTGTGGCCGAAGTTCCCCTTTTCTCCTAACTCATGGTGCAACAAAGTGGTGCTTCACAGTTTCTTTCCTACCTTTCTGTCCCAGAAGCAAGAATGCAGATCTTTGGAGATTTCCTGTGTCCTTGGGGATCTCACAATGGCTGGAAGCCCTGGCCCTCCCTCTACTCCTTACCCTGTTAATCTTGGATGGTAGGATTATAGGTGATTTCTTTTTTATTTTGCTTTATTGTTTCCTGTACTTTACAGATTTTCTACAATAAGCATATGTTACTTTGATAATCAGGAAAAAATAAAAAATGTGTATGCAATTATTTTTAGCTTAGCAGTGTAACTGTCAAAATTCCTTAATTCCATTGCTTTGGTACTAATAATTTGCTGTTAACCACTAGGGTTAAATGAGACTACCTTTGTATCTAAGCTTGTCTATGTATAATATATTTTTAACCTTGTTCTTTTTATGACTTAAGATTTAATTGAATATCTGAAATATGCTGTGGGTTTTGGAGTAAAAGTGTGCAAGTGCCTCCTAACTCTCACAGTTGTCCTGGGAAACCCACCTGGCACTTGGCTCAGTGCTGTGCTCCCCATCTAAACTTACGATGGTTGAATGCCAGTGTGACTAAAGTTGACCAAGATAGATGGTAATGGTTGTCTTAAGCTTCATTGAAAGGAGATCGGAAGTTTCATTTTCACCAAAAATATTTCTTTTGACATAGAAGTCTAAAACATTTCTTTAAGGAACATCTGCTTTTATTAGGATGTACATTTAAGAAATCCTTCTCAGTATAGAGATAAAAAGATGAATAAGACGTACCTGCCCTCAGATGGCTCATAGTCCAAGAACACTGTTCAATTGTGAAGTTTGTGCACAAGGTGGGCACAGGACAAGTAGCAAATGAGGGTTAACATCCAGCCCACATGCTGCCCACCAAGGAGTCCACCCTGGTTTGAGACTGAATCTGCCCTGAGTAAGGTTACCAGATTTAGCAGATAGGAATATAGGATACTTAGTTAAATTTAGATTTCAGAAAAACATCACATAATTTTTTAGCATCAGCGTATCCCATATTTTGGTCAGACTTACACTCAGGTCTTTCTGTAGCAACCCTAGCCCTGAACAAGAGGAAGGGGATGGCTTTTGGCTCATACGAGGTGCTGGGTCTTGGGGAAGGAAGCAAGGGTGGCCGCACTCACCCAGATGATTGCTTTTTTCTAATTTGTTCACCTAGGGTGTGTCTGTGTGTGTGTGTGTGTGTGTGTGTGTGTGTGTTTTCTGATCCATGCAGAAGCTAACTGGTGTCCCTGTCACAATCCAGTGTGGGAGAAAGATGTGAAAACATGATGCATATAGTTAGGTTTTATATGTTACATGGTTCCAGTGGAACATAAAGGAAAGTGTGGTCCATTTGACCTGAGAAGATGTGCAAGTCATTCACAAATGGTAGTTCTTGATCCCGGTCTTGAAAGATGAGTAAAAGGGAGATTTAGTCAGGGCCATTGTGCCATGCTAAGGAATTCAAGCACTGCAGCAATGGAGAGAGAAGGTGAAGGATTTACCTATGCCAAAATTAGCATATTATTATTATTATTTTTTTTTTTTTGAGACAGAGTCTCGCTCTGTCGTCCAGGCTGGAGTGCAGTGGCGCAATCTCGGCTCACTGCAAGCTCCGCCTCCCGGGTTCACGCCATTCTCCTGCCTCAGCCTCTCCGAGTAGCTGGGACTACAGGCGCCTGCCACCACGCCCGGCTAATTTTTTTGTATTTTTAGTAGAGACGGGGTTTCACCGTGGTCTCGATCTCCTGACCTCGTGATCCGCCTGCCTCGGCCTCCCAAAGTGCTGGGATTACAAGCGTGAGCCACCGCGCCCGGCCATATTATTATTATTATTAAGATAGGGTCTTGCTCTGTTGCCCAGGGTGGAGTGCAGTGACGCAGTCTCAATCACTGCAGCCTTTACCTCCTGGGCTCAATTGATCCTCCCGCCTCAGCCCCTGGAGTAGCTGGGACAACAGGTGCACACCACCACACCTGACTAATCTTTATATTTTTTGTATAGACAGGGTTTTGCCATGTTACCCAGGCTGGTCTCAAACTCCTCGGCTCAGGCAGTCCACCCACCTCAGCTTCCCAGAGTGCTGGGATTACAGGTGTGAGCCACTACACCCAGCCTAAATTTTTTTAATTAACATACAAAATGATACTTGAGAATTTGAGGATATGTTCTGTGTACTTATCTTAGGCTTCATATGGCATAGTTTCACTGGAGGGAAGAATAGGAATTCATAAGAAATTATAGGCTTCATTTTTTCTAAATGACTGAAGCTTAACCTCTTTAAATATCAATTATTATACTTTAGCCATTTTTAAGAGGAAAAAAATTGCTACATACATTCTTAGTGTCTGAAGCAAAGTATAATAAACTCTGTTAATGAATAAGGACCATCATAACAAACCATAATTGATGGGTCAGTATTTTCATGAGTGGGACTCAGCAGGAACTGCTGGAATATACAGGATTCTGTCCTGGTGCCTGTTAGGTAGATACAGTGTGCCCTGTTTGTTGAGTTTTTTGTACCTTTTCTTTTTTTAGTGGTTTTGCTATCAGCTGTTACTTGCAGAATCCAAGTGAGTTGTGTCAGCTGGCCTGCCTCTGATGACTCCTTTTTCCAGTGTGCTGCTTTCATCTGCTATAAATTAAGGCAGGCAACCACCAGGATTCATGAGCTGTTCATACAGTAAGAGAACTAAGCTGTGGTCGGGCGCAGTGGCTCACGCCTATAATCCCAGCACTTTGGGAGGCCAAGGCAGGAGGATCGCTTGAGTCCAGGACTTCTAGACCAGCCTGGGCAATATGGCGAAACCCCGTCTCTACTAAAAATACAAAAAAGACCAGGCACGGTGGCTCACGCCTGTAATCCCAGCACTTTGGGAGGTCAAGGTGGGTGGATCATTCAAGGTCAGGAGTTCGAGACCAGCCTGGCCAACATGGTGAAAGCCTGTCTCTACTAAAAATACAAAAATTAGCCAGGCGTGGTGACAGGCGTCTGTAGTCCCAGCTACTCAGGAGGCTGAGGCAGGAGAATTGCTTGAACCTGGGAGAGAGGTGGAGGTTGCAGCAAGCCGAGATTGCGCCACTGCACTCCAGCCTGGGCAACAGAGCGAGACTCTGTCTCAAAAAAAAAAAAAAAAAAAAAAAAGCCAGGCATGGTGGTGCACACCTGTAATCAGCTACTCGGGAGGCTGACGTGGGAGAATCACCTGAGCCCAGGAGTTCGAGGCTGCAGTGAGTGGAGATCATGCCACTGCACTCCAGCCTGGGCAACCAGAGTGAGACCTTGTCTCGAAAAAAAACACAAAAACATAAAACTGGGCTGCAGTGAGAGCCGGAGAGGCCTTCCAGAGAGCAAGGTCCCATTTTGACTCCTGTGGGCCCTTCCTCTACTAAAAAAAAAAAATTACATTTTCTACCTGTTGGTACAAAACTGACTATATTACTATATTAATATTTTCTTCCACCAAAAAGTTTTTTTTCTGATTTTTTTTTCCTGGAGTGCAGTGGCGTGATCTCAGCTCACTGCAACCTCTGCCTTCTGGGTTCAAGCAATTCTCATGCCTCAGCCTCCCAAGTAGCTGGGACTACAGGTGCACACCACCACACCCAGATAATTTTTTGTATTTTTAGCAGAGATGAGGTTTCACCATATTGGCCAGACTGGTCTCAAACTCCTGGCCTCGAGTGATCCGCCCTCCTCAGCCTCCCAAAGTGCTGGGATTACAGGCCTGGCCTGATTTTAAAAGAAATTAGAATAATACTTTCATGGGTTCCTCAAAGTTTCATAGGCCATGGGCACTGTGTCTAGTGGGTAAGTTGTCCTTGCCTGTGAGTTTTAAAGTTACTTGAACCTCACATTGTTTTTTTAGTACTAAGAGTGAGAGGATTTTTGCTTATTTATGGTTCTTGGCTGTGCTCTGGATAGTTGAAATTGTTTAGCAGATTGGCCTCCAGATAAGTAAGGCATTATTATTGGACATAGTGAATTCATGTTCTGGAAGGTTGGGGCCTAAAGGAGCAAAGTGGGCTCTGTAGGGTTAAATGAGGGCAGGGTATGGTGAGAAGGCAAATTTGGAAACATTGTGAACATAAGAGACAATTGCAAATTGGCAGAAAACCGGAGAAAGCATTTTAATAAACAGAAATGCTATGGATAAAAATCACAGAGGTAAAAATTAAATTAGAAAGGAGAATATTGACCTGATTAGAACACAGGGGTCAATTTAGGGTATATCAAGCTAAAAGCTGAGATAGGTAGGGAAAATCTACTGTGGATATACGAATGGGGACTTTGAATTTGCTGATTAATGTGTGGTCATCTTAGTTAAGTTTCTAATGAGCGAGCATGCACAGAACCCTTCCTTTGAGGTATTAAGAATACTATGGCATGGTCGGTGCAACTTTATCTTCTTTTTTTTTTTTTGACACCAAATTTTGCTCTTGTTGCCTGGGCTGGGGTGCAATGGCGTGATTTTGGCTCGCTGCAACATCCGCCTCCTGGGTTCAAGTGATTCTCCTACCTCAGCCCCACAAGTAGCTGGGATTACAGGCATGCACCACCACGCCCAGCTAATTTTTGTATTTTTAATAGAGATGGGGTTTACCATGTTGGCCAGGCTGGTCTTGAAATCCTGACCATAGGTGATCTGCCCGCCTCAGTATCTTCTTAATTTATTTAACCTTTTCTCCTAAGAGCACAGAGGTCATTATTTCTAGGTAATAAATCTCCCTGACTCAAATTAAGAGATCAGCCAGTGCTGATATGGGGCTTGCGGGGGCAGGGGCAAGAGTGGACCCCAAATCTAGTTTAAAATTACACAAATAAAAACAGTGGACAGCAAAGCATAGTGAAAATAGCAATGAGGCCTGAACTGTAGTTTCAGCTCCCTCACTGGACATGAGAGCCTCAGACAGATCACTTTACCTCTCACCCCAGGTTTCTCATCTGCAAAATGAGACAGAGAATGAGGGGGTTTGGGGGGATGAGGAAATCTTTAAGAGCTGCTCCCAATGTAAAATCTGATGATTCAGTGTCTTTTTCACAAATTGGAATTAAATATCCTTTAATATCATGAAGTCTGCTTTTGCCTGTAGTATTTTAAATTATTAAGGGTTGAGTTTCTCGTTTCATATTCAATCTGTATCATGAATTCCCCCCTTACTGTCTTCTGTCCTGCTTGCAGCACCGTGAGTTTGGTTACAAAGAAGTAGACTAAGAATTTGCTTCAGGGTAAAATCTAATGGAGAGTTTAAGTATAGTTGCCTGCCTAGTTGTGGCATGATTTATTTGAAACATCCTTCCTTTGGTATTCAGCTTAAACATTTAACTGCAAAAAAAAGAAAAGAAAAGAAAAAGTTACAGGCATTTAAACAAGAGAAATCAGAAATGCATGCAAAGAGGCCCCATTCCTCTGCCTTCACTGTCTCTGGTTGCTTTTAATGGTAGTCGATCTTTTCCCTTGGTTTGGGGAAACCAAGAGTTGTAGGGGATGTTAATAGTACTTGGTGGTGGTGGTGGTGGTGGTGGTGGTGGTGGTGGTGGTGGTGGTGGTGGTGGTGGTGGTGGTGGTTGTTGTTGTTGTTTTGAGACGAAGTTTTGCTCTTGTTGCCCAGGCTGGAGTACAGTGGCGCCATCTCGGCTCACTGCAACCTCCACCTCCCAGGTTCAAGTGTTCTCCTGCCTCAGCCTCCTTAGTAGCTGGGATTACAGGCATGTGTCACCACGCCTGGCTAATTTAGTAGAGACAGCATTTCACCATGTTGGTCAGGCTAGTCTCCAACTCCTGACCTCGTGATCCACCCGCCTCGGCCTCCCAGAGTGTTGAGATTACAGGTGTGAGCCACTGCACTGGCCAATAGTACTTGTTATCTCACTAGCTTAAGTTAATGACAGCTAATGAATCTTATCTTTCCTCTGCTAGAGAAGTCTGTGTTATCCAGTCAATAGCTAATCAATTGATTAAAAGAGATAAGCCAGCCTTTGGCACGAAGCATACATACCATTCATTCTGGATTATTTTCTTTAAAATTTGTTGCTATCAACACTTGGGGCTCAGAGGTGTAGACTCTGAAATGATAGTTATTTTCCTTTTGGACACTTAATATAATGTGCATTTTTCTAGGACCAGAAAGTAATAATGAAGGAGTGATCTGCTACCCTTGAAAGCTATACTGGGATTATCATTCATTCAATGCATATTTATTAACTTTGCACTTTGTACAAGGCAGTATGCTAGCCCTGGAAACATCAGTAAAGCCAAACCGACTTAGTAGTGTCCTGATGAAGGAGGACTAGCAAGAAATACAGTAAATATAGTAAGTATATAGTGTGTAAAAGGCGATCCAAACTGGAGGAGGGAAAGGGCAAGATAAGGGTTGGGGAGTTGCAGTTTTAAATGGAGGTACAAGGGGATTGAGTTGGCCTTTGGAAAAGCTGACATTCAGGCAGGTCCTTGACTTGGAGGGAAAGGCCTGTGTGGCTATGGAAGGGAAGAGCATTCCAGGCAGAGGAATCTTCTCTGTGTGCCAGGCATGCCATGCTGAGTACTGCAGGGGCACAGATGGATGATACGTGGTTTCTACCATCGGGGAGTTGACAGGCTAGAAACAAGATTCAGGCTTGAAGATAAATGCAGAGAAGCACTGTGGCAAGGTAGAATTTTTCTAAGGGTCTCTGTTGAATAATACAAGCTAAGAAAATATGAAAAGTTATTCCTATTTCAAGAATGAAGCCAGGTTAAGTGATAGACCAAAGGACCTCTACCGGGAGAGCTTCTCACTCTTGGCTCTGAGCCGATTTCCTCCTAGAAGTTGCTGCCTCTCCCTGAGGCCCCACGCTGCCATGAGTCTTTCTGACTCTCCATGAGTCACCCCACTGCCATGACTCCTTCGGAGGGGGTGTCTGACCTTTTGCTTCAGGCCTCTTCTGGGCCTCACAGTAACCCTTGTGAAGCTGAAGATGGGAGCTCTCATCTTCCCTAACCCAGAGCCAACCTTGGCCTCTCTGCATCATTTGCTGCCAGTTTCCTGTGTTCGTTTTTGGGAAGAGAGGGATTTTCAGGCATCCCGCCCCTCACCCACCTGACTTAACCGTGTGGATTCCTGACACCACAGGCAGAGGATTGTTCTTCAGGTTCCTCTGAAGCCCACCTGTTCAGATGCTTGCTGCTTTTCCTTCTTGCCTGTTCTGACTGTGATGACAGAGACCCCGCCTCAGCAATCTCCACCTCACACTCTATTCTCATAAGTAGGTAGAATTTTCTCATCCCATATTTATGGTTGAGGAGGAGACAGATGCTGAGAAGTTAAATAATCTACCCCAAATCACACAGCTGTGAGTGATGGGGCCTCTACTTCTGTTGCACCAAGCTACCTGTCCATCAGGGGACTTGCCTCACCATTGCTTTCTGCCAGCCCTGGGCTTGCCTTTAAAAGGACATCATATGCATAAGACACTGGTTAAAAGGTGCAGCATGGTCCCTGGAGATGCTCACTCTTACAACTGGCCTGTCCTTGGGGCAGCAGCTCCTCACAGGCCCCTAAGAGGTAGACCTCCTGCCTGTGGCTGCCAGGAGCCTCTTCTCCATCACAGGTCTTCCTCCTCAAGAACCTTCTCTGGTTTCCTGTTGCTTTTTATATTAAATATTTCCCTTAGTTTAGCATCCCGAGTTTGCCTTTTGCTGATTGTTCCCTCTCCATGTCTGCAAACAACTTCGTTTTCAGCCTTGGTGCTCTGGCTCAGCTGCTTCTACCACACACATAGGATTTAGGCGCATTCGGGACCTGTCCCTTCTTTTCAAGGGCCTTGCCAGTGCCTACTTGTTGTCATTGTCTTTGCAGTACTACAGATAACCTTCCTAGATAACCCCACTCCAGGAAACTGTCCCCATACACCGGGTGCCCTCCGCCATGATTAGTTTGTATTTGCGAGTGTGTTACTTGGTTGTGTTCCCTGAATATTTATTTGGTTTTCCCAGCTAAATTGTAGTTTATTTGAAGGCACAAACCAAATCTCATAATTCTATTAAGTACCTAAAAGGAGTAAATTATTGTTAATGCTCCAATTGGCTAATGTCTATTTCATATTTTACTTACCAGATTTACAAATGCTTAATATTCTAAACTATTTCACTCTCATTTCCAAAAACATCAGATTCCGATAAGCAGAAAATAAAGTTTAATGCCCCCAGCACATAGCAGTTTTGAGTTGCACTTTTAAACTCACTTCTTAATCCATTTCAAGGTTTTCAATTGTTCATAGTTAATTCTTCTTACCAAGGGTGTATTACACTTGCTCAGCATTGAATGCTATGGAAAGAATGGCCTTTCTTTCCTGCATAACTGACTTTACTTTTGTTCATAGGTTGAAATCAGCCCTTCCATTTCACTGCAGTATTATATTAGTGGCATTTTTATTTAGGGAAAAAAAAAAGGCTTTCTTCCACATGAACTTTTGTTACAAATCAGTTTATTGGGTCCAATCAATGGGCAAGACCTATGAAAGGGTGTGGATTATCTGGTTGGGCCTTTGTGTGGCAAAAGGCTTAGATGCTGCTTAGTCCTCGCTCATTCTTCATCATGTAAAGAAGTGTTTTTTTTTTTTTTGAAGGATCAACACCTGACTGAGTCCTGCCTTTTTCATGGAAATGTTTTCACCTGAGTTGCTGCTTATGGTACTAAGAATTAGTTAACTAATACTTATTTAACTTTGGAACAATGTTTATCATAATCCGATTGGCAGATAGTCATTTTACTTAGGCTTTTTCTTTATAGCATCAGGACTAGCAAATCTCAGTAAAGAGTATGCTGGGAGCAGTTTCTTTTTTCCCAAATAGGTTATCACTCTGCTTTTTTTTGCTTTCTGCCAAGGGGCATGTTTGGGCACTGTGGACATTAAGACTGGTGGCCACACATTAGGGAGGTGGAGGTCCCCTCTTGGGTTGAGCACCACTTTTATTTTTAAAGCTGCATCCCCATTTCATGCTGCTCGCAGCATTTCCCTTCTGACGAATCCCATGCAATTTATCACATTAATACATTCGGAGCTGTTTTTCATGATAAAGCTTCCTTAAGAGCATTACCACTAATTAATATACAAAATGGCCTGGCACAATTTAATAATTTGGTAATGTTTTTCAATGTTTTCTTAAAGATGACGCTTTACAAGTCAAGACCCGAACTTGCCTGGGTCATGACCTCTTTGCAGTGTTTGGAGTCTTGTTAAACAAGAAGGAAAGCAAAACATAAATTAGCGTCTCCAGTATAAGTTGCTCTACATTTCCCAATCTTTCAACACTTTGAAGAGTATAGTCACTGTTAATGTAAGAGAACATCTCATGAGGAAACTGGCAGTGATTTTAAAAGTCTGGCTTTCTGGAATGAGTGAGAAGCTTCTTCCTCAGTGCCACTCTTCTAGGGCCAACATTGTCCTTTGTGAGAGAGGAGCAAGATGAGGAAGTTTGCATTATGGACTATGGGACATTAAAAAGCTAAGGAAAGGCCGGGCGTGGTGGCTCACGCCTGTAATCCCAGCACTTTGGGAGGCCGAGGCGGGCGGATCACAAGGTCAGGAGATCGAGACCATCCTGGGTAACACGGTGAAACCCCGTCTCTACTAAAAAATACAAAAAATTAGCCGGGCGAGGTGGCAGGCGCCTGTAGTCCCAGCTACGCGGGAGGCTGAGGCAGGAGAATGGCGTGAACCCCGGGGGGCGGAGCCTGCAGTGAGCCGAGATCGCGCCACTGCACTCCAGCCTGGGTGAAAGAGCGAGACTCCGTCTCAAAAAATAAATAAATAAATAAAAATAAAAAAATAATAAAAAATAAAAAGCTAAGGAAAAAGAGAAGTAACAGTTACCTTTAATCGTACTGAGGATGTATCAGCATGTGTGGCCTTTGGCATCTGTTAGCCTTTAGGGCTATGTTCCCAAGTTTGCCATTAGAATTTAGTGTTAAAAATACTTTAAATATAACAGCACCACTTTTTGTTATAGTAAAAATGTGTGTCTTTACTCGATTGTAATTACCGCAACACCCCAGCTTTTGTTGTTATATTGCCCTTGTACTTAACGTATTTCTGTTCCTCTGGCTTAGAATGTCCTTCCCCTTCATCTTCCTAATCAACCTACTCATTCCTTAAGACTCAACTCATGTATCATCTCCTCCAGAAAAAGCTTTCTCTGCCACGTGTTTCTTCCCTCTACCTGACATCCTTGTGCGTAATACCTCCACCTTTCCATATTGTATTATCTATTTTGCATCTGTCTTTCTGTGGAAGGTCTGTTGCATATTCATCTAGGAACTTGGTAAATGTCTGATGATAAGCATTTGATTTTTACCTAGTTGATTCCTCAAATAATAATGATTACCCTTTAATCTGAAAACTCACAGGTGTACTTCTATCTCATATTCTTTGTGCAGTCATCTGTTAAGTTAATGGCTAATTGTACCAGAGGGTCTCAACTTTGTTTCTTTGATCTGCATTAGTTTATGGTGATACATTGCCCATTCTTGGCACAGCAGGTGGATAAAAACATTGAGTAACATTGAGAAAGGCTAACGTGTCTTATTGATAGTAGTGGTATAATGTTTACCAAACCCAAATTGAAATTGTTTTGGTTTCTTAAAATCTTTTCCTGATAGCCCATTTATTTTAATGTTCTGAATTTCTAAGATCTGTGTATAGGTTCAATGATTAGTCTTTACTGAAGACTTATCTATGGACTGAGTGTGTATTATAAATCTAGTGACACAAGTTTAAAACTTATTCCTCTTTCATTTTCCAAGTAAACTTTTTTAGTAATGTGTTTTTCTTTGTAAAGACAGGCAGTATATGATTTGGGTCTGGATCTGGTTTCCAGTCTTGGCTCCATCATGTATTGGTTATTTGGCCTTGAACACAAATGACTCACATCTGTGAGATTCAATAGCTTCATCAGTAAAATGGGGATAGTAGTAGTACTGAATTTTCATGATTATAATGAAAATTAATTGAGAGACTGATCTGGAGAGGTGCCATACTACAAAGAGGATTAAGTGGAGGTGTGCCTATTAAATGGCGAGATACCCAGAAACATTACCCTGTCAACTCCAGTATGCTGGCCGCGAGGCTTTATAGTCTTTGGGAAGGAGACTGGAAGATTCTTCTCTGGGAAAAATTTACACATACTAACCTTTGAGGGACCCCCAATAATGAGCCAGGTCTTACCTGATCATCCTATAGTGAAGCCCCTGGACACAGAATTTCCATTCATAGTTTAGCTCTTAAATATGAATAGCTATCCAGCAATCACCAGAAACTTGAGGAAAGCCTCCAATGAACAAATTGGAAAAAGGGGCAAGTCATAGGAAACAGACAAAACAAGGAACAGAAGAAAACATCATTTTTGCAATCTATAATATTCACAAGTTTGTTTTTTGAGACAGAGTCTCACTTTGTCACCCAGGCAGGAGTGCAGTGGTGCCATCTCGGCTCACCCCAGCCTCAACCTCCTGGGCTCAAGCGATCTTCTCACCTCAGGCTCCCAAGTAGCTGGGACTACAGGCATTTGCCACCACACCCGGCTAATTTTGGTATTTTTGTCGAGATGAGGTTTCGCCATGTTAACCTAAACAGGTCTCAAACTCCTGGGCTCAAGCGATCTGTCCATCTCGGCCTCCCAAAGTGCTGGGATTACAGGTGTGAGCCACCGGCCTCAGAGATCTAAAACAAGATATTGTATTTTAATTGCACAGGATACAATTAAAAAAGAAAACATTCAGAAAACAAGAAGAGCTCTTAGAACTGAAAAATAAGTTAGTGTAAAGGTTGGAAGATAAAATTGATACTAACCTGAAAAAGTATTAGAAAGAGAAAGAAATAAAAACTAAGAGTAAAAAAATCAGAAAATTAGAAGATTAGTCCTAGAGGATCAGTATCCAACTAAGAGGTTCCCAGTGGGTGATACAGAGAAAATGAATGGGAGGAAATCTCAAGGAAACGTATTTCCTAGAACTGAATGATTGGAATTTCCAGTTTAGAAAGAAGGAATCTAGTGCCAGCAAAATGAGTATAGAAAGAACCATCTTAGGATATGTAGTTTTCAAATTGCAGAACATAGGGATGAAGAAAAGATCTGAAAGTTTTGTATTAAAAAGGTTAGAACCAAAAGATCAAAGATCAGATAGCATTTGTCTTTTAGCCTTCAGTGCCTTCAAAATTGTGAGAAAAAAAATTATTTCTAACCTTTTTATTTTTTATTTTTATATTTTTGAGATGGAGTTTCGCTCTTGTTGCCCAGGCTGGAGTGCAATGGCGTGATCTCGGCTCAGCTCACTGCAACTTCTGACTCTTGGGTTCAAGCATTCTCCTACCTCAGCCTCCCAAGTAGCTGGGATTACAGGCACGTGCCACCATGCCCAGCTAATTTTGTATTTTCAGTAGAGATGGGGTTTCACCATGTTGGTCAGGCTGGTCTCAAACTCCTGAACCTCAGGTGATCCACCTGCCTCAGCCTCCCACAGCACTGGAATTATAGGCATGACCCACCGCACCTGGCCTCTAACCTTATTTTTTACAACTAGCCAAACTATTAAGACAAAGGATACAATATTAAGGCTAGAATAAAGGTATTTCCAGACATGCAAGGTCTTTAAAATTTTACCTCCCTCACTCTCAGGAAGCTTTTGGGTATATGCAGCACAGACAAGGGAATAGATGAGGAAAAGGAAGGCTGGGATACAGGGAATCTAACAGAAGAGAGAGGAAAGCTCCAGAACTACAGCTGTGCCCCAGGCCTAGACAGTCACTGCTTCAGATTGAACTGTGAACACAGAGGACTCCTGGAGGGGAATTTCTTCAAGAACACAACTTGAAACTATGTAATGTGTTTGAACATACTGAAAGGAGACTTGTGATTGTGTTTAGAGACAAACTTGTGATAAGTACCTGTAAACTAAGCAAAGGGGAAAAAGGCAATTAACTCCAGTAAAACAAAGTGTTGTCCAAGAAAGGAAATTGAATAGTACTCTGCATGGCCTAGTTGTAAACCACATTTGTATAAACATAATAAATACTGAATATAGATTTAACTAAAGACTGTGAAATAACTGTATTGGAAGGATGTAAAAAGGGGCATGTGGTGGGGGAAGGGGGGTAGTGCAAAATTAATAATAAATCCCCATTTTCCATGGTAAGAAGTTAGTAAGTCATATTTAAAGCTGAAAACAAAAATCTAAAACTAGTAATGTAACATTATTATTTGAAGATAAGGAAGTAAATATAAGAAGAAAAGCTAAGAGAATTGAAAATGGCTGCCTTTGAAGAAAGGGAACTGAGAATGGTAGCATAAGCCTGGCATAGTTTTTAAACTTTTTTAATATTTCAGGGTTAAAAGTAAAACTGAAAAATATTAAATGTGACAATTATGGAAAGCACTTTAACCCACACCTTTTACAGTTCAGTTTTGCGTAAATGTAAACTATTATTACCTTGCTCCTTCTAAAAAGTGTACTAAAGCCTTGTAAAGCCAGCGCCACATACTTTCTATTCATTTCATCTTTTTTCCCCAATTCCCACCATACATGTGCCATGTTGGCTCTGAGGAAGGAATTACATACATACATGTCAGTATCTTTCCATTTGGTTTGTGTATCTTCCTGATTTCCTAATCCATTGTTTTATTGATGTGAATGAGAAGGAGCTATTCACATGTTGCCACTTTTCTGAATCATGTTGTTGGTACATTTTTTCAAGATTTTCAGGAAAATCCTGATTTGTTTTCTTCTGTTTTGCCTAATCATTTGCATTTGCAAGATTAAATAAATGGCTTTTGCAAATTGTGTTCAAGCTTACTGTAGTTTCCTAATTAGTCTTATTATGTACATTTTAACACATTTTCTCCCTATGATCAGGGCCGCAAGCTTCTTATCATTGGGACCACTAGCCGCAAAGATGTCCTTCAGGAGATGGAAATGCTTAACGCTTTCAGCACCACCATCCACGTGCCCAACATTGCCACAGGAGAGCAGTTGTTGGAAGCTTTGGAGGTAAAAATGAGTCAATGGGTTGCACACTGTTTATAAGAAAGGAATTGAGGCTGAAATAAGTGGTGGTACCACATTATATCTGGTGTTTGGTTTTTATGCTAATCTGGAACATAGGACCCGGGGATATTACAGGTTGTGTATACCTTATCCAAAATGCCTAGGACTAGGCCAGGCACGGTGGCTCAAGCCTGTAATCCCAGCACTTTGGGAGGCCGGGGCGGGTGGATCACTTGAGGTCAGGAATTCGAGACCAGCCTGGCCAACATGGTGAAACCCTGTCTCTACTAAAAATACAAAAATTATCTGGGCATGGTGGCGGGCGCCTGTAGTCCCAGCTACTCAGGAGGCTGAAGCAGGAGAATCTCTTGAACCCAGGAGGCGGAGGTTGCAGTGAGCCAAGATTGTGCCACTGCACTCCAGTCTGGGCAAGAGAGCAAAACTCTAACAACAACAAAAAATGCCTAGGACCAGAAGTGTTTCAGATTTCAGATTTTTTCAGATTTTGGAATATTTCATTATATTTAGGTTGAGCATCTCTAATCTGGAAATCTGAAATGCTTCAGTGAGCATTTTGTTTGAATGTCATGTTGGCACTCAAAACGTTTCCGATTTTGGAGCATTTTAGATTTCAGACTTTTGGATTAGGGATACTCAACCTGTACCTCCAGTTGTTTTCAGGAATTAGAGGAGAAAGATGAATATACATGACAGTGAGTTAATTTCCCATTCCTCAATGTAGGCAGCTACAAACTGCCAGGAATTAATTGCTCTGTATCCAGCGTGAGTGATGTATATAGATTACTTGGACCAGAAACTTGAATGAGTGGTGGTGTGGGGGTAAAGTAATCACTATATAGAAAAATTAACCATTCATAGTAGCTTTTAGCACATTTCCTTGCATTTAATAAGTTGGAACAATGATTAAAGCCTTATAAATGTCAAAAAAAAAAAAAGCTACAGAAGTAAAAGGAACTTTATTAACAAGTTTAGAAATAGAAATGTTTTCTTAATTCTTTGAAAATGACAAAGTCATTTTTAAAAAAGAATGTTCTTCATTTAACTTTTAATATCAATATTCACAAGTAACTTGGTGAGCTCTATTGGAAAATATTATCTACTGAGTTGTTCAGCAGTGGTAGAGTCAGTAAAGCTTCTTAAAGTCCTCAAGGCCCCCAACAAAATTGAAATTTATCTGTATGATAAATGTTTTCAAGTTACCCATGTAGACAGCTTTTGTGCAGAAGCTGGGTAAGAGAATTAAAGGTAGTTTGCTTTGACACATACAGATTGTTCCTAGAAAAGAATGTTAAAAATTTTAACTTATATTTATTATGGATTGGAGCTATTTTTTTCCCCAGCAAATATAAGTTACATAGCGGTCCATAAGAAAACAGGGTTTAAGATACCAGTTTTCACTTTCATGATTGCACCTAATGGGTTTAGGAAGGTG
Source organism: Symphalangus syndactylus (assembly GCF_028878055.3). Lineage (NCBI taxonomy): Eukaryota > Metazoa > Chordata > Mammalia > Primates > Hylobatidae > Symphalangus > Symphalangus syndactylus. Next base: position 46,544,978 of record NC_072442.2, on the reverse strand, counting down.
AAGGTCAGACCGTATTTTAACGAAGGAGAGAATTCTGTCAACTTGAACAGTTAGGTAGGTCTTATCACTCTTCTTTTAAAGGTAAGTAGAATTAACCAATGTTGATGTGTTCACTGTAAAAGTGCTTTGATTATTGTTTATTGTTTTTGTAGCTTTTGGGCAACTTCAAGGATAAGGAACGCACCACAATTGCACAGCAAGTCAAAGGGAAGAAGGTCTGGATAGGAATCAAGAAGTTACTAATGCTGATCGAGATGTCCCTCCAGGTAAGGTACTTCCTTCTCCGTGTGACTCAGACAGAACAAAGCTTCAGGACACACCAAGAGGGTTCAGTATTTCCTTTGCCAAGGTTTTAATTAAAGTTTTGATTTTCTTATATTATTTCCAAACTTAATTTGGTATTAGTAGCCTGCTTCTGAGATTGATCACTTAACAATACTTTTTAACTTCTTAAAATTCAAAAATGGAAGGAAAGATTATAAAGTTAGTTTTAATTTAGGGAGCCACTAGATCTTAGAACTAGAAAAGACTTCAAAGAGCAATCGTTCTTCTGCCCCCTCATTTTGGAGATGAGGATACTATGTGAGCCACGGGCTGTCAGTGAATTATCCAAGATCACATCACCAGGTTATTGATGGAGAAGGGATGGTGTTACACCTCAAGTCAGTAAGCGACCACACGTACACCAAACGGTGTCTGGGAGACTGTTTTAAGGGACAAGTTAATTAAGTTATGCAGTCTAGACTTGGGATCTGTATATTTGTCCCTGGCTGGGCTCCTAGAAATTTCATGCAAACTACTGTACGGTTGAAGCATCCAGAATCACATAGAAAACGAGCCCCAGGGTGCTGCCTGGGCAAAGACAGATGAAACTTCTTTGGGACTTTCTCATATCTCCTGGCAACTTACCTTTCCTTTTTAGAACTCCACCCTTCCGTGTGCCCATCCTGTGTCTTCTTGTCCTTATCTGACATACTAGGTAGCTGATAAATATCTCTCTATCAAGCCCTGAGTTCAGAGACCTTGGCTCTTACTATTGAGTCCACAGCCCCTGGAACAGAGCTAACACATACAAGGGTGCTCAGTAAACTTTTATTATTATTATTATTTTGAGACAGGATCTCACTCTGTCCCCCAGGCTGGAATGCAGTGCCGTGATCATGGCTTACTGCAGTTTTGACCTCCCAGGCTCAAGCGATCCTCCCGTCTCAGCCTCCCAAGTAGCTGGGACTACCAGCGTGTGCTACCACACTCAACTAATTTTTGTATTTTTTGTAGAAACATGGTTTCACTATGTTGCCCAGGCTGGTCTTGAACTCCTGAGCTCAAGTGATCCATCTGCCTTCAGCCTCCCAGAGTGCTGGGATTACAGGCATGCACCGCTATGCCTCGCCCTTGGTAACTTTTTTTCTTTTGAGACGGAGTCTCGCTCTGCTGCCCAGGCTTGAGTGCAGTGGCGTGATCTCGGCTCACTGCAACTTCCACCTCCTGGGTTCAAGGGATTCTTCTGGCTCAGCCTCCTGAGTAGCTGGGATTACAGGCGCCCACCCACCATGCCCGGCTAATTTTTTGTATTTTTAGTAGAGATGGGGTTTCACCATGTTGGTGAAGCTGGTCTCGATCTCCTGACCTCAGGTGATCCGCCCACCTCGGCCTCCCAAAATGTTGGGATTACAGGCATGAGCCACTGCACCCGGCCAGTAAACGTTTGTTGGATGAATAACTGTAAATTCATTCTGGTCCTAGGTGGACAGAGTGGCTGTATTCTAGGCATCATGTGTTACTTACTGATGGTCCTGCATTCTGCCAATGTGGGCAGTGAGTGGCAGAGGTGAAGTTTCTGTTTCACGGTTACATCTGAAATAGGCTCTTGGGCCAATAACAAATTGGAAACATGAAGTGAATGCTTTTTAATCTTTTCTGGTAAATTTATCTGAAAATAAAATTTTTGTGGCTTTCAGAAATCTAATTTAATCTGCTGAGCTTTCAGATGGACTATTTTTAAGTCAATTAATTTATTTTCCATTATGAGCCATAAATTAAAGTTACAGACTAACCACTTCGTTTAGACTTATTCTTGGTAAAAGTGCAAATACAGGTGTATTGGCTCTTTCCTTGAAAAAAAGATAAATCTGTCAGATTGTCAGCTTTTTTTTTTTTTAAGTTTCAGTATAATTTTTTTTCAATAATTGCATCGAAGAAACTATGTGGATTTTTTTCCTCCAACCCTCATCCCTTTCTCTTCCTTTGATGCCTGCAGGTCGGTGATCAAGTTAATGCTTCTTATGCATGTGGGGTAGAGAGTGAGAGTGGGGCACTCAGGCCTAATCTTCAGCGACTGACATTTCATAGGCCTCTGAGTTTGAACCCCTTCATGTCAAATGGATTTCGTGCAGCTGAGTGAATTCTCTTTAGATCTGCCTTAGAGAGGCTGAGCCTAAGTGAAGAGGCATGTAGTTTTGCAGAATATAAGTCATGTTACCTCTCTGTTCACTACATGCGATTCTGTTAAAACTTGCACAGAGCCGAGGATCTGCTCTGACTGGATGTCACCTGAGGGAATAAAGTCATTTATCTAGATTACTTTTTTCCTCCCTTTCTCCTGACTTTTAATTCCATAGCTACAGGCAAGTCAGTAAGTTGTTGCTCACACATATTAAATATATTTAATGGGCAAAGAACTGCAAGTACCAACTACAACTGCGCTCCAGCCAGTTCCTTTTTTTTTTTTTTTTTTTAAGAACTTGACAATTGATTCATATGTAATTCTATTCCCAAAAAGGAAAAATGTTTCTTTTGTTAGCTATTCACACTTTTTCTTAGTCCTTTGTAGTCTGACCTCTTACCTTTGATACATTTGAAACTTCTGTTCAGTGTTTTTCTGGGATAGAAGAAATCTTAAAAAAAAAAAAAAAAAGGAAAAAAAATCCGTGGTTGGAGGGGGAGTCCAATTGCACATCTGCCCACAGCTGCACTGAGCATTTGAAAGTTATTCCTGGAGGGCAGGGAGTTCCCTCTTGGGAAACAGACTCCTGCTCTGAAACATATTTTAAAAGTTAGGTGTGTTTCTTACAATAAAAATTCATCTTCAGGAACTAAAGATGTTTTTAATGATTGTTTTCTAGATAACTTCGTATCTCCTGTGCTCCTATGAGAATAGAGTACATTTAACAAGTTAGTATAAATATGAATAGAAAATGAAAACCAGTTGAGATAGCTGATAATAACCACCTGAACGAAGCACCTGAAACAAAGTTGCGCCATCTTTTCTTAGACTCATGACACCTTCGCAGTCACAGGAGACCCAGATTCATCTAGAGATTATTTCAGGAATCAGCAGTACTCTTCATTTTTTTAGTTTTAGCACAACTTTGTTACTACAAAGAAGAAACTATATGACAGATACTGAGGCTAAGAAAAGCTATATTGTTGGTTATGTAGAGTTAATAAGCTATTTTTTAGTTGTTGAATTAGCCTCAACTTGGTATCTTCTACTTTGCTGTGACTTTAGTAGACTTTTTATACCTTCAACAGATGAATTGGGTGTCATTTGAACTCTGATGAATGGCCCTATCCAGTCTCACAGCGATGCTTCACAGGCACCAGCACAGGGCACACCTGGCCCAAGTGCCTATGATGGCCAGTGGGCTTGGGTATTTTGGAACCCAGTGTACGTGGTTCTGGAAAACCCCATTCACTTCTTCCAAATGATGTGATCTGCTTTGTTTGGTGTGAGAATGCTGGTCAAGGAGCTAGTAATACATTCAGTGACCTAGCAGAGCATTGATGAAGTGTGAAACCGAACACTGCCTTCGCATGAAGCAAGTGCAGAGTTGTTAGAAGGTACCATTAACCCATCTTCATTTCTTCTGATGTATTTAGATGGATCCTGAATACCGTGTGAGAAAATTCTTGGCTCTCTTAAGAGAAGAAGGAGCGTAAGTACACACAACATTTAATGACCATCAACCAAACTTACCACCCTGTTAAATCCCTGTGCCTGTTCTAAGAGTTGCTTTCCTAGAAAAGTTTGTTTCCATTTATTTGAATTCTTCGCTGTGTTGTAGGTCCGAGAGACCAAGCAAGGAAGTTCGTTGTACTGTTGGTTTGCTCTCCCTGTCCTGCTTCGCAAAACTTCCTTGTCACAGTGCAGGAAAAACTTAATGGCACATATTTATTGGAACCTGCTTTTACATGCATGGAGCTGTGACTATTTTCTTTTGTGAAGTGCTCATCTAATAGCAAATGCATAGTGGGAAATGTAGGATAACCATTAAGAAGCTTTTAGTGATCTTTTTTTTTTTGATGAATAGTTTTTTACAGACCCTCATCTGGTTTTTTGTGTTTTGGTATTTCTTTTGCAGTAGCCCCCTTGATTTTGATTGAAAATGAACTATTTGAAACACACGTGACCAAGGGAAGTGACCAAGGTGAAGATGGCCTGGGATCTTCACTGTCTTACTCAAGATACTGGACTAAGTGGAACGTTCTCTACCTTCAACACGTGCTCGCTCTGCATGATTAGTGCAATAAAACTCCCTTCCTTATGCGTACTGAGATAGCTTGGTGTCTCGTGGAAGGTGTCAATTTGGTTTAGAATGCTGCGCTTACCTTCCCATGCAGGCTAAAGTGATTCCCTCTTGCTCAGTCCCTCTGTGTGGGAACCATCCAGTGCTTGTGGACACTACACGTTTCAAGCTCTCTACTAGCACCATCACCCCTGAAAACTCTCAGTCAGTGTCATGAATGTTGCATGACAACAGTTGGCCAATTAGAAGACAGACTTTCTACATGCAAACCTGGCTTAGTAAATCGAGGTGTGGGCCAGAGATCCTCTGGCAGCTGTCCTGAGCTAACACTAAAGGTCACTGGGTATTTAGTTAAAGGTCTCCCACAAGACTGGTATTCTCTTTGCCTGAAGAAACAAGGCATTGAATCTCTAAAATGCTGTTCTCAATCATTGTCAGAGATGTTTTCAAGTTGCAGTCAGAAGATCTTTCTTAACAGAAAGTCAGATGACTACCGTGTTGGTTGTGACTTCCCCTTAGTATAACTAATTTGCTCTGTGGTAAGAGATATGCTCATTATTACCACTTAGTAGATGTTGTTAAAAACATGTGAAAGATAGGTATGGAAAAAGCGTACACCCCCAAACAGAAAGGAGTTATTAAAGTAATTTACAAACCTCTCGGCACTAATTAGTGTCCAACTCCAAGTGGGTCAATTCCTTAGTATAATATTAAGGCTTATTAGTATCACTGCTTTTTCCTTAGCTTAATGACTTACTTAGAATTTATCCTTTATTTTAAATGATCTGTACTATCTAGTGTCTAAATGAAACACTATTCTCCAGAAAAATCAATCATTTTCTAGCCCTCTCCCTCAGTCCTTTATTGTCCATTCCAATACATTGAACACATTTCCTTTACCCTCCACACACTTCTTCCAAAAGGAAGCACCCATTGAGTCCTTTTGAGGGTGATTTGTCTTATAACTGACTGACTTAGCAGGAATTTAATTAGTTCATATTTGGTGATGAGACTTATGGAGCGTGCCTCTCTCTCCCCACTGCTGCTTAAAATGCAAGGACAAGCAATTAGAAGCCATCCTAAGGTGCTTACCCCACACGCCACCCATGAGGCTTGTGGCCACAGTGGCACTTGGGTGTGGCTCCTCTGTTATTTGTCCCCATGTGAGAAAGCAGATCGTCTCCAAATCTTGCTATTTGTATACTTTTGGTGGAGACTTGGATGTCATATCTTCTTTGTTTTGGGTTTTCTTCCCTAGCTTATTTTGTGGCTTTTAAAGAAGTGGATTGTATTGTGAGATCCTGTGATTCCTGGTGGCCAGTATCCTGGATTCCTCTTAAGATCTTGCCTCTTTCCTCCTCATGAAAGCAGCACACATTGTGTTATGTCTCTTGTTAAATGAGATTAATGTCTTTGTGTTTTGTCCAAAACTATATTGAAAAATATAAATATTGTTTAATGCAGATGAAGGAATGCAATAAAGAGTAAATATACTTGAAAATGTTCTGGAGACCAGTGTTTCATATAGAACGACATGAACAGCTGATAGGAATGGAGGACGAAGGAGGGGATCAGGAAAGAAACCTCTCCTTGTTTTGTTACAAGTAGCGTAACATGAGGGATGATTTTTATTTTAAAAATCTCTTATTTAGAAAGTATAGTTATTTAAAAACAGATCATTAGAGTATCAGAAAAAGTTAATATACAACCATCTTATGCTTTATACTTATCTTACTAAAAAAAAAAAAAAATGCCTGGCACAGTGGCTCATGCCTGTAATCAGAGAACTTTGGGAGGTTGAGGTGGGGGGGTCACTTGAGGTCAGTAGTTCGAGACCAGCCTGGCCAACATGGTGAAACCCTGTCTCTACTAAAAATGCAAAAAACAGCTGGGTGTGGTGGCACATGCCTGTAATCCCAGCTACTCAGGAGGCTGAGGCAGGAGAATCGCTTGAACCTGGGAGGCAGAGGTTGCAGTGAGCCGGGATCATGCCACTTGCACCCAGCCTAGGCAACAGAGCAATACTTTGTCTCAGAAAAAGAAAAAAAAAAATCAACTCAGGTACCTAAGCCACAAACAAGGTTAGTAACAAACCAGAAAGGAGAGTTGCTGCTCAATTAGAACTACTCCTTTCTGTGAAATGTGCAAACCAAGGAACTTAAAGGCTGTCAGTGAGATTGCTTCACATGGTTCACTTTTGTATCCTCCATAGTTTTTTACATTTTTCTGAGCTATCAGATCTCTTAACCTCCTAAACCTTGATCCTTAGCATTGGCTCAGGTTAGGACAGGAAGCAGCTCAGAAAATCCACAAGGCCCTGTGGGGAAGAGGCCAGCTTCAAGAACTTCCACAACGGGAGTTCCTGGGAGGAGGACCCTGAGGCCGACCTGGTCCCTGCATAGCCTTGAGAAGGCGGTTCTTGAAGCTGTCCAAATATTCTTCAAAGCCAGTGCTGTACAGCAGAGCATATGAGATTATAGAACAGCCTGTGAAGAAGCAAAGGAGACTCCAGCTAGCTGCTGCCTTAGGTTTCTTCATCTATGGGTGAATTGTTAACCGGCTATTTTTTTGTCATAAGATGTTTTTGAGATCAAAACCTCAAAAGAGGAGGTTATTTTATCCTTTCTAAATTTGTACATCTTCACTGGGACACTTTTTTTTTTCAGTGTCACACAGAAAAATTGCATAATTGTGCTTAAAGTCGGAAATATGTTTTTACTTTAAGGCTGTCTTTTCATATCCTAAAAATTGCAGCCTCCCCTTTAAAAGTTTCAGCAACAAGTCACAAAATCATGGAGTAGATTGAAGTGTGTACAATAATCAAATCCTGATCAACAGACTTGTTGAAACAGTGAGTCAGCTATAAACAACCACCCCAGCCCAAACACAGAAGGTGAAAGCAGGATTTCATTTTCCTTGCCTGACAACTTGGTCCATAGCCTCTTTAAAGAAGTGACTAGGGGCAGCCGGGTGCAGTAGCTCACACCTGTAATCCCAGAGCTTTGGGAGGCCGAGGCGGGCAATCACCTGAGGTCAGGAGTTCGACGCCAGCCTGACCAACATGGTGAAACACCGTCTCTACTAAAAACACAATTAGCCGGGCATGGTGGCACATGCCTGTAATCTCAGCTACTTGGGAGGATGAGACAGAAGAATTACTTGAACCTGGGAGGCAGAGGTTGCAGTGAGCCAAGACACACCACTGCACTCCAGCCTGGGCAACAAGAGCAAAACTCTGTCTCAAAAAATAAAATAAGTGACTGGGGAAGGGTGTGTATGAGAGTTCAAGAAAGCAGGTAAATTGCAGAATTTATTGCAAAATGATCTAGAGTTTCTCATCAGCTGGCAAGCCGTACTGGGACTGGGTCCTGGAGATGAGCCCACAAGGGCATGTGCTGGACGGGCACCGTGGCATGAAGATGCGGGAGATAGCGCCTGTGATTGGCAAGCATCCCAAGCGGGTGAAGACAAAATATCCAAGGAGGGATCATGTTTGAAATTTTCCCAGCATAGACGCCACACAACTTCTGTCTCACTACTTTGGGAGCATAAGATTAATGGTAAGAAATTTTTGCCTCCTAGAAAGTTCTCTATTAAACTGGGAGAAACAGTGGCAGTGTAGCAGCAATGCGTAGCTGCACTGACCTCACTCGAGTGTGCAGACCAGCCACACACACGAGAACACGTCCCTATGCCTAGGGCCACCACGGGAGACGGCATTAGATTACACCAAGAATCATCTCGCCATCGTGTTTCCTTGCTTTTCTGCTTTTTCCCTACCTTCTTTCCTTCCACCTTTCTTTGTACCTCATCCCCTCATCCTTGAACTGTCTCACATGCTTTCCTTCCCTTCTTTCTTCATAAAATAATACTGCTTTGAAAGATCTTCTCATTATGTTGTCTCTTTCAGATTGTTAAATAACGTCCTCTTGTGTTTAGACGTTTGTAAGTACTTATACATAGGGAGAAACTCCATGTTCAAGCACAGCTATAAACTGTATTCTCCTTAACCATCAAATAAGACTGGGCGGGGCGTGGTGGCTCACCCAGTAATCCCAACACTTTGGGAGGCTGAGTGGGAGGACCCCCGAACCCAGGAGTTTGAGACCAGTGGGCAACACAGCAAGACCCCATCTCTGCAAAAGAGTTTATTTTTAATTACCATAGTGGAGTGCGCCTGAGTCCTAGTTACTTGGGAGGCTGAGGAGGATCATTTGAGCCCAGGGGGTCAAGCTTGTATTGAGCCATGATCATGCCACTGTACTCCTGAGTGACAGAGAGAGACACTTGTCTTTTAAAAATTAAAAACTAATCATAGGATTACAAATGGTCTTCATTAGTATGAACAGGGACCATTTAAATATTTGGCAATCTTATTGATTGAAAAAGTACTGGCCAGGTGGGGTGGCTCATGCCTGTAATCCCAACACTGAGAGGCTGAGGTGGGAGGATCACTTGAGACTAGGAGTTCAAGACCAGCCTGAGCAACATAGCAAGACCTCATCTCTAAAAAAAAAAATTTAAAAATTAGCTGGGCATGGTGATACATGCCTATGGTCCCAGCTACATGGGAGCCTGAGGTAGGAGGTCACTTGAGCCCAGGAGGTCAAGGCTGCAGTGAGCCATGATCACACCACTGCACTCCAGCCTGGGCAACACAGCAAGACCCTACCTCAAAAAAAAAAAAAAAAAAAAAAAAGGAAAAAGTACCCAGAATGCTGGGATAGATAAGTTCAGGTTGAGCATCCCTAATCTAAAAATCCAAAATCTGAAATGCTCTAAATCTAAAACTTTTCAGCATTGACAGGATGCCACAAGTGGAAAATTCCACACCTGACCTTGTGTGACAGGAGGTGGCAATCAAAATTCAAAATGCAGTCTAAACTGTTTCATGCACAAAATTATTAAAAATATTTTATAAAATTACCTTCAGGCTATGTGTGTAAGGTGCATATGAAACAAATGAATTTCGTGTTTAGACTTGGGTCCCATCCCCAAGATACCTCATTGTATATATGCAAATCTTCCAAAGTCTGAAATATTTCTGGTCCCAAGCATTTCAGAAAAGGTGTAGTCAACCTGTATTAGCTTTACGCAAAAGAAAAATAAAAAGTCAAAATGAAATAAAAATGACCAGACCGTAAGATGTAGAGGAGATCTGTATCCTGTACGTGTCCAATTCATTGTACAGCTGAAGCGTAACAGTTTTTGTCGTTTCAGCTTTTCTGGGGCTAAAGACACATCATGGACAAAACAGAGTGCATGAACTTCTGGTGGCTATTCCTAACCTCAGGTCAGAGGTCCGAATGCGGCACAGAGCAGCCTGCCTCCACCATAGGCGGCTCATGGCTTTATTTCCCTGTTCTCTTTTTTTTTTTTTTTTGAGATAGAGTCTCGCCTTGTTGCCCAGGCTGGAGTACAGTGGTGCGATCTCAGCTCATTGCAACCTCCGCCTCCCAGGTTCAAGTGATTCTCCTGCCTCAGCCTCTCGAGTAGCTGGGACTACAGGCGTGCACCACCATGCCCAGCTGCTAATTTTTGTATTTTTAGTAAAAATGGGCTTTCACCATGTTGGCCAGGCTGGTCTTGAACTCCTGACCTCAAGTGATCCACCCACCTCGGCCTCCCAAAGTGCTGGGATTACAGGCCTGAGCCACCCCACCCAGCCTGTTCTCATTATTTCTCTTTGTAGTGAGGTAAGATTTGTTCCTAATTGAGGTAGATCAGGAGAAAGAGAAAGAAAAAACATTTTTGTTGTTCTCTGAAATAATGTGCTGAATAAACCAAAGGTGACATTTTATGGGTAGGTCTGAAAACTAAAGGATTGTCTGTTGTCATAAAACCAACTTGTGGCATCTCATTGTTGAGAAGTCATAACCTGTGAGCTTCCAGTGGGTCCTGTGAAACGGCGATCTGAGAGGGTGCCCATCCCCAGAGCATGCCCACTGGCAGGCCCTTTCTACCCATACCCAAACCCAACTTCAAATGACACTTGTTCCAGACAGCCCACAGCCCAGGGCACACCCTTTCTTCTTGTAGACCAACCTACCTCCTCTACGGCTTAGCTCTCACAGTGGAGCTAGCAGGGGACAGACCATTTTCAGTCAAGTTTCATTTTCAATAGAGAAAATCCTATTTTCCCATTAAATGGAGTTGAAAACGTGGTGAGGAGGGGATTAAGGCAGTGGCCACCCCTGCGGTCTGCTGGCCTTGGGCCACATCTTTTAGGAGTGCCTGTGACATTAATTTATACATTGAAAATACTTGAGTCTGTGAAATGAATTACTACCCAAGTTGTTGTTTTCTAAAACTGTAAATTCATTGTTAGATGTTAACTTAAAACAAAAGATGCCTTTAAGAATGTCCTATGGTGTATCAGACCCACTGTCCATGACATCTCTGATGATCTTGCTTAGAGAACAGCGGAAATGACCTTCACTTGGTCATTTAATTAGCTGAGGCCACCATGTTCAGAATCTCATATCCTTGACCTCCTGAGCATTAATCTGGAAACTCCACACAGTGTACAATGTATCCATTTTAGGTTTGTTTACCTTCTCTTTAATGACTTAACAGAAAAAAACTGCATGATGAAATATATTTTCTCCAAATATATATATATTTATATAATATATAATCTTAGTTAACTCAAAGGTATATACATTGTATAATAAATAATATTTATAAAAAGAGACTTTTTGAATATAAAATCAAAAAGATCAACAACTTCTACAACTTTTTACAAAACTTTGGATACAGCAGGTTGGTAGGAAATTTCAGTTGGATACTATTACCTGACTACGTCGAGAATCATTACAATGCACTCATGTACTATTATTAAATAATTACTTGTCAGCTACTTGAATACGCCCCAGAAACATGACTTTATCACTTTTAATATAGAATACATAGATATGAAAAGATTGTTTTGAAAATTCGTATCCATTCTGCTGAAGTATTCTCACATAAAGCAAGCATTATCCAGTTGACATGATTTAAAACTGTTCAGTCTAAGGTGAGATGGGGAGGGGCATTTCAGACTCCGCGGAGTGGGGTGAGATGCGTATCTTTAGCAGGGCTTGTGGCCAGCAGATTTAGGAGTGAAGGTGGGCTCCTGGACGACCGTCTTGGCAAGCCCGCCTGCACCAGCTGGGAGATCGCTGCCCCGGTATTTTAGGTCAGGGTTACGTAGACCCCAGAGAGAAGGGGGAGAAAGAAAAATCTTTGTTCTGCTCATTCCCCTGCTGCATCTCTTCTTTCTGATTCTCCCTAAGACAGTTGCTGAACCGATTCGTACTGTGAAATCTATGTGCCTCCCTTTTGCTAGCTTTCTCTAGTACCCTCGGCTGGACCAGTATGCCTCAGGGAGAACTCAGCGGTGAGATGCTTCACCCAAGGGAGTAGGTGACTGCTGGTTCCCCTTTGAACTTCTAATCCAGATCCTTGGGAACTGCATGGATGGAAGCTATCTCAGCATGCAGGTGAGGGAAGAAGAGCTGGGGGAAAGAACTCTGTGTCTGTGTTTACTCACATCAGCCCCAGAGAGGAAAGGACACAGTAAGATGGGTCCGTATTGGAGAGGAAGCAAAGGGATGATTTTCATCCTCCCCATCCGCTAGTCACAAAGTTGGAATTTCAGGAATTGATGACTTCTCCCTCACGGACCCTTTGTCTAACTTATACTAAGGTGACCTGGAGTCCAGCTGCTCTACCTGCAGTTATTTGTACAGAGAATCTGCAGGTGAGCAGAGCTGGGAAGGACTGAATGGCCCCTTCCGAAGATACCGCTTCTTTATTTAGGAAGCCATTTGAGCTAGAGAAGACTTGCCCCCTTACATAACCTATTTACAACGTCCACCACCACCAAAAAAAAAAAAAAAAAAAAAAAAAAAAAAAAAAAAAAAAGAACTGCATTGACGGTGGAAACTGCAGAATGGTAGAAAAAGATTTTGAGATCTGACTGCCTCTCGTGCAGAACAGGGTTATAGAGAAAATGAGACTGAGAAGAACACATGGCTGCTCTTCAAACGGCTGACCAGGCCACCCTGAGCTGCCAGTTCTTCCAAACTCCAAATCCTACTGTAACAACTGCCGCGGACCTCCCTACCTAGCTAAACCTATGGCTTTTATCAGAATGAGAAATTAGCTCAAATTTGAATGGGAGTAGACCAAGAAAAGGAGACTGCAGGGGTGTGTCCTACTTCCTGACTCCCACCTCCAGGCGTCTTGGAATGTCACCAGAAGCAGCAGTTTGGAAACAGAACCTTGCCCATGCTGATGTCTTGACTGCCAGGCCGAGAGCTCACATTAGCCCAGCCTGTTCTGTTGGAGTCGAATTTGTTTTCGTTTTTATTTTCTTTAACATGTGCAAAGATAAGCCTCAGGTCTGTTCCTATCAGACCCTAGAGAACTAAAAAGAAAGCCCCCTTCTTTAAAAACCACACACCATCCACAGTAGGGTGAGAAATGTAAGATGAGAGAGAGGGAGAGTCTCCCCGTCCACAGGCGAGTTGGGTCTGGGTCATTTACCACTCGTGCGGCTGGTGACAGTTCCTTGCTGTCTGATGCTGAGGGCTGTGCCCGGCTCTAGGTCCTGCTTCCCATGAGACTTCGCTGAATCCGCCCCAGCCACACACTTCACCCCTTCCCAGCGCCCTTGGGGAAAATAAAGAGGAAGAATTAGAAACATAATTCCGTTCCCAGAGACCACCCATTGGGGTTCAAAGATCAGAGGTTGCTGATGGATCTGAACGTGTCCCTGGTGCTCAGAGGTGATGAGGACTTGGGTGGTTTCTCCACGCTCTCCTCTGTGCTTCGGGCCTACTGTTGAGGGAGGTCATATGATTCACAGGAGCAGTAAGGCTTTCGAGTCCACAGAATGGGATCAAAATTCTACCTCCCCCACTTCTAGCTGAGGGCCTTGGGCAACAGGAAGTCCCGGAGCAGGTCACTCAGGATGGGAGAAACGGTGCCCGGCCGAGGGCCCAGTCCCCAACTCCGAGTCAACTGCTGTGCTGGGCTCGCGCCAGGCACGCACCGTGTTTTTGTACCGCACCAAATAGCTTGATAATGAGCTGTCCAAATGGGAGAAAGCCTACTTAGTTACGAACAATTCCTTCCCACTGGAGCAGCAGTGTGTTCATTTTATTCATTTGCATAGTCATATCTATGCAAATGTCATATCTCACAAAGGGTTTGAGGCATTCCCAGTCAACCCCCAGCTCTTCTAGGGGGCTGACAAGGCCAAGATAAGACTACTTCACAGAGGCAGAAACAGGCTCAGCCAGATTGAAGGGACACATCCAAGGTCTCTCAGCAAGGCAGTAACAGATCCAGGACTTGGGCGCAGCCAGGCCACTTGACTCTTGCTGGAAACTTTCCAGCTCACCATGTTCACAACAGCAGAGTGACGAGGAATAAACGTGGCACTTGTAAGGCACCAAATCAATGGTTAGCCAGAGACACTGGGTAAAAGCTACAAAAAGCTACAGAAAAGGTGTTCTCCCCACCAAGGAAGGACACAAGCCATTTGACAGGCGCCCTCTCCTCACTGTGTGGAGGGCCTGGGGCCTGCTCTGCAACTCCTTTCTCTCTCCTGCCTGCACTGCCAAGACTGTCAGGGAAGACAAGAGAACAGCTGGCGACTCTGTCCCCTGCCATCCCTGCCAGTGCGCCCCGCAGGCTCCCGTCTTGCCTAGCGGAGTCTTGGCCGAGCCTGGGCCCATTGCTCCAGAGCAGGCAGCTCGCCTGGGGAGGTGGCTCTGGGAGGTCAGCTCTGCTTGGCTCAGGAGCCTCTGTGGCTGCCCTGTGAGCACCTGGGCCCTGGGCCAGGCCCTTCATGTGCAGGGTCTCCAGTCCACAGGACAACCCTACACAGAACACAGTTCTCATCCCCAGTTCACAAATGAAGAAGCCAGGGCTCAGCAAGGCAGAAGAGCTGGCCTGGGAGTGTTCATCATAAGGCATCATGTTGGGAGAGTGTCCTCCACTGGTCACAGAGTGAGGCCTCCAGAGCTTCCACAGAGAAGGGGTTCAGGGTAGGAACCACTTGGACACAGCATCTTGAAACCATATCTATGTAGCATTTTACATAAGATTGAGGAAAAAAAACACTCATTGTCCATTTCAGAAATAGGGAGAAAGAGGGCTGATGAAGAGTACTGATTCTGGCCGGGCACAGTGGCTCACGCCTGTAATCCCAGCACTTTGGGGGGCCAAGACAGGTGGATCACTTGAGGTCAGGAGTTCAAGACCAGCCTGGCCAGCATGGCGAAACCCATCTCTACTAAAAATAAAAAAATTAGTCGATCATGGTGGTGGGCGCCTATAATCCCAGCTACTTGGGAGGCTGAGGCAGGAGAATCGCTGAAACCCAGGTGGCGGAGGTTACAGTGAGCGGAGATCACGCACTTCACTCCAGCCTGGGCAACAAAGAGAGGCTCAATCTCAAAAAAAAAAAAAAAAAAAAAAAAAAAAAAAAAATTCTGCTGGGCTCCCATTGTTACCACCACTGAACAGAGGAGTAAACCGGCGCTCCCAGGCCAGACAGCTGAGCGGACGAGTGGAGGCACTGGATTCACCTTCGTCCTCTCCCACTCCCCACACTGCTTTTGTTCAGACACTGACAAAGGTAGTGCCACCTGCTGCCTTTCTGAACTGTCCCCACCAGGACAGAACTTGAGCTACACCGAGGGGCTTCCTAGATGGGCTGAGTCGCCCCTGAGCCAGAGCTCTTCTCCATGACGTCAGGTGCCTCCCATATCTCAGAGAGGCCCGTCCACTTCACTCCCCTACTCCCTATGGCACAGACATGTGCCAGCAGCTCAGAGGTGCCCTGTGGAACTGCAGGTAGAAGGCGGACTCTACCCTTTCACAGGCTGCTCTTGCCCAGCACCACCCCAGACAACAATGACCCAGCAGGGAAGTGCTTCCCAATTAACCAAGCCCTGTCCCTGGTGTCCTTTCATTTGTCCCTCACAGCATCTCTGGGGAGGATGACAGATGAGGAACCAGCTCTATGAAGAATTTCTTGCTTGGGTCACACGGTTGGCAAGTGGTAGGAGCTAGAGCAGGGCAGAGCCTAATTCCAGCACCCATGCTTATGCCTCGACACACTAGGCTCCTTCTCAGGGGAGAGAAAAGGAAGAAAGGGCACCCCAGCCTTAAAAACCTTCCACCCCGGGGGTCCAGGACCACTCCTCATCCATGCTGACCTATCCCGGGGTGCTGTGGAACCCAGGGCCAGTGCATAGTGCCTCCCACGCAGGCCACCTCTGGGAAGCTTGGGAACAAAATCCACCAGCCTTTGATCCCTCGATTACTCATCCCAGCCACTCTGAACTTGAATCCCTCCTGCTCCCCGTCATCATCCATAAACTCGGTGAGAGTGCTCCCCACTCCACCCAAGCTTCAGATCTGTCAGGATATGGGCTTATATGCCGCTTCCCCACACCCACCTCCCTGAGGTTGGTAAGATTTATGCTTGGGCAAGAACTTGCCCTCTAAGTTCAAGGTGGATGCACACTGACTCTGCCTCAGGGGTAGAGGAGACATTTTGGCTCACTGCTTGAGGTATTTAAACTGTCCCCCCGCCCCTCACCACCATCACCACTTTATAGTAAGAAAGCTGAGGACCAGAAAAGTGAAAGAACAGGAAGTTACCGACAAAGTTAGGACCAGACGTCAGGTCTCCCAGCTTCCAACCCCACATCTCCAAAGAATGCTCAAGAATGACAGCTAGTGGCTATGCAAAAATGTGATCTGGCTCATAACTAACTTGTGTAAAAATGTTAATCAATTGCTGGCAGCTAATGTGCACACACTGAATTTGTTTTGTTTTGTTTTTGAGATGGGAGTCTCGCTCTGTCGCCCAGGCTGGATGGAGTCCAGTGGTGCAATCTCAGTCCACTGCAACCTCCGTCGCCCAGGTTCAAGCAATCCTCCTGCCTCAGCCTCCCGAGTAGCTGGGATTACAGGCACCTGCCACAACGCCCAGCTAATTTTTGTATTTTTAGTAGAGACGGGTTTCACCATGTTGGCCAAGCGGGTCTCGAACTCCTGACCTCAGGTGATCCGTTCACCTCGGCCTCCCAAAGTGCTGGGATTACAGGCGTGAGCCACCGCGCCCAGTCAACACTGGGTTTTTATCTGTGCTTTGTGCAATCCACCAAGTCTCTGCCCAAGGACCATTCCCACGGGAGCTTGAAAAATCCTGGCTTCCTATTTCGGCTGTGGGAACTTGTGTGTCTTGGATAGCTTAGAAACAGAAGGGGGTCGTCAAGAAGAAGAGATGGGCAAACAACCCCATTCCCTGCGCCCAGGCTCCCAGCCTCCCCCCTCTTCCCGGAGCCCTACCTGGTGCCCTACTTGCAGGTGTGCACGTCGTAGATGCGAATACACTCCTGGCAGCTGACGTAGCAGCACCAGTGGAAGATGCAGTGGCATTTTTCCTTCCGCTTCTCCGTCCTCGTGTTGTGGCCCCGGCCACAGCAGAGCAGATCGCAGCCATCAATGCCGTGGGAGGTGACATTGCAAGTCCGGTCCCTTGTGCCAAAGGAACCCGTCTCTGGGTTGGGCTCACAAAAGTTGGGGGAGTTCTCGTAGTAGACCAGGTCCCTCTCAGTGGGTGGCTTGAAGAGCGAGTACTTGGCCCGGAGGGTCTCCACCCAGCCTCGGGACTCACGGTGCTTCTCTACTACCATCTCCGAGGCGCTGTCATACTTGTCCTTGAGGAAGTCACCGATGGCACGGAAGTCAGGCTGCGCCCACCAGCAGGTCTTCACCTCACAGCTGCCCGACAGCCCGTGGCACTTGCATTTGAGGTGCATGTGGTCCAGGATAGTCTGGGGGAGAGGAGTGGCAGCTGGCCCCCAGACCGACCCCACGAGGGGGCACATCCAAGCCTTCCCTCTCTGCCACTGCCCACCCCCTTCCCTCCAGCCTTCTCTACTCCTCTGTGCCAGAAGGAGAACTGATGGGGACTGAGGCAAGACCTCAAAAATAGTGACCACGTTTCCCTCCCCCTTCACACCCCAAGCATGGGTAGACAGCACGTCCACTTCTCATAGCGCATGAAATACGAGTTGTTGCCCGGGCAAGGTGGTAATCCCAGCACTTTGGGAGGCTGAGGCGGGAGGATCACCTGAAGTCAGGAGTTCGAGACCAGCCTGGCCAACATGGCGAAACCCCGTCTCTACTAAAAATACAAAAATTAGCTGGTGTGGTGGCGGACGCCTGTAATCCCAGCTACTTGGGAGGTTGAGGCCAGAGAATTGCTTGAACTCGGGAGGCGGAGGTTGCAGGGAGCAGAGATTGAGCCACTGCACTCCAGCCTGGGTGACAGAGTGAGACTCCGTCTCAAAAAAAAAAGAAAGAAAGAAAGAAAGAAAAAAAAAAAAAACAGGAGTTATCTCCGTTTAACACATGGGGAAACTGAGGCTGGGAACTTAACGTGACTCACCCTAGATCATACAAGCATAGTAAGGGAGTGGAGGCTGAATTCAAAGCCAGGTTCCCAGGACTTGACAGCCCTACACCGCGTGCCAAGGTGCACAGGATGGGTGGGTGGTACCTGATCCCACGGGGTGGCCATGCTGCCAGGCCCACTCATCCCGGGTGGGGTGGAGTCCAGGAACTGCCCAAAGAGGAAGGAGGGTGGACAGACGAAGTGGCTGTGGGGTGGGGAGGAGGCCAAGCCTGGCCAAGGGGAAAAGGAGCCCGCGACCCACAGGGCTGCCAGAAGGGGTGGGGTGGGGGCCAGGCCAGCTCCGGAGGGGAAGGGCCGGGGTGGGGGGTGCTCCCTGCAGGGTTTGGGGAGGGCAGCCGGGCTCACCGTGCGGCCCGCCTCGTTGTTGTGCTTGTTCATGGCCGAGCGCGCGTCCGGCCTGTTCTCGCGCGCATCCGCGAACTCCCTGGACACTAACACCCCGAAGTCAGCGTCCTCGCTGCAGCCGCCCCACTTCCAGCCTTCGCCAGGCGGCCCCTTATGATGCGAGTCACAGCCGCAAATGGTGGAGGTGCCCTCGGCGCAGGAGCGGGTGACGGCGAAGGCCACGCCGGCCGAGGCGATGGCGTGCACGAAGGCCGACTCGCGGGTGGCTGCGGGGAGGTCGTGGGGAGGCAGCACTCAGGACCCGGCCTGGGAGCGCCTGCCCTGCCTCCACCTCCCAGGCCAGGACATGAGCGGAACGAGGCCAGGACGAGTTGAAGAGCTCACCAGCCCTGAGGCAAGAGGGAGGCAGCTTCCCCACCCTCTTTGGCTGGTTTAGACCCAGTTGGGTATCCCCACTTCACAGATAAGCAAACTGAGGCCCTGGGCTGCTGATTAGCCCAGGGCCTCAAATGCCACAGGGCAAAGCAGTGCCTGTTAGGAACAGGCGCCGACACCAAAGCTCTGGCAGGTTGCTGCAGAGATAAGGCAGCCACTTCTGCCCTGGTCCCACACCCCCTGCCCTCCACCTTCCCAAAGTCCAGAGACCACCCTGCACAGGCCTGAGCCCTCCCACGTCTGAGTGAGCTCCAGGTCTGTGAGGAGGGAGGCCTGGGAATCTACAACCTAAACCAGGCCCACCCCTTCCGCACCTGGATGCATAGGGACGGCCCCTCTCCTTTTCTCGGTCTCAGTAGCCCTTTTTGTAATATGGACACGGCTTCCCTCCGCTCCTAGAGCCCCTCACCAGGAGGGCAGTGGCCCGTGCCTCAGTCTCCCCATCCGCATTCTCCTGCCCTCACGCCCAGGCACGGCCAACCCCCTCCCAGAAGGGTAGGGACACCGGGCAGTTCCCCTGGTTCTGTCCCAGGGTCCAGCGCAGGGAAAGAAGAGACTCTTAAGGGTGTGCTCCAGCCTCCTCACAACGGTCATCGTCTCTGCATGTGCTTCATTCACAAAGAAAGTTTTATCTATTTTATAGATGTGGACATTGACGATTAGGGAGGCCAAGGCCTGCAAGACCTGCAGCCCAACCATCTCTCTCCTCATGGCCGGACCCGGGAGCCCGAGGTGACTCGCCACCTGACACAGGCTGTGAAACGCCGGGCCGGCCTAGTCGGCAAAATTGATCGTAAATGTGACCAAATTTATTTAGAAGCCAGGCGCCCGCCTCCTCTCCTGGGCTGTGGGCCAAGTGCTGCAAGAAGGAAGCCCGGGACCCCTCGTGGCTCCCGCGGCCGCTCTCCGCGGCCCCCACGCCCTCCTGCGCCACCTTCGGAGGGGCCCGTCCCACTTCCAACGACTGGAGGGCGTAGACTGCGGAGCTGGTCCCGCCCGCGCCCCGCGCCTGCGCTGCCAGGGCCGACCGAGGACGGCGGCAACGGGGCCCGAGGTCCCGCGTCCAGTTGTGCTCCCGGCCCCGGGGTCCCCGCCGTGCCGCTCACTCGCCCCAATCCCAGACGCCCCAGCCCTGGGGGCGCCCCGGGGAATGGGGCCGAGGGCGGGCGCCCCTCGTTTCCGGCTGGCCTGCGGCCTCTCGCGGCGGCAGCGGCGCCCCGGCCCTGGGCCGCGCTGGGTTCCCAGCCCCGGGAACGCGGGGGCGGCGGGGGCGGGGCGGGGATTAGCCTGGGAGCGGCGCTGACAGCCCCGCTGTGCCTTCCCCGTCCGGCGGGGCCCGCTGGGCCGCTCAATCCGCCTTTGTTCGCGCGGTGTCACACCGCATTACCCGCATAATGCGGCCGCCAGGCCCGGGCCGCCGGGCCGGCCGCCACCGCGTAGCAACGGGCGGCTCCCGCGGCCGGGCCGCGCCCCCGGCCCCGGCGCCGGGCCGCGAAATCCCCATTGAAGCGGCGTCCCCCGCCCCCGCGCCGCGCCGAATGGCCAGAGGGCGTGTGAATGGCGCGGCGACCGCAGCGGGCGCGGGGCCCGGGCCGCGCGGTGGGGGGCGGCGCTCGGGCGCTTTTCAGGCCGCCCAGGCCCCTCCGGCGCCCGCCCCCGCCCCCGCCCCCGCCCGGGGAAGCGCCTCGGGCCCGCCGCGCCTCGCCCCTTCCGGCCGCCGACCCCGCCGCCCCCAGACTCGCGGAAGACGCGCGCCCCGGGCTGCCCGACCCGCTGCGCCCTGGGTCTCAAAGCGGGGGACAGAGATTAACCCTTGGCCGCCCACGCGGCGGGGGTGTGGGGACTCGCCGGGGGCGGGGTGCAAACTTGGGGCCGGAGCTGGGCGCGAACCTGGGTTCAAGGTCCGGGCTCTGGGCACCGACCGGGGCGCGTATGCGCTCGCGGCGTCTTCCGGGATGCTCTCCTCGTCGCCGCCAGCAAATTCCCAAAGTCTCGGGCACACATCGCCCCTCCACCCCGCAACCCAAACCTGTCCTCGGGCCATCTAGGGACCCGGGCGTGTGCCAGAACCTACGGCGGTGACTTAAAACGTTCAACGCGGAGTGAATGGGTAGCGCACCCAGACCCGCTTTCCCCTGGCTCTTGGCCGGAGACGGGAAGAGCGATCAGAGGTGACTCGCTTTTGGGGAGCTCGTCTAGACGCAGAGTTGTTTGATTCAGCGCTACCTGGCCCGAGGAGGAGCACCGGAAAGCGCTGAGACCAACACACCGACGAGAACGAGTTTGAAATGCAAACCGCCGCCACTTGGCCCCAATTAAGAGGCCAAATCTTTTATGTCAACAAGGAATAATTAGTTTTGGCAATAGAAGCGTAAACAGAATCATCATCCATTGATTTGCTAATTACCCTCCTGTCCCATGACAATAGCCAGCACTTTGCCTGTAGGTGGGACAGACCCTGAGCACCTGAGGCACCGGTAAAGGGGAACTGCACTCTAAAATGGGGGTGGTCAGCCCCACCCCACCCAGCACCCCACCCCTTCACCTGAATGTCAGATCCCTTTTCTTTCTGGCTGTACAGGCAGCTCTCATTCATTCCCTAGCTTCTAATAGGAGGGAGGGTCAGGCTCAGCGGTTTGGGTGGCAAAGCAACTCTGGCGGTGGCCAGCCCGGCCAGGATCGTTAAATTCCTGGACACTGCCGTTCCACAAAGAGCTGCCCATCTTCCACCCAGTCCATGAGCCCCCAAGTCCCCTTCTTGGGAGCAGTTGTCCCACTTAGCCTCCCTCCCAGGGCCTCCAGGTTCAAAGTCAAATCATGTGGGTCCCTGTCCACTTGAGGCACAGCCAGTTAGACTCCCAGGCTGCAAGACGGCTGGAAAGCTACCCAGAGGCCAGTGCACCCTCTAGCCCCACCATGATTCCTGGGCATATCCAGCTGACAGGGCATGAGGATGAACAGAAAACCAGAGGGGCTCTTGGGGGCAACACAACGCTACCACAGCACCAGGCAGCTTCCTCAGCTCCTGAGGACTTTCTAGATGGGAGGGACCTAGGGGTGGCAATGCTCTCACCCTCACCCCAAAGCGGTATTTGCATAGCACTTAACACAGCATTGGGAAAATGTCACAAATGTCTACAGCGGGAGCCTGAGGCTCCCACTGTGCAAAAGCCAGGAAGGAAGTCTGTGGCCTTCTTGGTGTCGGCCCTCAAACCTCAGGATCCTGGAGCATCTCAAGGCGGTCCAGCCCCCAGCAGCGCCTGGGAACATGTGGCAGTCATGCAACCAAATTTATCACCCTCCCAGAGGGACCCTGGCTTCAGAGAGGAGGCACCCTGACTGGGGTGGAAGGGCATACAGTCCTGATCCCTCCCCCCACCCAGCCCCTCACCCCCCTCCCCCTCAGCCCTGAGGCAGTACCTTTGTCGAGGACGGGCCCAAAGATGGCCAGGCTGTCATCTATGGTGGTGCAGTTCCAGCGGCGGCCCCGGAACTGGTGCTGGCACTCCTGGATGCCCAGCTTCACGCCCTCGGCCACGCTGGGCATGATCTCGATGTAATTGCGGCAGAAGCGCAGTTGCTTGGGGACCAGGCCTGGGATGGAGCCGCAGAGCAGGGGCTGTGAGCCCAGAGATGTGTACTGCTGGCCCAGGGCCAGGGACCTGCAGGCAGACAGGGGGTAGTAACACGGTGGGCACAAAGCGCAGAGCCCATCCTGGGCACCATGGCCGCTCTGTGAACCCTCCGGTGTAGGTGGAGAGGCAGAGAGCCTGTGCCCTGGCACCCGAATGTGCTACCTTTGACCTTGGGAGCGTGCCGCCCCCTCAAAGCGCAGAGCTCTGACCCAGGCAAGTCAGCCCTCTGGCTCCATCCAGCTTGCAGGGGGATGGGACCAGCAGAAACCGCTTGTGGGGGCCTTTGGGGGCAATGCAAAGCCATGAAAAGAGGTTTGGACTAGAAAGATGGCATTTGGGGCCCAGATCCAGTCCTTTCCAGGTTCTGGGTCCAGCTTCCCTGATGGGCATTGAAGAGATCAGGCTGGGCAATTTCCAAGGCAGTCCAGGATACTGGGGCCACATGGACACTTCCAGTGACTCATGCGACACGCACGCATGCACGCACGCACGCACACACACACACACACACACCACCCTTGGCAATGCCCTCAGCCTCTTCCCAGCGATGCTGCCAGCCCAACCCAGAGCCTCCCAGTGTCTCCTCAAGAAATTGCTTGCTTGCACCAAGTCCTTTGTCTACCAGGGCCTCCATGACCATCTTTCCAGTTCCCTAGAAGTTTCTAGAGCTTCACCTCTTTTCTCATGAGAGACTGGAGCTTGGCTTTGTTTCAAAACAAGTTTAGCACAGAGTCTGAAGGGAGATCTCAGATCTCACCACCCACACCCAACACCAAGTGACTGGTCAATTCACTCCATTCCTCTGCGCCTCGCTTTTCAATCAATATTCCATCAACTCTCTCAGGTTTTATAAAGAGTCAACAACAGAAAGAATGACCTTATGGGGATGGGGCAGAAGAGTTTAAAATACTAGAAAACCAAGGTAGGAATTATGACTTTTCCGTTCCCTCCCCTCAGCACAGGAACAGCAGAAATGACATTTTGTGGGAGAACCTGAGAAAATGATCCGTGAGTGTCAGTGGCCTTCAAGGACAATTGCAATCTGCTCTCTAACCAGGGGCAGTGTGAGCAGGAGAAGGGGCCCATCTCCTCTCACTCTGTGTCCAGCACTGACCAAGGCTTTGGTCCAGCATTGGCCTAAGTCAAGTTTCCCACAAAAAGTGATGGGCAAAAGCCTTGGAAAGAGGGGCCAGGAGAAGACCCCATCGGGCAGGGTCCAGCTTTTTTGTGTGCTTTTTAGTACACAAAAGCTTCTGGGCTGGACACAGGGCCGAGCCAAACATCTGCCATTTAGCAACTGTTACTGCTTGCCAGGCACTTTAAATGCAACATTTCTGATCAATTCCCAAACATGAAGACCATCACTATCATCTCCTGGACTAGGAAACTGAGGTTTAGAGAGTGAATTAGTTTGCCTAAGGCTTTTTGGTCCGTGGCGGATCACAGAGTGCCGTGTGCCTTCCCCTGGGTCCCTCCTCCATACTTGAGCTTGATGTTGGCCTTGGCCAACTCGTGGAGATTCCAAGGGACAGAGCTCCCTGGGCACAGTGCAGGGCCATGCTACCCATCCACCTTGGTTGTCTCCGGGCTCAGTTGTCAGGGGGAGAGGCAGGTTCTCCTTTTTCCATTTATTTATTTTGGGTGGAGGAACTGAGGAGCCAGATCTGGGAGTTTGGATGGTAACATTTGTGAGACATTCCAGGTCTTAAGCACTGAGCTTTTTCTAAAGAGAAAGAAGAAGCAGCCAGAAGTTCTGATTTATTGGTGGTAATGGCTAATTACTGATTTCCCTGGTGCCTGGCCCTGGGCAGAGCCAGCCTTTTCCTTGGGTTTGCCTCATTTAATCCTCAAAATAGCCCCAGCACAAAGTAGGGTCGTTATTAGCAGCCCCATTTTACAGATGGCTTAGCCTTGCAGGTTGATGAAGCAGCCCAGACCACAGAGCTCCTATGGAATTGCTGGTTGGAACCCAGGGTGTCAGACTCCAGAGCCCATGGGGGTCATCACTGCGTGACCCTGCCTGCTGGGCAGTGCCTGCCTGGGTCTTCACAGGGTGAAGGTGGCTTCAGGCCTGGCCCATCCGCACCCTGGGCCTCCATACTGAGCGCGTGCCTGAGTGGGTAGAGTCAGTGAGCCGAGAGCCCTGATGGGCACATGGCGCACAAAGCACTGCCCCTGCCCTGTTAGAAGCAGGTTAGAGTGATCATATAATCCCTGTCGTTTATTATGGGTCTATCATGTGCTGGGCACAGTTCTGGGTGCTTGTGTCTGTTACCTTATGTAATCCTCACAGCAGGTCTGTAATAAGAACTTCATTATCATCGCCATTGTCCCATTTCCAAGATGAGGAAGCTGAGGCCAGGGAGCTAAGTACCCTGCCCTGTCTGCCAGGCTGCAAAGGTCCCCGTTGAGCCTCCCTTCGGGCTCAGGCTGCCCCTCCCGTGCTCTTGAGCAGCATGTCCAGCCCAACCCTGCTGTGCCAGCTGCCCCCACAGCCCTGCAATCACTGGAGGGGAAACCGAGGGAGGGTTCAGTGCAGACAACTCGGCCTTGCACCATCCTAGATGGGCGGCTCAGGAACAAGACCCAGGGAAGAAGCCTGGGATGTCCCCACTCTTCCTCTCGTGTTTGGGACCCAAAGCCCTATATGGGACCACTGGAGTGGAGAGCTGAGGTGGGAGTGAGAGGCACTCGGAGACCCTTCCTCTGCCCTCCTCCTCCCCCTCCCATTGCCTTCCTGCCTCCTCCTTCCTCCCCCTCTCCCAGCCCTTGCTTGACACCTTCTGCAGGCCTGGGCACCCTCAAGCTCAACTGGAGGCTGAGCCCTGGTCCAGCAGCGAACCCACAGGAGGAGCCCTAAGGGAGCACAAAGCCCATTATACAGATGAAAAACAGAGGCCGACTACGCCAGGTGGCTCACGCCTGTAATCCCAGCTACCCAGAAAGCTGAGGCAGGAGAATCGCTTGAACCTGGGAGGTGGAGGTTGCCGTGAGCCGAGATCACGCCACTGCACTTCAGCTTGGGCGACAGAGCGAGACTTCGTCTCAAAAAAAAAAAAGAAAAAAGAAAAGAAAAAGAAAAAGCAGAGGCCGTCAAAGAGGACCAACTTGTGCAAGGCCACACAGCCACATCCACAGAGCCAGGCCGGCTGGCTCGGCGGACTGAGGAGTCGGGGAAGGGGGGGGTGCTCGAGCTGGCAAGGCAGCTCCTCGCCCAGCTCTCCAAGGGGCTCCCTGCTTCCTGGTTTCACCAGTTCCCTCCCTCAGGGTCCCAGGTGGGTCTTCGCAGCCAGCCCGGCAGAGCACCCGAGCCCTGGCACACTGCCTGCATGGCTTGACTGGCCGCAAAGGTCGGAGCGCTTCCCAGACATCTCCAGGAAGAAGATGCCACTGAGCCCTTCCTGCTGCGCAGACGCCAGTCCCTCCTCTGCCCCACGGGGATTTCCTTCTGTCCCCGCAGTTACATGGATACTGGCAATACTAATGACAACTATTTATGTAGCACTTGCTCTGTGCCAGTCACTTCAAATACATAATCTCACTGAATTCTCACAACAACTCTGGGAGGTGGGCATTGTTATCCCCATTTTACAGATGAGGAAACTGAGGCATGGAGTAGTTGGGTGACTTATGCAAGGAAGCGGCTGAGCCAGAATTCAAGCCCTGGGTTTGTCTGACTCCCAGTGTGATGTTCTCTGAGAACAATTCCTGAGCCTCAGTCATGATGAGCTGTTTTCCCTCTTTCCACCAAACCTTGTCTCCTTCCTGTTGCCCAGGTCCCACCAACTGTGGACCTGGGAGCCATGGTGCCAGGGTCCCATCCAGCTCTACCACTTCCTAGCTGCTGATCTCAGCAATTTTCTTAACTTCTCTATACCTCAGTTTCTTTATCGGTAAAATAGACACAAGAGGAGGAATAAGTGACACAATCCAGTGCATGGCACGTGGGGAGCCCTTGCTAGATGGTAGTTGCTATGGTTACGGTGTGTTTGGAGCTGTCCCCAGCACTTTGTTCCCTGCCTTGTCACCAACCTCATTTCTCCCATCCTTGCATCCCTGACTTGGTAGAACACATCAGAAATCTCAGCCCCTTCCTATCCAACACTGGGAAGGATGCCTGGATCAGACCTCAGTCCTCACAGGGGTGGCAGAACAAAGACAGTTGTGATCTGGATGAGGGTTCAAGGTCACTCAAAGAGTGCGGGCAAAAGGACATTTTCAGGATGCTCCATTCAAAGGCTTCAGTTCAGATGGGGACATCCTGCGAGTAATTAGCAAGGCTTCTGGCTACGGGGCTTAGCTCCTGGGCCGGTGTCGGAGACTAATGAGGCTGTGGCCATGGGATTGATTTCTGCAGGATGGCTGCCCTTCCCCGAACATGCCCGGCCGCCCCCACCCTGAGCCTCCTGCCCGCACACTGCTGAAATTCCACCATCGCAGACACATTACTTTAACTCGCCACTCCTATTCCCCATTATTGAAGTACGCGTTCCACTGAGGGAGGTGGCACAGTGACTCTCATGCTCCTCCATTCTTTGTGCCAAAGTGTGCGTGGCTTTGACGGATTTGCCTAGCCAGCTGAACGACTCCAGCGGGACTGTTTCACACTTCTGCGCGTTTGCACATGCTGAGCCCTCGGCTAGAAGCTCCTCTCCACTGCACGGCCCCCGGCAACCATCCTACACCATCTTTCGAAACCTGATTCCTAGGTCGCCGCCATTCTAAAGGCTTCTGTGCGCTCCAGACAGAAGTCACCTCTCCTCCGCCTGAATCTTTCCTGTACCTAATTCAGACCTTCTTATCCCAAAGTGCTGAAGTGATTTGTTTCCAATTCCATCTGGCTATGCCGGTCTCAGTCTCCAAGAAGAGAGGCAGTGGCAGTGTTTTCTCCAGTTATTCTCCAATCCCTACCCCATCTGTCTCACACACACACACACACACACACACACACACACACACACACACACACACACCAGCCTACTCGGCCTTCCAAAGGGCCAGGCACATGCTAGGTATTCATGATTCTGGAGGAAAGGAATGAAGAACTCTTCCAAAGGACGAGTCTGATGCCCCTCACTCGCCAGACCTCCCGGCATCCGGAGCTTCCGCCTACACACAGGACAAGACTCCTTGGTTCCGCTGAGGAAGTTCCTACGTTTAGGATCTGAGATGATGGCCAGGCTCCCAAGGGGGATAGAGACCTGCCTGTCACTGACAGCTGGTGAGGGGGAGGGCGGAGGACCCTGCCAGGCCTTCCCAGCTGGGCCAGGGGCTATTTATACCCAGCTCCTGGCCCGGCCCTTCCCTTCCCTACGGCCCTGCCACCCTCCTCCTGAAGCCAGCTCATCCTCCACTCCGACCACCCACTGGCCAGCTAGGCCGAGGACACACACGGGCAGCCAGGAGGATGGGCTGCGGGTGCCCTGCACAACAGGCTGCTTGTGGAAACTTTGGTGTTGACCCTTGGAGTGAAATAACCCTCCCCAAATAGGCCAGACCTAAACCTTGTGCATAGCCTTATCTAACTCCCATCCCTACTGCAGTTCTGTGCCTCTACCCTGATAACACCTGCTGTGGCCAGATGGCTGCAGGAGGCCTGCATGGTGAGCACAAGGCAGACAGGACATTTTTTTTTTCTTTTTTTGAGACAGAGTCTTGCTCTGTTGCCCAGGCTGGAGTGCAAAAGCATGATCTTGGCTCACTGCAACCTCCGCCTCCCGAGTTCAAGTGATTCTCCTGCCTCGGCCTCTCAAGTAGCTGGGATAAGAGGCATGCGCCACCATGCCCAGCTAATTGTTGTATTTTCAGTAGAGACAGGGTTTCGCAATATTGGCCAGGCTGGTCTCGAACTCCTGACCAAGTGATTCACCTGCCTCTACTTCCCAAAGTGCTGGGATTACAGGCGTAAGCCACCATGCCCGGCCATAGAGAACATTTTTAGAGAACATTTTTAATCAGTGAATCCAGGTCAGCCTGGATGCTGCATTGACTTACGCACCTAACATATGGTGAGACACCTAAAGGCACCCTGTGCAGTGCGTCCCGCCTGATCTGACACCGGGATTGTTGGCCTCAGATGCTGCCGTCCACCCAGTGACGGCCAATCCCTGCTGATGGGGGTCTGACTGTGCTGCCAGGGACACCCACTGTGCTGCCAGCGCCCACTCCCCTGAGTGATCCCTTAGGGTATGCAGTCCTGCACCCAACCAGGTGGCCTCCCAAATGGAATCACACACAATCTCCCTCCTCTCCCCTACATACAGAACATATGAAAAGAGGGCCCTGTCCCTCAAAAAGTTAAACATAGAATCACCCTACAATCCAGCAATGCCACACCTGGTATACGCCCAAAAGAATTGAAAATGGGGACTCCGGCCGGGCGCGGTGGCTCACGCTTGTAATCCCAGCACTTTGGGAGGCCGAGGCGGGCGGATCACGAGGTCGAGACCACGGTGAAACCCCGTCTCTACTAAAAGTACAAAAAATTAGCTGGGTGTAGTGGCGGGCGCCTGTAGTCCCAGCTACTCAGAGAGGCTGAGGCAGGAGAATGGCGTGAGCCCGGGAGGCGGAGCTTGCAGTGAGCTGAGATCGCGCCACTGCACTCCAGCCTGGGCAACAGAGCAAGACTCTGTTTCAAAAAAAAAAAAAAAAAAAGAAAGAAAATGGGGACTCCAACAGACACCTGTACACCAGTGTTCACGGCAGTGCTACTCACAGCAGCCAAAAGGTAGAGACAACCCAAGAGTCCTCAGCACATGAATGGATAAACAACAGGTGGCCCATCCATACAACAGGACCCTATTCAGCCAGAAAAAGGAAGGAAGCGGGTGTGGTGGCGGTAATCCCAGCACTTTGGGAGGCTGAGGCGGATGGATCACCTGAGGTCAGGAGTTCGAGACCAGTCTGGCCAACATGGTGAAACCCCATCTCTACAAAAAAATACAAAAATTAGCCGGGCCTGGTGGCGCGTGCGTGTAGTCCCAGCTACTCGGGAGGCTGAGACAGGTGTATTGCTTGAACCTGGGAGGCAGAGGTTGCAATGAGCCAATTGCGCCACTGCACTCCAGCTTGGGCAACAGAGCAAGACCCTGTCCCAAAAAAAAAAAAAAGAAAAAAAAGGAATGAAATTCTGATGCTTCTGATGCAAGCTACGACGTAGAGGAAGCTTGAAAACAAGCTAGTGACAGAAGCCAGACACAGAAGGACAAATACTGTATGATTTCATTTACAGGAGGTTCTAGGTAAAGACACTCCAGCTTGGGCAACAGTGTAAGACTCTGTCTCAAAAAAAAAAAGGAATGAAATTCTGATGCAAGCTACAACGTAGAAGAACCTTGAAAACAAGCGAAGCGACAGCAGCCAGACACATAAAGACAAACACTGTATGATTCCACTTACATGAGGTGTGTAGGTAAATTCACAGGGACAGAAAGTAGAACAAAGGTTGCCAGGGGCTCTGGAAGGGAGGGAGTGGGAAGTTACTGCTTAGTAAGTACAGCGTTTAGGATGATGAAAACAGATGGTGGTGATGGTCGCAAAGCATTGGAATGTACTTAATGCCACTGAATAGTACACTTTAAAATGGTTAAATAGGAAAATTTAAAAAATAAAAGGAGGGGTGGTGCTTGCATCCCCAACCTTCAACTTCCTGCCTAGAGCCCCTCTGCAGGACGAAATTCCAGAGCCCCGGGTCTAGTCTAATTCCCGCTTCCTCTATACGGGAAGATTGAGGCCCAGCCCAGAGAGGTTTGTCATTTTCCGGGGTCACACAGCTGGCTGCCCGGGAGGTGGGAGGAGAACCCAGGGCTCACAATTCTTTTACCCACCAGGCTCTTAACCTGGGGGTGATGAATGCACATTCTCAGAAGCTTCTCTGGGGCTGGGCACCTGGCTCCACATGGGTGGGGCTGTAGAAGGTGGACCCAGGGGCTGCGGCCCAGGGAAAGGCTTCCCTCCTCCCGCCGATCTCCGGGTGCTCTCCAGGGCCAAGCCTCCTCCAGTCATGCCTTCTTTGCAGAAATGGGCCCTTTGCCCTTACCTTTCTGCATGCGGAAATCTAACCATATCTGCCAGCCTCAAAGGGAAGGCATCTTAAGACTCTGATCTGAAGATCTAGTGTCTCTTAAAATGACTGACATGGCTGCTGAGAGGGAGAGGAGGAGGGAAGGTGAGGAGAAGGAGTCAGAAATCACCTCTCCTGTGGTCATTTTTCTCTCCCTGCGGTGGGGGCCACGGTGCTCCTGTCAACCCAACAGGCCAGGGCCAGGTGCTCCACCTGCTGGCTCCTGGGCAGTACTGGACAGAGGCCCAACCTGTTCCTGGGCCCAGAAGGGCTCCACCCTCCATGGAAACTTCTAGAAGGGAAAGGAAAGGTTTGAGGAAAGAGCAGGAAGTAAGGAACCAAGCGTTGGCTTTGGAACTCAGGCCTCTACCTTTCCACTTAGGTCAAGAAGCCGTTCAGGATTGGCAGATGTCAGGACAGGAAGCCTAGCCAGTTCAGGGGCATGTGTGTATGCCATGGGGCTGGGCTTGGTGGGCTCTGATGCACCCAACTCCTGGGGCTTCCAAGAAGCTTACACCCATAGTGACGAGGCAATCACTGCTGCGGATGAGGGAGGCCACAGGCCTGGACTGGAGCCGCTCACCTGGCTGCTTGGCAGGGGGCTTGTGACAACACCAGAGAAACCTAGCTCAGGATTCCAGCTGCCACTGTTCCTCGCCCTCCTGGAACACATGTGCACCCTGCGGGTACTGAGCACAGGTCCGGACCTTCTCGACATTTCAGTGCAGGGCCAAGGGTAGGGGGTTTCTTCTGAGCCCAAAGGGGCTCAGGTGGGGCTGTGTCCTGTGGCTCTGGGAGTGCACCGAGGTGCCTCAGGGGGTGCCTTTCATCAAAGAAGTGGGAGATGTCTCCGGGCCTTGCCATTAGGGGCTAGTTCATTCTCTCCACGGGGGGCAGGGGCCCTCTGGCTCGCCTGCATCTCCAGCAGGGGTGGGAGCACCCTTGCCTATGTCTAGGACAGGAAGGGGAGGGTAAGGGTAGAGTGGGTGCAGGCCCTGAGCTGAGACCCAAGATCTTGAGATAAAACTATGAAGGAGCAGCTGCCCGGGCTTTAAGCCCAGTGGGCTCCTGTCTTGATTTAGCCCCAGCTGTCAAGACTGGGGCCTGGTGATTTGTGGAGTCAGTGGAAGTGCCTGTCCTTCAGAGAGCAGGTTAAAGTCTGGCCTTGGTAAACAAAGTCATTCACCGCCTATTCACTCAACACACACGAATTGAGTGATGACTCTCAGCCTGGCAGGATTCCAGGTTCTGGGAATGTGGAGATGAATGAAGCCACACCCGAGGAGCACCCAGCCCAGGAGGCTGCTGTCAGTAACAGCATTTCTTGAGCACCTACTAGGTCTGGGCACCGTGGGTGCCTTAAATGAGTGAGACATGGTCCCAAGGCACTTGTAACTTTCAGCCCCAGTAACCTCTGGGCCAGAGGGTGCATGGTCAGGGCGAGCGATCTCCAGGAAAGGGGGCAAGTGGGTCCTCACTGCCTCTGGAGGGCTCCATGTGGAGCAACTACTGAGCTGGAGAAGGATGGCTAGGGGCCCTCAGGTGGAGCCAGGTGGCAGGGGGACAGCCCCAGGCAAGGTGGCATGTCCCCCTAAGCCAGGGTCTAGGAGCTACACAGAAAAGCAGAGGAGGGGAAGCAGCTAGAAAGCGGCCCTGAGTGCCAGGTATTATTTGGACAAACTAGCACCTTCCTTAGCTGGGCTTTGGAATATTGTCCTGTTAGTCATGTGCAAAATGAGACAAGAGGTGGGTTCTGGGAAAGCGGCTGGGAGGCGGGGTTGACGTGGATGCTAAGGAGACTCTGGGGCCTGGGGATCCATTGCAACCTCCCAGGGCCCAGCTCTCATTGTGCAGCTGGGCCAAGACCCACGTGTCTGGGTCACCGGGGTCTGTGGCAGGGGATGGGCCTGCTGGCCATCTCAGGACAGTGGCTTCAGGAACAGACAGGAAGCTGTGAATAAGGACTGGTAGCTGTTTGATCCCATGAGAAACAGGAGGAAGGAGGAAAGTATGGCCAAGGTTTTGAGCCAGGATGATCAGGAAGATGGAGATGGTGTCCACCAAGATGGGAAGGTAAGAAGCAAAGCAGCTTTGGGAACAAGACGAGGAAGTGCATGGGGCCAGAGGGACTTCCAGGCACCACGTAGAGACAGAGCTGGGCCCAAGAGGGGGACAGAAGCTAGAAATCCATCTGGGGATGCTTGTAAGGAGCTAAAAGTTGAATTCTACTTTAGGCCCGATCTTGGCTGTGGGCACACGGGTGGGAGGACACTGAGCCTCACGGTGGGCGCAGTGATGCCATATGCCAAGGGGTGGAGGCACCAGGGAGGGGGCTGGGGGCCGAGGGCCAGCCAGCCCAGCTTCATGACCTGAACCTCACACTAGGAGGCTGGAAAGGTGGGCTCTTCCAAAACCTCAGCCCCTGCCCAGCCAACACTGGCAGCAGGCGCCCAGGTCTGGCTTGTGTTTTCCGTATTCCGGACGAGGTCCCCACGAGATGCACAGCCAACATACCTACATAGAGGGAGCCACTGTGCCCCTCCCTCCTCTGCGCTTTCCCCTTTTTGCTTTTCTTATGATGCATCCTAAGCCTTCAGTGCACAGCCGCCTTCCCTTGGTGACCCCTCTCTGACCACCCAGTGGGACCTCCCAGCCCTAACCATGCTCCTGTTACAAGCCACAAAGCCAGCTCTTCCCTGTTGTACCGGGATCCAGGTCCTGGGTCTGTCCCTCACGTTGCCTTGGCTTAACTCTGAGCCTTTGGGCTTTGGCCAGCCCTTCCTGGACCTGTCACCCAGCATTGTGTCACTAATGTCACTGTGAGTGCAGCAGGAACAGAAAGGTGAGGTCTGGGGGTGACTGAGTGGAAGGGGATATCCCAGGCAGTGATCCACGCCATAGGAGAAAAACCCACACACACGGAGAAAAGATAACCGGGTAAAAAGCTATTCCTTCCCCTCGGGCAGGAGCCCCCGAGGACAGGCCCCCAAGAGCACGGGAAACCCACTAGCCCTGCTGGCCAAATGACCACTTCTACATTCTGTGAGCGACTTTAGCAACTCCCCTATGCCCGCAACTTCTAAAGGTTCCCTTTCAGGGCCATGAGGGGCCTTCCGAGGAGGTGGCACAGCTCAGCTGCCAGGGACCACCTGGGAGCCCGGGAGGACCACGGTTCTGGGCAGCCGTGGGGAGAAGGAAAGGGTGCGGGCAGAAGCTCAGAGCCAAGGGTTTGGCCACAGACTATACCCCAGTCAGAGGGAAGAGGCTGCGGGCCCTGTGCTCCATCCCAGGGAGCCCTGTGGGATGTTTCTTTGGGGAGAAAAGGGAAGGGAGGGAAGGGGTGTGGAGGGCGGGGCAGTGCCTGGGCTGGAATGTTGCAGCTTCTGTTCTCCAAAGCAGCTCCCGGAGCGCCTGCCTGCGGCTCTGGCTGATCTGATAAGATGTGACAAGACGGCCTGAAAAATGTTGAAACCTGTAAAATGTTTAAACCTGTTTTTTTCTGTGTTGTGAGCATGAAGTGCTTTTTCTTTCTTTCTTACCCCCACACCCTTTCATTTCACAGGAAAGTGAAGTTGATAAGCCTGGAAAAAGGGAGGAGGGTGCGAGAGAGGGATTGTTGCCTTCAGCCAAACTGTGGTCCAGGGCATGGAGCAGTCTGTTGGGACCTGGGGACGAGGAAAGAGAGTGGAAACAGGAGGGAAGAGGGGGCAAGAGAGAGAGGAGTCCAGGGTGGAAGAAGGAGGGGGACACGAGAAGCGGGGGAGGGAGGGTCCTGCACCCCTGGCCTGCCCAGTTGCCCCAGCCCATCCTCCCCAGGACCAAACACAGTCCCCTACTTGGCACCCCAGAGGAACCCCAGGGCTGTGGGTCTCTTCCTTCAGGCAGGGGATTCACAGGGAAGGGCCTAGGCTCAGAGGGGTGTCCAGAGACAGGTAAAAGGCAGGGACCTCACTCTTCAGACCCCACAGTCTCCCTGAGAGGCACCAAGCCCACAGGTTGACACATGCTGCCTGGTGACCACAGAGGGAAGCAGCTCCCAAGGACACATGCTGAGAGCTGGGTCAGTTTTTCCACTTTGCTGCGCAGTTCAGGACTCACAGGTAAGCCCAGACACCCTGTGCTTGCTCAGGTAGAGTCCCAGCCCTCTGCCTTCAGACACGCAAAGGGGTGCTGTGCGCTCTGTTACTGAGGACGCCATCAAGGCCCAGAGGCCTACTTGGGGTCACAGCATTTCTGCCCATCAGTTTTGGGTGATTGTCGTACAGCTCCCCCTAAATGTCTAGTCTTGCCACTCAGGGGATGCTGAACATTCTAGAACATTCTAGAAATCCTGATGGGCCCAGGTGTCTCTGGGGTGCTCATCCGTACAAAGATAGATGTTCAATAAAGGCCATTTTTCTTTTCTTTTCTTTTTTTTTTTTTGAGACAGGGTCTCACTCTGTCACACAGGCTGCAGTGCAGTGGCACAATCACAGCTCACTGCAGCCTTGAACTACTTGGCTCAACCAATCTCCCACCTCAGTCTCCTGAGTAGCTGAGACTACAGGCACATGCCACTATGCTCTGCTAAGTTTTTTAAATTTTTTGTAGAGATGAGGTCTTGCTATATTGCCCAGGCTGGGTTTCGAACTCCTGGGCCCAAGCAATTCTCCCACCTCAGCCTCCCCAAGTGCTGGGATTACAGGTGTGAGCCACCGTGCCCAGCCAGTAAAGACCTGTTGAAGAAAAGTCTCCACCTGTGAATGTTTTCTTGCTATTGGAGTAGGTGGGGGTGGCGGGGTGGCGGCGTGGCGGAGGGGAACAATAAGAGTGTCTCGGAAAGGCTTTAGGAGCATTCTGTAAATGGCCATGCATGTTAGTGATTCTATTACAGTGTTAGGTCATAAAATGTCAAAG
The DNA here is from genome assembly GCF_028878055.3 of Symphalangus syndactylus. Lineage (NCBI taxonomy): Eukaryota > Metazoa > Chordata > Mammalia > Primates > Hylobatidae > Symphalangus > Symphalangus syndactylus. The sequence continues at coordinate 46,509,590 of NC_072442.2, read as the reverse complement.
CTAAGCGGGACCTTTGACATCACCTAGTTCAGCTCCTTGGGGGAATTAAGGCCCAGGGAAGCGATGTGCCTTCCCTGCTGTTCCTCCACTGGTTGGAGGCAGTGCAGAGGGCACAGCCCAGGCCTGCTGACTCCCAGCCGGAGCTTGTCTCCCTTATAGCACGCAGATGGTTCTTGAAGTGCCCAGACCTGACCATCTGGGGGCTGGGCCTCATTCAGTACCTGCATACTATGTGCCCAAGATGTATAAGATATAGCCTCGGCCAGGCGCGGTGGCTCACGCCTGTATTCCTAGCACTTTGGGAGGCCAAGGCAGGCAGATCAGCTGAAGTCAGGGGTTCGAGACCAGCCTGGCCAACATGGCGAAATGCCTGTCTCTACTAAAAACAGAAAAAATTAACCAGGTGTGGTGGTGGGCACCTGTAATCACAGCTGGTGGCTGGGGAGGATGGGCTGGGGCTGCTGAGCAGGCCAGGGGTGCAGGACCCCTCCCTCCCCTGCTTCTCAACCACACCTGGAGGCTGAGACAGGAGAATCGCTTGAACCTGGGAGGCAGAGGTTGCAGTAAGCCGAGACTGTGCCACTGCACTCCAGCCTGGGCAACAGAGTGAGACTCCGCCTCAGAAAAAAAAAAAAAATGTAGCCTCCACCCTCCTCAGTGACCCCACCTCAGTGCAGGTGACCAGTCAGTTGCAGAGTGTGAGAAGTCCCACTTAGGACTTCAAGGAATAGGGGTGCTGAGGGGAAGGAAGTGGGAGAAGGCAAAGGAGACCTCTTCAAAGAGGTGACATTCGAGCTGGGCCTTGAAGTTGAGCCCAGCTTGGCCAACTTTTCCTCCTGGAGCTTGGCCATCTGTTTCTTTGCCTCCACTCCACTAAGTGGAATTCTAATTCAAACTTTTCCTAAGCCATGTTTGCATCTTTAGTTCATTTTAACCTTGTGACATTTCTCCCCTTCCTGACCCCTCCAAACCCTAAGTTAGTCTCCCATTTTACAGATTGGGAAATGAGAACCTTACAGAGTTAGGCTGCTGTTCTGAGCAGCCAAGTCTGCTGGTTCCCACACCAGGATTTTGCTGGGTCCCCCACATTGCTATACCCTTCAAGCCAGTCCTGGTAAAAGACAAGACATAGCCTCCCCAGCCCTCTTGTTCACTTCTGACTCCAGACTCCTATTCATCCCTCAAGGTCCCATGTTTAAATCCCCTTTTAATGTCTCCAATTCAAATTGTTCCTGTGGCCATTTCCCCAGCTCTTATACATCCCTCACGAGTAACCTTCAACGCACTCAAGTGAATTGTCCACCGACTCCACTGATGGTGAGTTTTTTGAGAGGCAGGATTCTTTCACTCGTTTCCGTATGGAATCTAGCCCCTGCTTCAACAGGCGCAGTGGCCCTGCGAGGACCTCCCTGCGAGGACCTCCCTGCTTCCTTTCACTGCACTCAGCAGCCCCACTGAGTGCCCAGTCCTTTCCTTCGTCTCTCCCAGATCCCACAGGCTGTCTCCACGGCGAGCTGAGGGCAGGTGATGGCCATGGCCCTGCTGGCTCTCTGGGCCTTTTAACACAGCTGCTAGCTCCACAGTTTGGGAGTCCTTTGTTTGAATCTTAGAAGCAGCCCAGTGGGGAACACACAAAGCTGTGCTGCTTGGCTGGGAGCTCACTCTTAGAGCAGCTCCCCAGGGCTCCTCAGAGAGCCACCAGCCTGGTGCGTGTCTTTATTCAATAAACATTCACGCTGGGCCAGGCCTTATGCTGGACGCCGGGAGCACAGTGCGTGGGGCACTCCTGGTCTTGCAGGGACTCTCAGCTGAACCTGGAGCTGCCCTGAGGTAGCCCATTCTCCTCTTTATTGGGGCCCAGAGGCCACCCACCCTGCCTCACACCTGACAGCACTGGCCACCAGGGCTGGCACCTACCTGGACTGTCCCACCCACTCCCTTATTCTATGCTCTTCAGAAAACCAAGGACAGTCCCTGACCAGCTGGCTACTGGGGTCAGGGATGCAGGCCATGCACTACGGCAGATCACTTGGGGTGGTTTTGAAAAATACAGACACCCAGGCTCCAACACCAGCGTGGCAGGATCAGAGCCTCTGGGGAGGAGTCCAGGAAACTGGATCATTAAAAACCTCTGCCAGAAGTGTGACAGTAGAATGGTATGAGATGATGCAGCAGGAAGGGCCCAACCTTCTCTGTGACGTTCTTTGGCCAAAGACGTTTAATCTGATCTAACCAAGCTTTGAGAGGTAACTTCTGATTATCAGGGAACACAAGGGACAGAGGAACAAACCAAATGACACCAAGGGGAAGCAACCGGACAAATTCAGAGCAGGGTTTGAACCCAGGGCCTTGCTAGCTGGAGTACAAAACCATGGCTGGGCACTTTGAGGCCACAGTGCACTGGACACTGCCCAGGGCTCCAGCTTGGACTTCCAGCTGGGCCTGGCCCTGGCCCTAGAGCCAGCAGTGGCAGATGCGAATGCAGGAGCCAGCTACAGGTTGGGAGGCCTCACAGGGGGTGCTGCGACCACACCCAGGTGCTCAGGGCAACGATTCCACTCTCTGCCTTTCAAGGAGGGTATTTCCACCACATTCCCAGGAGGGCTTCTTTGCGCCTCGTCCCCCCACGGCGCTGAGGACGGGCAGGTGAAGACAGCCCTGCCCGGCACCTGGACTTCCCCCGCTCTATTTAGGGAGGCCCCACCCAAGTTCAAAGCACTGGCTGCCCCTCCCTCGCAGCCCCATTCTCCATCCCCAGGCGAGGCAGTCCAGAGCGAGCCTCAACATTTTCCTCTGCACCTCCTTCCCCCAACTTCATCAGTCCCTGCCGCCCGTTCCTCCGCAGGCTCCTTGCTTTAGCTCTGTCCTCTCCTTGCAACAGGCGCCTGGGTTTGCAAACATGTACTCAGCACCTGTTAGGAGCCGAATCTGGGTTCATTACAGAGCCACGCAGGACTTCATTACATATTCCAGCACTCAGCAGGGTGGGCCATTGGTTCTCATGCCTGGCTGCATAGTAAGTGGCCCTGCTGAGCTTAGAAACAAGGCTGCCTGGGCCCCCTGCAGAGAAAGGGCTTTAAGTGGTCTAGGTGCCCCCTCCCCTCTGTGGTATCCTCCCTCCCTCCCTCAAGGTTGAGAAGCACTGCCCTAGGTCACAGACAGGGCTGGGGACCTGCCCACGGCCACACCCTAGGTCCACAGCTGGGGCTCCTGGGTCCTCTGCCCTCCCCCTGGGCCCCACCTCCTACTCCCAGTACCAGTCCCTCCTTTCCAAGTTGTTGGGATCAACCCGTCCCCCGTTTTCCGACCTCTGGTCTTGTCCACTTCCTCTCCCGTAGTAGCCCTCCCCCATCATCTCTCTCCTTGGCCTCTCGGCAAATCTCCATCTTCACGGCCACAGAAGCAAAACTTTCCTGATTCAGCAGCCATGAAGAAGAAGCGTTTGGGCTTGCCCCTCCGTTTCCATGCACCTTGGCAGAAATCAGACGCCAGCTACCATGCTCGCATTTTATGTGCGTTCCAAAACACACGCTCACATACATCGGAAAAGGACAAGATAAAAGATGTGTTTCAAAAGAAACCTTTTCCTCCTGCAGCCTCATGCGTCATCTGGAGCCCCCTGCCCAGGCCTGACTCCTCGTTTCCTCTGGGGTTTTCCTCTTTTCTTTTCCCTTCTTCCTGATTTCTCCTTAGCTTTCTTAGCTGTGCAGTGGGGTGTATCTGTGAGTAGGTGGAAGTTCTCTCTGCAAAGGTACAGGATGTTCACACTCTTTGGGTTCAAGGTAGCAAGCCTTTTCCCTACTGGGTTAGGGGCTCCACACCTTCCTTGGTTCTTGCCTGCAGCTACATTTGCCCCCACCCCAGGACTTCGCTTTCCTTACTCTTTTTTTTTTTTTTTTTTCTGAGACAGAGTCTCGCCCTGTCACCCAGGCTGTAGTGCAGTGGCGTAATGTCAGCTCACTGCAACCTCCGTCTTCCAGGTTCAAGCGATTGTCCTCCTGAGTAGCTGGGATTACAGACGAGGACCACCACACCTGGCTAATTTTTTTTTGTATTTTTAGTAGAGACGGGGTTTCAACATGTTGGCCAGGCTGGTCTCAGACTCCTGACCTCAAGTGATCTGCCCGCCTCAGTCTCCCAAAGTGCTGGGATTACAGACTCGAGCCACCGTGCCCGGCCTCCTCACTGTTTTCTGACCAGAAATGGTCCACTCTGCTCTGCAGAGCCTCACCTCCTCTCCCACTCCCTTCCCTCCCCTCACTGTGTACAACACCCTGTCACTCCACCAGGCCAGGCATGTCCTGGTAAGGGTGCTGGGGCACAGGGAGTTTCTGCAATTTGTGTCTGCATTCTACTTACATTCATCACAAAAGTAGGAAGGCATTTCTTCTGGGGGAAACACACTTTGTGTAGAAAAGATGAAATCTCTCTCTCTGGCTGGCATGGTGGCGCATGCCTATAATCAGAGCACTTCAGAATTTCGAGGCAGGGGGATCACCTGAGGCCAGGAGTTTGAGACCAGCCTGGGCAACACAGCAAGATGCTGTCTCTACAAAATACAGAAAAATTAGCTGGGTGTGGTGGTGCACACTTGTAGTCCCAGCTACTGGGGAGCCTGAGGCAGGAGGATCGCTTGAGCCCAGGAGTTCGAGGCTGTGGCAAGCCGTGATTGCACCACTGCACTCCAGCCTGGGCAACAGAGCGAGATCCTGTCTCTGAACAAAACAAAAGAAAACAACTCCCTCTTACACATACACAGAAATAGCAAACATTTAAAGTCAAAAAATTCTAATTCTCTACAAATGGGATGTGTGTTTGACACAAAAGGCAAAATGTCAATGCACATTAGCTCCAGTTAAGCTTCCCCCAGGAATCACCCCGGCCTAAGAGAAGGCTCAAATCACCATGGGTGGGAGGAGGTGTCCTCCAAACAGATGGGGGATGACATCATGGAGCACCTTTATGGGGACACTCAGGCTGTGAATGAAATAAAGAACGCTTTTATAGGTGGTTACCCTGATGAATAAGATAAGGTGGGGTACATTTATTTGGGTAGAGAGTGGCTAATAAGGTAGTGAAGAACTCCACCAATTTCCTCAACTCTGCTCTAAGTAAGGTGGTAAGGAGCCTATTTACTGGAGCACTCAGAGTGGCCATTTTATTATTTTTTGAGACAGATTCTTGCTCTGTCACCCAGGCTGGAGTGCAATGGTGCTGTCTCGGTTCACTGCAACCTCTGCCTCCCGGGTTCAAGCAATTCTACTGCCTCAGCTTCCCGAGTAGCTGGGACTATAGGTGCATGCCACCACACCCGGCTAATTTTTGTATTTTTAGTAGAGACAGAGTTTCACTATGTTGACCAGGCTAGCCTCGAACTCCTGACCACGTGATCTGCCCATCTCTGCCTCCCAAAGTGCTGGGATTACAGGCGTGAGCCACTGCGTCTGGCCAGTGGCCATTAATAATAATAATAGTTAACATTTATTGAGGACTGACTATGTGCCAGTTGCCATGTAAAGCACTTTACGTAGAATACGTCCTTTAATTTGCCAAAGAACCCAATTTAACAGATGATGACATGGGCTCAGAGAGGCTAAGTGACTTGTCTAAAGTCACATAGCTAGGAAATGGTGGCACTGAGATGGCAAAAAAAAGCAGTGAGGGCTGAGGGAGGTGGCTTACACCTGTAAACCTAGCACTTTGAGAGGCCGAGGCGGGAGGATCACTTGAGCTCAGGTGTTCAAGACCAGCCTGGCCAAGAGAGCAAGACCTTATTTCTACTAAAATTAAAAAAAAAAAAAAATTAGCTGGGCATGGTGGTGACCACCTGTAATCCCAGCTACTTGAGAGGCTGAGTTGGGAGGATTGCTTGAGCCCAGGAGGTCGAGGCTGCAGTAAGCCAAGATCGAGCCATTTTACTCTAGCCTGGGCAACAGAGCGAGACCCTGTCTAAAGAGGGGAGACACTTACCAGGACAGGGTTTATAGGGAGCATGTTCATGGAAGGCTAAGGAGGGAGGGAAGGAAGCGCTCAGGTCCTGCTCTGCTGCTCCGGCTGCTGCCGGGGTTAACAACCCTGTAAATTCAAATGCTGGGCTCCTGCCTATCAGTCTTTTTTCTTTCGAATGTTGGTGCGGATCTTCTGCACTGGAGGTCCATTTCTCTGTGTCTCAGACAAGGCTGGACCCACGCCCAAGGCGTTGCAGGAGGAGAGGAGACCCCCCGACCTGAGGGCTGGAGGCATTTGTGTGTGAGACAGGACACAGAATTTCAGGGGACCAGAGACTTCAAGGTGGCAGAGAGTTAACAAGACCTCTCCCAAGACAACACGCCCAGCAGATGTTGACAAATGTGGGCAAGAGTTCCTGAGAGAGGCCAGGGTAGGTGACACACGTCCCCAGCACCTTCCAATCTGCAAAGCATTTCCTCACCCAGCTTCTCCACGAATCCTCTCAACAGCCCTGAGAGTGGAGATGCCGGCTCCAGTTTACCAACGACAGAGTGCCATCAGCCAGGAAGTGGAGGCGGAGTTGGACCCCAAATCCCATGCTATCGCTATTTTGCCACTCGGTCCAGACCCCACCCTCTGGAGATAACCAGTTTATTCCAGCAGAGTGCATTTATTCGGCACCTGCTGTGTGTTCTTCACTGAACTAGGCAGGACGGGGATATAACCAAGACAGTGTCACACAGTGAAATCTAAAAGGCAGGCCATGTTCATAGGGAACAGCAGGAGGTTAGCAAGGGGACAGCCAGCTTATAAACTCTCTGGTGGGAGGGGCGCGGGGGAGATCAAGTGAAGGAGGACGTAGAACAGGGGTGGACCACAAAACCAAACTGACTGAAATAGGCAGGAGAATCTTCTCGATCCCATTTTCCAAATGGGTGATCATTGTTACTTGTTGGGGGAAAAGGGCTCCGAGGTTAAACATTTTGGAAAACAAGTTAAACAAGGGGTGGGGGTGGATAAACCACAAGACCTCAGGGGACTGTGCCCTGAGAGAAAAGGAAGAGGATGGGCATTTCTGGGACATTGATGTCACATAAAACTCCAAAACCCAAGGGACCAAGAAGGAAGGAGGCCAGGGCCTGAGGTCCTGCTGATGAGCTTCAATCTTACTAGCGGTGAAGAGGGGTCACCATCTATGGGGCTGAAAGAAGGCCAGGCCCTATATGCAGGCTGGACCACCCGACAGGACCTGTCAGAGCTGGAAGGAGCCTTGGGGGTCGTCTGGCCCAGCTTGCATATTGTACAGGGCTCAGAACTAAGGCCATCTCACTGGGCTGAGGAGCCAAAGAACGTAGTCAGCTCTGAGAAGGGCTCTTCAAGGCTCGGGCTTTCCTTTGTTTGCAGAACACACTGTACCACCGTGGAGAGGATAAAAATCTAAAATTCAGCACCTTAACCCATTCTCACACCAGTCAAACTTTCAACAGTCCTATTGGTCTATAGATGCCTGGGAATTCCCTCCTTTCCCAGGTCAGGAAGATCTCGACCTCCTTCCACCAGCTTCCCAGGACTTTCTTTTCTTTCTTTCTTTCTTTTTTTTTTTTTTTTTTTTACAGATTCTTGCTCTATCACTCAAGCTGGAGTGCAGAGGTACGATTCCAGCTCACTGCAACCTCCACCTCCCAGGTTCAAGTGATTCTCATGCCTCAGCCTCCCGAGTAGCTGGAATTATAGGCGCCCACCACCATGCCTGGCTAATTTTTGTATTTTTAGTAGAGACGGGGTTTCACCATGTTGGCCAGGCTGGTCTTGAACTCCTGACCACAGGTGATCTGCCCGCCTCAGCCTCCCAAAGTGCTGGGATTACAGGTGTGAGCCACCGTGCCAGGCCATTCCCGGGACATTTTTGAGACACCTGGTGGGAATTCTTACCTGCTTACCTCACCTGTGTCCCTCTGAGCCACCATTTTGGCCCTCATTTCCTGCCCTCGGGTGCTGAGGGAATTGTTCCCTACCAGGAATGAATCCCCAGCCTTGTCTGCTCCCCCATAAACACCCTCTGGAATGTGCATCCGAAACCTCCTACCCCACACCAGTGCGTTCAGCCCCTCTACCAGCGCCCCATGTCTCACTCCCCTGGTGTGGCCAAAACTGGGGATGGTGCAAGAATAAAGCCCTAGGCAGTGTGGAAAGCAGACACTGACCCTGTGACTTCTGGGGCTCCCCTCCGAGGTGGAGAAGAACAAAGGAGCCGGCCTCTGGGGTCTAAGAAGACCAGCCGGCCCCTGGGCAAAGGGACGACAGCAAATTCTCCTCCAGTGACCCTCAGCCCCTATGCCCTGTCTAACCCTCTCAGATCCGAAGCTGCGAGCCCTCAGGAACATGTGGCTACCTCTAACCCAGCTCACTTGCCTGGTTAAAAGCAACCACGGGTGTCCAGCCTGCAAACATTTCCTGGCACACAGGGCCCTGTGCAAGGGGCAGCGGGTGAGGACACCAAGCCCAGTTCTAGGAGCGCCCTGCTGTTCTGCGGCACTGCTGACTCACAAGTGATTCTGCCGCTGTGCAGTCTCAAAGCCAGCCCCACCCAGGGGTCTTTGTCTTCCTGGGTCTATCATGAAGGTGCTGGTAACCCCCAGGCCTCTCAGATAACTACCTCTCCTTCACTTGTGCACCCTTTGCTCTCTGTCTCTCGCTGTCTCTGTCTCTCCCTCTCTCTCTCACACACACACATGCATGCACGCGCACACACACGTGCGCACACGTGTTAAATTCCAACCCTGCAGTACCATGGATTTCCATTTTGTTGAGATGAATAGAAGATTAAAAAAAAAAAGAACTGATCAGGTTGTCGGCAGGGTAATTATCGGTAAAAAGAAACAGAGGAGCTGTCGCATCCGCAGGTGGTAGGTGGCACCCTCCACGCCTGCAGGCCAGGGCTTTGTGATCTGGCTGACCCGAATCCTGATCTTTTTGCTACCACCCATTACCACGTCTCCTTAGGAGGACTCAACTTCCTAATGAGAAAAACATCACCCACTTCAAAGAGGCTGTGGGGAAGAATAATTGAAATGATGTAGATAAAGCTCTTATCACAATCCCTGGCACATAGTAGCTGCACAATAAATGTTCGTTGCCATTGTCATAGTGCTAATAAAGACCAGTGACATCCTCTATGCCAGGCACTGTTTGTGTGCTTGCCGCATATTAACCCCATAATAATTCCGTAAGGAAGGTATGTTATCATCACCCCATCTCAGGGGGGAAACTGAGACAGAGATTGGCCCACATTACCCAGGTAATTAGGGACACGTCTGCTCTGGCTCCAGAGGCTGAAGACTTAACCACAATATTCTCCTGTCCCTCTCAGAAGGAATTGGATGAGAGATCCCATCTGTATGTCCCACTCGGGGCACACAGAGAGGCAAGCGCAACTTGGTTCCTGCCCCGCAGGGGCTCCCAGCCTCACTGGGTGACAGATTCTAAAAATGCAACTACGGGGGACCTAAGACGGGAGAATGATTCACCAGCCAGACAGCCCGGGTGTCCCCTGGTGCAAGATGAGCGGTGCCTGATCAGTCCCTGGTTCCTGACTGCTGCACAGGAGAGGGGGCTCAGCTGGATGGCTGACTTATTGGCTGACTGCTTCATTCATTCATTCCTGAGTGCATTCATTCATTCCTTCAACTCAAGCCCTCCAGAAAGGGTGGTCTGGACTGAACTAGTTTACATGGGATGATTACAACAGAAGTCAGAGGACTGTCAGCTTGGTTACCGAGGAAAATAAGACCACAAAACCAAACTGACTGAAATAGGCAGGAGAATCTTCTCGATCCCATTTTCCAAATGGGTAATCATTGTTATTTGTTGGGGGAAAAGGGCTCCGAGGTTAAATATTTTTGGAAAACAAGTTAAACAAATAAAAACGGGTCACACTGGCAGGGCCTCTCTGTGCTGCGACTATGCTAATGAGCTGCCAATATTCAAATGAGAACAGTAAACACCAAGAGGCTCCAAGTTGCCTGTGGCGATTCCTAAGTTTATTTGACTCCAGAAGCCTTTCTCAACAGGATTATGTGGGGCTGATGTTATAAGAAACACACTGTGCGATGTCCTACTCTGGCCCAAAAGCTGTCTGGAAAAGCTGTTCCAAAAAGCTGGGAGAGAGTGGAAGTGAGGCTGGGAGGACTCCCAGGAAGATGGCAGCTCCAGGCTGGGTTTTGAAAAATCCTGGGAAGTTCAGGGCCAAGTGGAGGAGGTAAAGGAAAGGAGAGTTTTCCAGTAGGGAACAGGTTCCTGAGAGAAAGATGGTGAAGGCCCAAGGCAGTGGAGTCCTCAGGAGTGGGCTTGCCTCGGGCAGGAAGGAGGGCCTTGGGCCATGGGCCATGGGAAAAACAATCTCAAAGATGAGAGCACGGATGGGCACAACCTCTTTGGAAAACAGTTTGGCATCATCTTGTAAAGCTCAACATTCACACACCCTGCAACCCAAAGTTCCACACCTAGGCAGGTACCTCCATGAACACCTTTCCCTGCTGTGCACAGCGAGACGCACATCCATGGCCAGGAGACAAAATAGATAAACTGTATATTCTAAAGATGGACTATTATGCAACTGTGAGCATGTGAGAACTACAGCAAGATCCAGGAACAGTTTGAAACTTAGAAACACAATGCAGAGAGAGAAGAGCTCAACACAGAGGGCCACATGCAGTATAACACCATTTTTATAATGCTAAAAATGTGCGAAATAAAACATTTCATTTAGGCATTATTACCTGGGAAAACCAGTTTTTTGTTTGTTTGTTTGAGACGGGGTCTTGCTCTGTCGCCCAGGCTGGAGTGCAGTGGCGTGATCCCGGCTCTCTGCAATGTCTGCCTCCTGGATTCGAGCGATTCTCCTGCCTCAGCCTCCCGAGTAGCTGGGACCACAGGCGTGTGCTACCACACCCAGCCAATTTTTGTATTTTTAGTAGAGATGGGGTTTCACCACGTTGGCCAGGCTGGTCTCGAACCCCTGACCTCAGGTGATCCTCCCGCCTCGGCCTCCCAAAGTGCTGGGATCACAGGCATGAGCCACTATGCCCAGCCAAAAACCAGTATTTTTAAGTAATGGAATAAATATGTAAAATTCAGGATGTGGTCACATCTAGAGGGAGATGGGGAATGGGCTGAGGAGGACCCACAGATAGACACAATGGCCTAGTCATGTTCTGGTCCTTCAGGGATATGGTGAGGCTCAGGTTTTCATTCTGTTATCATATCTAATATATATGATGGCTCTCTTGTATATGTCAAGTATTATGTAATAAAAATATTTTTGATCAGCTTGCAGAACAGCTGGTATCTGCTTAGGCTTGTGCCAGCCATACCATTGGCACATCAGCCCTTCTTCACCCTGAATTCCTTCTCAGAGTTTAGCAGCCCTCTCTCGCCTAAAGGTTGGATGCACACAGTGACTGCCAGCCCTGGATCAGCCTGCATCCCACCCAGGCCTCCAGCACTTCCAGCCACACTCACTCACTGTGCTTAGCGGGGCTTACACAGCCAGTGCCTCAGCCATTAACTACGGTGATATTAAACCTACACAGACCACTCCTTGGAACCCCCATAAAAATCCCTGATAGGCTGGGCGCAGTGGCTCACGCCTGTAATCCCAGCACTTTGGGAGGCCGAGGCGTGTGGATCACGAGGTCAGGAGATCGAGACCATCCTGGCTAACATGGGGAAACGCCGTCTCTACTAAAAATACAAAAAATTGGCCGGGCATGGTGGTGCGCGCCTGTAGTCCCAGCTACTTAGGAGGCTGAGGCAGGAGAATCGCTTGAGCCTGTGAGGCGGAGGTTGCAGTGAGCCGAGATCACACCACTGCACTCCAGCCTGGTGACAGAGCAAGGCTCTGTCTCAAAAAAAAAAAACCCCTGATAGCTAACCACATTTAATTCACCCTTCCCTTCCTGATAACTGGAGGCCTTTGTGAGTATTCTGGCCGAACAGGATACCAGAACGCAAGGTCATGCCAGAGTCTGCGTTGCCTTTTGTCCACCAAGTCACAGACTTCTGTCACATGCCTCCCCATCCGCTTCTTTCTTCAGATAGGCTTATTGGTTGGGACAAACCAACATGAAGTGTGTGGGATTCCCTGAAGCCAGCCTTTTCTGTTTTGGAAGGAATTCAGATCTTTTTGCTCTAAAGAAGCCTGGCCTGGGAGGGAATATTTTTATAACCCTACTACATTAGATGACCTGTAGAACATCTTTAGTTACTCACCTTCGACTCAGTTTCTATTATTTCTACTTTTTTTTTTTTCGAGATAGAGTCTCACTCTGTTGCCCAGGCTGGAGTGCAGTGGCGTCATCTCAGCTAACTGCAACCTCTGCCTCCCAGGTTCAAGAGATTCTCCCACCTCAGCCTCCTGAGTAGCCGGGATTGCAGGTGTGCGCCACCATGCCTGGCTAATTTTTGTATTTTTAGTAGAGACAGAGTTTCACCACGTTGGCCAGGCTGGTCTCGAACTCCTGACCTCAAATGATCTATCCGCCTTGGCCTCCTAAAATGTAGGGATTACAGGGGTGAGCCACTGTGCCTGGCCAGTTTCTGTCTATTATTTCATTTCAACCTCACAACTACCTTGAGATCATATTTTTTATTCCCATTATACAGAGGAAGAGACTGAGACTCAGATTTTTAAGCAACCACCCAAAGCAAAGTTCTAGAGCTATGAAGTGGACATCTGGGATTTGCACCACAGGTGGTTCTGTCACAGAGCCTACCCTCTTTCTGGAGTACTATGTTGCCTCCCCACACCAAGGTTAGATGCCTAGAGCCGGACTTCCTGGGAGGTGACAGAGCGAGGGGAGTGCTGTCCCAGAGAGTGGGGACCAGCTGAGCCTGGACTGCAGCCTGCTTGGGAAGGAGTCTGATTCCTGGGCCAAGTGTTAACAGAATTCCTATTTATTTATTTATTGGAGATGGAGTCTCACTGTGTCGCCCAGGCTGGAGTGCAGTGGCGTGATCTCAGCTCACTGCAACCTCCGCCTCCCGGGTTCAAGTGATTCTCCTGCCTTAGCCTCCCGAGTAGCTGGGATTACAGATGCCCACCACCACACCCAGCTAATTTTTGTATTTTTAGTAGAGACGGGATTTCACCATGTTGGCCAGGCTGGTCTCGAACTCCTGACCTCAGGTGATCCACCCACCTCGGCCTCCCAAAGTGCTGGGATTACAGATGTGAGCCACCATGCCTGGCCTGATAACAGAATTCCTAACTGTGCTCCTGCAACACTCAGGATGATGTGTGAGGCTCGCTAGTGATGCAGAGGCCTACAGAGCAGAATCCCTGCCCTCAGGGGCTGACTCTTACACTGGGAAGACAAGACAGATGCACATGAAGAGGTATCTGAGAATACAGGAAAATGCACAACAAATACCAGCTGGTCTTCCTGGCAGAGCATCACAGAGGCAATGAGAATCCAGCTGGAGCAGGGAGACAAGAGTCTGGGACCAGCAGGTGACTCTTGACAGTGTCCTTTCATCCCACAACCTGTCTTTGAGGATCCACTGTGTGCCCTGTGCTATGTTTGGTGGTGTGGGTTGAAAGATGATAGAGATCTGGTCCTGCCCACAGGTGACTTACAGTCTAGTGCATGAAATAGATGTGCTCAGAAGGGCCTTTGCTGGGACCGCGGTGCTGAGGGAAGGCTGCACAGAGGAAGTGATGGCTGAACTATGATTTCAAGATCGAACAGGAGTTTGTAGTCATCTCAAGAGAAGGCAGGGGGTAGCGCAGAGGCATGGAGAAGTGAGGTGCACACAAGAACAATGCAGACTGTAACATGAAATTAATGTCAGCAAAATGTGTGGCAAACTCACTGTGCTAGTCTCACATATGTTATATCCTTTCATCCTCACAATAGCCCTCATTATCCCCATTTTGCAGAGAGAAAACCGAAGCTCAGAGAGGTGAAGTCCACCCAGATAAAAAGGCAGAACCATCTAGAGTCCAGGACTGCTGTACCCAGGCCCATGTGCTTACCCATGTTGGGGTTGGGAGAGGAGCGGGTGCAGGGCGGCAGGGGTCAGGCTGAGGAGTGTACAACAACACAGTCATATCTGCTGCTGCTGCACTCCTAATTAGACCGTTTAAAAATGACCAAAGTGGCCGGGCATGGTGGCTCACTCCTGTAATCCCAGCACTTTGGGAGGCCGAGGTGGGCACATCACCTGAGGTCAGGAGCTGGAGACCAGCCTGGCCAACATGGTGAAACCCCATCTCTACTAAAAATAGAAAAATTAGCCGGGCATGGTGGCAGGTGCCTGTCATCCCAGCAACTCGGGAGGCTGGGGCAGAAGAATGGCTTGAACCTGGGAGGCGGAGGCTGCAGTGAGCCGTGATTTCACCATTGCACTCCAGTCTGGGCAACAGAGCGAGACTCCATCTTGAAAAACAAATTAAATTAAATTGAATTAAATTAAATTAAATTAAAATAAGACTGACTAAACTGATCAGAAAAGAAGATCCTTTGAGGCTGAGAAAGGCTAAAACATGGTCCAAGTTTAACAAAAAGGGACTTGGAGGTAAGTGACCACAGCTGTGAGGGAGGGCAGTGCCACTGTGGATCTGCTAAGGGAGGGATGGAGATGATGCAGCCGCATTAGACGAGGCAAGCCTTCTTCCCTATGCTGTGCCAGTTCGACCCTAGTGGAATTGTTTCCCCCTCAAGCCCTAAGGCCTGGCTGCAGCATTGAGACCACTCAATGAAGCCTCATCCACCATGTGCCCAGTATTGAAAAGTTTCATGCCAGGTTCACAAACTGTTAAACATAAGATATTCTATCCAGCTCATTAAGCTGTACACTGACAAGTTGTGTGCTCGCCTGTATGCATGTTTGTGATATTGTAAAATATATATTTGGTCTTCGACCTAGTTTCCCAGCGTACAACTCCTAAAATCCTTAGAAACTCCAAAGTGATGTCTTTTTGTATGCTAATGAGCTGACGGAAGAGCTGGCAGCCCCTAGGGAGCTTCAGGATTGGGGCTGATTACCCCAAAATACCCAGGCAGGATTAAAGGGTTGGACTTTCTTTTCTTTTATTTATTTATTTATTTTTTGACGGAGTTCGACTCTGTCTCCCTGGCTGGAGTGCAGTGTTGTGATCTCAGCTCGCTGCAACCTCCGCCCCCTGGGTTCAAGCGATTCTTCTGCCTCAGCCTCCCCAGTAACTGAGATTACAGGCACCTGCCACCACACCCGGCTAATTTTTTTGTATTTTTAGTAGAGATGGGGTTTCATCATGTTGGTCAGGCTGGTCTCGAACTCCTGACCTCAGATGATCCACCTGCCTTGGCCTCCCAAAGTGCTGGGATTACAGGTGTGAGCCACCGTGCCCAGCCAAGATTAGAGGGTTGGGCTCCCAACCCCAACCCCAACCCCATCCTTCGGGAGGGGGAGAGGGGGCTGAAGGTTAAGTTGATCACTAGTGGCCAATGGTTTAATCAATGATACCTATGGAATGAAGCCCCCATACAAACCCAAAAGGACAGGGTTCAAGTGCTTCCGGATAGCTGAACATGTGGAGGTTCCTGGAAGGTGGTGTGCCTGGGAAGGGCATGGAAGCTCAGTGCAGCTTCTCCCATACCTTGCCCTATGCACCTCTTCATCTGTATCCTTGTAATATCCTTTATAGTAAACCAGTAAACGTGTGTTCCTGTGTTCTGCGAGCCACTCTAGCAAATTAATGGAACCCAAGGAGGAAGTCGTGGGAACCCTGATTTATAGCAGGTCAGTCAGGAGCACATGTAAAGCAGCCTGGGGCTTGGGATTGCTACTGGAAGTGGGGGGCTGTCCTGGGGACTAAGACCTCAACCTATGGGATCAGATGCTATGTCCACGTGGAGAGCATCAGAATTGAATTGGATTAGAGGACGCTGGCTGATGTCTGCCGCAGAATTGACAGCTTGCTTGGTGTATGCACGCATTTGGTCACAGAAGTCTTCTGTACTGATTATTGCAGGGTGAAAGCAGAGGAAAGACAGTTTACGTCTTTTCCTATACTTTCATTAAAAAGTTAATCACTCGGCCAGGCGTAGCGGCTCACACCTGTAATCCCAGCACTTTGGGAGGCCCAGGCAGGCAGATCACCTGAGCTCAGGAGTTTGAGACCAGCCTTGCCAACATGGCAAAATCTTGTCTCTACTAAAAATACAAAACTTAGCCAGGTGTGGCGGCGCACACCTATGATCCCAGCTACTCGCGAGGCTCAGGGAGGAGAATCGCTTGAACCTGGGAGGCAGAGGATCACATCACTGCAATCCAACCTGGGCAACAGTGCAAGACTATGTCTCAAGAAAGAAAAAAAAATGTTAAACCATCATTCTATCCTCCTATCTTGGCAAAAACCTTATTTGCCACCTAGAGGGCTAGGTTATCCCATAAAGTTCACGCTAGACCATGGTGACGTGGGAGATCTAGCCCCAGGCCTGCAGCCTGCCCATCCCTTCTGCATCCCACACTGGACGCCCCAGCCACACCCTCAACTCCAGCCACAGCCCTTGCAAATGAATGTCCCTTGACCAGCCCTTCGCCACCAGCAGTGTGGCCTGCCCTGGCAGAATAAGCCCCAGGCAGAGGCCCGCAGGGCCCGGAAGCAGGCTCACGGCTGTCTGGGCCAGAAACCCCAGGAGCCTAAATTCTCATGGCGCAGCTGAAGAGGGTGGGCACAGGCTGTAGGTGGGCATTTCTCCCTGAGGACCCAGCATGCCTTCTCCTTTCAGGTAAAGTGTGTTTTCCCTTATGTCCTGGCTGTGAGGAAACTCAGGGCAAGCTCCATCCTTGCACCTTGCATTGACCTTGACTTGCATATTTGTCTTCTCCTTGACCTTGATCCTGCTCTTCTGTTTTTGTTATTTATTTTTATTTTTTTGAGACAGAGTCTCACTCTGTTGCCCAGGCTGGAGTGCAGTGGTGTGATCTCGGCTCACTGCAACCTCCACCTCTTGGGTTCAAGCAATTCTTCTGCCTCAGCCTCCTGAGTAGCTGGGATTACAGGCATGCATCACTATGCCTGGCTAATTTTTGTATTTTTAGTAGAGACGGGGTTTCAGCATGTTGGCCAGGCTGGTTCGAACTCCTGACCTCAAGTGATCTGCCTGCCTCGGCCTTCCAAAGTGTTGGGACTACAGGCGCAAGCCACCACAACTAGCCTGTTTTTATTCTGTTGTTTAATCTGATGTGTTTTCCGTCATAAGCCTCCTGAGGGTAGGCATGCTGGATTCCAGACTCCCTGCCCTACGGGGAAGGGAAACGCTGTAAGACACCAGAGGGAAGCTTCTAAATCAGAGAGCTGGCGGCAGGCCTCCTCTTTCCCTGATTTAAAGGCAATTCTGTGGCTATAGGACTTGCAGGAAGTTGTAGAAAAGCCGGTAAAAGATCAGAAGAGGAAGAACAAGTAGTTAAAGGTGAGTAGGGGATGGGTCGCCTGGGAGGAATTGTTCTAGAGAGGAATGAGAGATGAAGCCAGCTGGACTTCCTGGGTCAACTGGGGACCTGGAGAACTTTTCTGTCTCACAAGAGGTTTGTAAAATGCACCATCAGTGCTCTATAAGAACGCACCAGTCAGTGCTCTGTAGCTAGCTAGAGGTTTGTAAAATGGACCAATCAGGACTCTGTAAAATGGACCAATCAGCAGGACATGGGCGGGGACAAGGGAATAAAAGCTGCCTCCCCTGCTCCCCACCCCCACCCCTAAGCCAGCAGCACCAATCCCCTTGGGTCTCTTTCCATGATATGGAAGCTTTGTTCTTTTGCTCTTCACAATAACTCTTGCTGTTGCTCACTCTTGGGGTCCTTAAGAGCTGTAACACTCACCGCAAAGGTCTGTGGCTTCATTCTTGAAGTCAGCGAGACCACGAACCCACTGGAAGGAACCAACTCTGGACACAGGAAGATTCAGGGATGAGACGAACCCTGGTCCTCAAGTGCAAACTGGAACCCTACCCCTGGAATCCCAGCACTTTGGGAGGCTGAGGCAGGAGGATTGTTTGAGTCCAGTTCAAGCAAGAGTAATGTAGGGAGATGCCATCTCTACAAAAAAAAAGAAAAAAGTCCGGGCACGGTGGCTCACGCCTGTAATCCCAGCACTTTGGGAGGTTGAGGTGGGCGGGTCACCTGAGGTCAGGAGTTTGAGACCAGCCTGGCCAACATGGTGAAACCCCATCTCTACTAAAAATACAAAAATTAGCCAGGTGTGGTGGTGGGTGCCTATAATCCCAGCTACGTGGGAGGCTGAGGCAGGAGAATCGCTTGAACTGGGGAGGTGGAGGTTGCAGTGAGCCAAGGTCTTGCCATTGCACTCCAGCCTGGGCGACAAGAGTGAAAACTCTGTCTCAAACATAAATAAAAATTAAAATTAAAAAAATTAGCCACATATGGTGCTTGCCTGTAGTCTTAGCGATTTGGCAAGCTAAGGCAGGAGGATTGCTTGACCCCAGGAGATTGAGGCTACAGTGGGCTGTGACTGTACCACTGCACTCCAGCCTGGGCAACAGAGCAAGATCCTGTCTCAAACCAAACCAAACTGAAACTTGACAGTGATATTCACATCCCCAAGAAGAAAACCTGGGCCCGGATTAAGGAAAGACTGAAGTCAGATCTGAGGAACTTCCTGGCTGTGGTGTGGTGTGGTGTCACTGAAGGGCCTGGCTTCAGGCACTTTGTCTCTTGTTTAGAGCTCTGGGGTTTATCAACCATGGAGCCTTGGGCAATGGAATGGTGCCTCAGGGCCTCAGTTTCTCATCTGTAGAATGGGGATAACTAGAGTCTCTGCCTCCTGGGATTGTCGGGAGGATGAGCTGATGTGTGTGCTTTGTTTCCTCAATGTATGTGATACCTGGGACATCATAAGCGAGGAATTACTAGCTGCCACTGGAGCCTGCCCACTTGCTTCCGAGCTCCTTACAGCTCCTGGTTGGGTCCTGTGAGCCTCAGTTTTCTTTTTTTCTTTTTTCTTTTCCTTTTTTTTTTTTTTGAGACGGAGTTTCGCTTTTATTGCCCAGGCTGGAGTGCAATGGCCAGATCTCAGCTCACCTCAACTTCTGCCCTCGGTTGAAGCGATTCTCCTTTCTCAGCCTCCCCAGTAGCTGGGATTACAGGCACGTGCTATCACACTCGGCTAATTTTGTATTTTTAGTATAGATGGGCTTTCTCCACGTTGGTCAGGCTGGCCTCAAACTCCCAACCTCAGGTGATCTGCCCACCTTGGTCCCCCAAAGTGCTGGGATTACAGGCGTGAGCCACTGCGCCCGGCTGAGCCTCAGTTTTCTCACAGGTAACATGGGGATGAAGAGGCTGCTTTCTTGAGGCTGCTTTAGCTTCCAGGACAGTGAGAGGTCACAGACTACATCCTTACTGGTAGCAGAGAAAGTCTCCAGAATCCCCTATGGAAGCTTCAGTTAAGATGGAGAATCACCCAGCCGGAGGCTAGACATTCTTTCCTCCGAAGTCAGGGACTGGGTGGGGTGACCTGCAGATGTGCTGCCCAAGGGCAGAAGCGGAGGGGAGGGGAGAGCCAGTTAGAGTTGTGAGGACACCTTGCTGGGTGAATGGGGAGAACCTTGGCCGGCTGCTCCCCTCTGCCCCTCTTTGGGGCTCCATCTGCAGAGTGGGGCTTGGCCCTCACGATGGCTGCTGGGGACGGGAGCAGCTCTGTTGGAGAGAGGGTGGGTGCCACCTGGGCACTCTGTCATCTGTGGAATGGTGGCAATAGCACTGTCGGCTTCCAAGGCAAGGGAGGGTGGGAGGAACCAGTCGTGGAGGGAGCCAGGGGTAGGGGTGGACACAGTCATTGGCCAGGAACGAGAGACAGTCCCTAGAGGAAGATTAGGAACCCACCTCAGATTTAGAGTGGAGAAGATCATGGAAGAAAGAAAAAAGGCGACTTCTCTGAAGACAAGAACTTTGTAGAGTTGGGGAAAAGCTGACAGTAAAGAAACAGAAAGAAGGCCGGGCCTGGTGGCTTACACCTGTCATCTCAGCACTTTAGGAGGCTGAGGCAGGTGGATCACTTGAGGTCAGGAGTTTGATACCAGCCTGACCAACATGGTGAAACCCTATCTCTACTGACAATACAAAATTAGCTGGGCATGGTGGCGCATGCCTGTAATCCCAGGTACTTGGGAGGCTGAGGCAGGAGAATTGCTTGAACCCGGGAGGCGGAGGTTGCAGTGAGCCAAGATCATGCTACTGCACTCCAGCCTGGGCAACAAGAGCAAAACTCCATCTCTAAATAAATAAATAAACAGAAAAAAAAGAAACAGAAGCAGACTGGAATTCTCATAACTCAAAACTATCCAGTCAGGACCAACTCCCTCCCAGAGCAATGTTTATTTTGCTTTTTAATTCGCATGTGCCTTGCTTCTTTCCAGAAAGGATTTGAAGAGGTTGACAGCAAATGTGTATCCCAAAGACAAGTCTTTATTGAGGATCCACTATGCCCAGGCCAGGTACAAAGACTCCAACATGCCTGCCCTCAAGAGGCTGATGACAGAAAACACATCAGATTCAATAACAAAATAAAAACGAAAGAGCAGGATCAGGGTCAAGGTCCACACGGGTGTAAGGATGAGGCTTCAGGTGGACCTCTGAGTTTTCTCATAGCCAGGACATAAAGGGAAGCATGCTTTATCAGAAAGGAGAAAGCATGCCGGCTCCTTGGGGAGAAATAAAGCTGAAGGTCGAATTGTAAAAGTGAAATGAACAACTGGCTGTTTCAGAGATACCAACACAAGAATTGGACTAGGGCAAGAAAGAAGATTCTGCCCAACTGCTTTCTGGCACGTATATGATGGAGACCAGATGCAAAGCAGCAAAAAGGACTAAGTAGAAGGAAAGAGCTTATTGCTAGAAGGAATCTGAGAGGTCATTTACGCTACCCTTTCTGTTTCACAGATGAGGAAACTGAGGCCCGGGAGGCGGTGATTTGATCAAGGTCGCCCCTTACCCATCCCGGGGCAACAAAATCCTCACATGGCCACTTCTGTCAGCAACTGTGCAATCCCAGCTTGAGGACAGCCTGATGGCTTGTGGAAAGGTGGCCAGTGAGGAGGACACATCCCCAAATAAGAGACTTCCCAGACGTTCACAAATAGTATCTATAAGCCCAAAGCATCAGCCTTTGAGTGGAAGGTCAAGTGTAAACTTGCCTCAAAACCATCCTTTGGGGAACAAAGTAGAATATGAACAAGCAAATTTTTACCCCAGTAAGTCCACAACTGAGCCTGAATTGTGGTAGAAGGAAAAAGGCTTTAGGTCCAACAGGGTGTGGGCTCAGGGCTTCCCACGCCATGCCCAGGCTGCACTGTGGGACTCCCTATCTGTAAACTGGCAAGAATTAGATTCAGATAAATCATGATGTCTGTATGGGGACCAGCACATAGCACATGGTCAACAAACATATTAACCTGTTCCTAGATAAACAACTTCCGCCAATTGCAATCTTCAAATTAACGACTTAGACACTTAAGCATCGCGTGAGCTGGTGAACATGGAGGGGGAAATAGTACACAAATAGGAAACGTTTACAAATGGAACTGGGATTAAAAAAAAAAAAAAGAAAAAGAAACCCAGGGGAATTGACACTGTGGAGAAAAGGCTCATCTCCACTCCTGGGACAGCAGCCTGCTCAGGTCGAGGGGCCCATCCACCTTAGGAGACCCTCTAAGGACCCTCCATAGTTCAGGGCTGTTAGCTACAGGAACTGAGCCCAGTGGGGTCCGAGCTGAGCAGCACAGAGCAGACTGAGCCCTGGTCAACAGGCCCCGGCTTGGGCTGCCTTTTAAAGTTGGAGAGAGGAGGTGGAAGTATTTCAATGAACAAGCAAAGAGGTGAGTATTCCAGTTGAAGTGGGATGGATGCTGCGGGGATCGAGGGGGTTGTGAAAGGTACAACTGTGCAGGTGGACAGAAGCGAAATCATGGGGAGCCTCAGTACCACATAGGAAGAGGGAGCCATGGGAGGTTTTAGAGCAGGGGAGTGGCACCCTCAGCAATCCACCTTGTGAAGATGATTGGTGAGAGCTGGAGAGGAGGCGGGATGCTGCTCACTCACAGCACAAGCCCTATTTGCATTCCTAATGGGCCCTGCGAGATTGGTTTTCCTTGCTGGCCCAGCTGGCTCTGGCAGATAAGTGGGACTCTGTGCCCAGGGGCAGGTTTCCCAGAAAGGTCTTCCAGACAGACCTGGGTGCTTGGTCCTGTTGCTCCCATCCCCCTCCCACACACACACACGTACACACACTCAGTCCTCCCAGTTTTTCCAGCTGAGCTGGAGGGAATGGCTTGTGCCCGTCTCCTAGTTTGCTAGGCCTTACCCGGGCCATTAGGATCCCCTGACGACTACAGGCCTCAGCAGAGCCCCTTCCAGCTGGCGGCCCTTTGCCCTCGCCACCCTCACCTCCACCTACATCTTCCCATGTGTCCCTGGTTGGAAATCTCACTCTGGGTCTGGCCGGTGCTTTTTGCATTAGGCCAGGAGGATAACCAAGCCCCATGCCCTGAGCTGTGAACCTGGGCATGCCCTGTGACCAGTTGGCCTCAGACCTGAGGCCTTTGTGCCCTCTCCCAGGGCCTCTCCAATGAGCATCAGGACCCCTACAGGAAGGAGCTGAGGACTCCCCTGTCCAGCCCCACTTCTTCCTCTGCTGGAAATATCAACTCCTCAAGCTGAGAGGCTCAGGGGGGCTCTTAGGTCCATTCTTAGCACTGTCTGAGCAGGAACTAGCTCTTATTCCTCTTCTCTTTTCTTTTTTTTTTTTTTTTTTTTGAGACAGAGTCTCGATCTCGTTGCCCAGGCTGGAGTGCAGTGGTGCGATCTTGGCTCACTGCAACCTCCACCTCCCAGGTTCAAGCAATTCTCCTGCTTCAGCCTCCCGAGTAGCTGGGATTACAGGCGCCCACCACCACGCCCAGCTAATTTTTTGTATTTTTAGTAGAGACTGGGTTTCACCATGTTGGCCACGCAGGCCTCAAACTCCTGACCTCAGGTGATCCACCCCCCTCAGCCTCCCAAAGTGCTGGGATTACAGGCATGAGCCACCACGCCCAGCCTTCTTATTCCCCTTTTCTGGGACTCACAATGATAGTTAACTTCTCTGGAAAGAACCTGACACTTCCCAAGTGTCCTCAGGAAGGAGTCCTCAGCTCCTTCCTGTAGTGGTCCTGATGCTCATTGGAGAGCCCCCGGGAGAGGGCACAGAGGCCTCAGGTCTGAGGCCAACTGGTCACGGGACACGCCCACAAAGATTATTCCACCTGAAGCTCTTCACGGCCCTGCAAGCAGGCAGGGCAGGTGGTTGTGTTATTATCATCATTCAATTTGCAGATGAGAAAACTGAGAGGGGGAAGAGACTGATCCACCGTCTCACAGCTCTTTGTGTATAGAGTTTAGGGCTCTGTACCCCCCACCCTTCCCTGAGACCAGCTTTCAGTGACCACCCCCTCCACCAGGCACAGATGGTCCAAAGAGCTGGGTGACCCGAACGCGGAACACAGCCTCCATGACTGCAATCTCGAAGCTGGAAGTGCTTGGCCAGCAGCTTATCCAACTCTCCTGGTTACTGAGACTCAGAACAGTTAAGGAGGTTGTCTCATATCAAGATGGTGGCAGAGCCAGGTCTCAGGTGCCCTAACTCCCTGCCCGGAAGCCGCCCACCTCCTCACACTGGCCCCTCTCGCCCCAGAGCCCGCTCCGGCATCTCCTTCATTCCCTAGATGTATGGGTGTGCCTGACATTTCTGGAATTCACTCCACACACATAATGAGGCCAGTTTGAGAAGGCCCGCCTCAGGGGGAACCAGAGAGCTGTCTAGTGTCCCCATCCTGACCCCTGCCAACTCCTCCCGGCTGTACAAGCCAGGCTGCAAACAGATAAATCGACACCACTGGCTTCAGCAACCCTACCCCTGCCCGCCCTACACCTTTCCAGCCTGAAGAGCTAGCGGTGAGGGATTTGGGATTCACGGCTGCGATGCAGGGAACTAAGCGGCCTTAGGTGTCATCAGGCGGGTTGCTGCATGGGTCAGTGTTAATATGGGAAATGCTGAAGTCAACTCAGCTGGTGTGGAAACAGAATCCTGTCAATGGCGCCGAAGTGATTGTAGCTGCACCCAGTGGCATTGGGGTGACTCTCTGAGATATTAGTTTGACATGAGGGTATGGGGCCGTGCCTGCTGGTAGAACCGTTGTGTACCTGGGGTAGCCGCTGTGCTCACAACAGACAGGCTGCCTAACGCTGAAGAACCGGGTTTCAGCCTCTGAGCACAGGACCTTCTCTCCAGCCCCTGTGGCCCACTGAGACCCGAGCAACAGAAAGGGAGCAAACCTGCAGGCAGGCCCTCCCAGGCAGCAGCAGGACAGGGTGCCTGAAGGAGAGCGTGGAGTTGCCACTCAGAAGATTCTAGAAACTCTGGCCGGGTGTGGTGGCTCATGCCTGTAATCCCAGCACTTTGGGAGGCCGAGGTGGGTGGATTACCTGAGGTCAGGAGTTCGAGACCAGCCTGGCCAACATGGTGAAACCCCTGTCTCTACTAAAAAATACAAATATTAGCCAGGCATCGTGGCGCGCACCTGTAATCCCAGCTACTGGGGAGGCTGAGGCAGGAGAATTGCTTGAACTAGGGGGGCAGAAGTTGCAGTGAGCCAAGATTGTGCCACTGCACTCCAGCCTGGGCGACAGGGCAAGACTGTCTCAAAAAAAAAAAAAAACAACAACTCAACTCTGCCCAGGTGCCTTAGCTATTCCCCTGCCCAGAAGCAGGGAGGAGACCCAGTGCTCCTTCCCAGAAGGCCTGTTTTCCAGCCCGTCGCCATCCAGTCTCCCTTGGAGAAGTCCCAGGAGATGGGATCTGGCCTCCTCCCTCTTTTCCCACCTTCTCCACTCCCAGAAGCTATTCCTGCACTCCTGGCCTAGCCTCTCACTGAGAGCAGGGAATTCCCTCTCTGGCAGCAGGATAAAGAAGGACCCTGCTTGGAGCCGGGACAGCCAAAGGGACAGGGCCTGGACGGGGAGGAGGCAGAAGTCTGGCCCCTGCTGCCTCCCCACACATACCTCCACCCCCCTACCCCCGCCCCAAGAATGTAATTAAGCAGCAGCTTCTGCCAGGAGCCAAGCTTTCTGCCTTCCGACTATAAATCACCTTCTGAATCATCTCTCAGCTCCTAGAGAAGCAACTTCTGCTCAGGCTGCTCCGGGCGGCCCTGGTGCCACTCCCCCTGGGAAGCCTGCCTCCCCCACCCCTCCTGTGCCCAGCCCCCTGGCTCTAGGTCCTAGCGAGAGTCTGGCAGACTCTGGGGGTTGGGGAAGGATTAGGGGACACTCCAGTAACCTTCTCTATCCTGCCCTCCCCTTCCTGAGCAGGCGAAGAGCTGAAGTGAGGTTAGCCTGGCCTAGCACCCTCAACTTCAGAATAAAGCTAAAGCACTGTGGAGCAAACAGGCAGAAAGAAGAAAGGGGAAAACAGAGCCAGGTGGGGCAAATCTGGGAGGGCTTCTTGGAAGAGGCAAGTTGGGCTCCAAGGCTTCAGTGAGCCAATAGCTTGCAGATAGGAGGTGAAAATAGCTAACATCGATATCCTTCCTGTACGCAAGGTGTCATTCTAAGAAGTACTCGCTCAATCATTTTCAAAACCCTATGAAATAGAGGCAATCATTACACTTGTTTTACAGATGAGGAAACTGAGGCTTGTAGAGGTTAACTTGCCCTAGTTACCCAGGTAGTACATGAAAAAGCCAGATGTGAATGCAGACGGCCTGGCTCCAGAAGAGTGGGAGTGTTTGGGGCGAGGTCTGGAAGTGCAAGCAGGTTGGCTTGGCAGGAGTGGGGCAGCCAGCTCTTTGGGATTTAGGTCAGATGGATCCACAGAAAGAAAGGGGTGGACTGTCTAATACAGGCCCGGAATGTGTGCAGTAGAGTGTCATGCTTCACAGCAATGAGCCCAGAACCTGTCATAGCCCTGGGACTCTGAGAGGCAGAAGGGACCCCTCCATGTGGTTAAGGAAAATGAAGCCCAGAAGGAGGCAGGGACTTGAATGAAGCCCAGAGAAGGGAAGGGACTCATCCTAGGTCACAGGGTCCATTGGTATTAAACTTGGAATTCAGACATAGGTCTCTCCAACTCCCCACTCTCACCATTTTCCAGCATACAAGATAACATGGATGCACAGATGCAACATCAGGATGGCTCTAACCTTTGGCGGGCGGTGGGGGTGGGGCTAGGCATACCTCCTCCCTGAGTTAGGAATGAGGGGTGGAGGATGTCTTGCCCTCCTTGGCAGCTGGAGAAGGTTTCTGTGGCTCACATCAGGGTAGTTGGAAAAGGTTCTGCTCAACTCCTGGCTCATCACATTCTGAGACCAGAAAAATCTTCCTTTTTCCCACTTCCTTTTCCCTGGAAGGGTCTGTTAGCTGCATCCTCCTCTGTGATAAGTCACCTTTCCTGTGCCATCCCCTGGCTCCTTGTCTCCTGCCCAGACCAAGGAGAGACTTCTTCCAAATCTACATCTGCCCAAGTACCATTAATGTTTATTAGCGTTAAGTTCTGTAGTGAGTAGGATGAGAGATGCTTGCTGGGCTGAGTCCATTCTTTGGAGATTTCCACCCAGAGCCCTCTCTGTCTGCCTCAGTTTCTCCACCTTTGTCAGTGACTGAGCATGTATCCAGATGCCAGAGTGTGGGCCCTGGTAGGGCCTGGCTGGGTTTGCCACTGGTGAAGCTGCAGCAAGTACCTCCTAAAGGACTTGGCACCAAAGTCCAGCTCCTGCCTCTTTTGACCTCCTCGCCAAAGGTCTTCCCACCAGGCCAGGATTAATTGCAGGGCAGACATCACAGACCCAAGCCCTCGGGATCCCTGGGGTGGATGTGGGGGTGATACTCAGACTCCATCCATCGCTCACCTCTTGGCCCCGGAGCTGTTGATAAAATGCTCTGAGAGTCTAGAACTTTCCCTGAGAGCGTCCCCTTCCCCCATGCCATCCCCATACATATTAAAGCAGGTTCTTCTAAGGACATAACTCAGCTCAGGCTCTTGGTATTATTATAAGGTTTGACCTGTTTTCTTCTTTTTAAGCAAAATGTGATCCTATCGGAAGAATACCAACAGATCAGCCACCAATTTTGCTCCCTCTGGACTCTGAAGCCCCACCCATAATGGGGGTGGGGTGAGCGGGAGGGCTGTTAATTCACTTCCAAGAGACCTGGACTAATTTCCCCGCCATATCCCCCCCCAGGGAAAGGTCTGCCCTGGAAGGGAGACCACCCGGTTAAAGCCTAGCCATCCGATCTGGTATCTGCCCATCTGTCTGTCTGTCTGTCTGTGGGATCAACAGCCTCCAGCTAGCTCAGCTCCTCACCAGCCCCAGCCAGCCCAGCCCCAGCGAGCTGTAATTCCTGCCTGTTACAAGTGTTAACACCTGGCCTGGGGCCTTCCTCCCCCGCAGTCTCCAGGTGCCTCCCTGGGCCCAGCCCACTGACCCCCACGGGGTTTGACTGAACATGTTCACAAGCCTCTGAAAGGCGGGTGGAGGTGGGAGTGGGTGGGAGAGGCAGCAGGACATCTGACAGATGGGAAAACTGAGGTAGGTCTTAGGCAGGTGCTCAAGTGGGAGGATGGGTCCTGGGATGGCGAGAACTCAGGTGTCCTGTTTCCCAGCCCACTGCCCTTGTCCTCTGCAAAACATTTTCACCCAAGCTGTGAGGCAGGGCAGGCTGGGGACCCCTGGGTGAAGTGTAAGGAAGCAGACCCAGATGGGTAGCCACTGGTCCTCAGTCACACAGCAGCAGGTTGAGCTCCTGATCCCCAGCAGGCCCCCTCCATCTGCACATCCATCGCTGGAATGTAGCAGGTGCTGGGCTAGGAACTAATAACATAGGTTCATCCCCCCAACCCCAACGCCCCCAAGAAGGAGAAGACAGACAAGTTTCTCCACCAGGAGCTAACTGGGACTGACAAGGGGAATTCGAGAAATCAGTGCTGTTGTTTCCTGTCCCGGTTCTGTCACTACCTGGAGAACATCTCTTCCTTCCAGGGGCGTCAGTCTGAGGCCCCTTAGAGCTGTCCCTTCTGGTCAACCTTCTGTCAGGACTGGGGTCTGAGCAGTGCGGACTCAGGGTGTCGTGCTTGAGGGTCCGCATGGACAGAAATCCCAGCTACGTGACTTCCCCTGTAAATCCTTCCTGGGGAATGAGTGAGCTGGGTGGGCCAAAGAGGGCAGGCCAAGATGGGCTTAGATGCTCAAAGTACTGGAATCTGACTGCCCAGCGGCGGGGGTGGGTGGGGGCTGGGCTGAGGAGTGGGGGCAGAAATGGGATCAGGAATCAGAGGCCCATCTACCCTACAGCCCCAGCCCTAACCCTGAGAGGGTGACTCACCCTCCACCCCAGCTCCAAGACCAAAGAAAAACAACCTCAGAGAGAAGGGCCAGTGACTCTAGTGCCTGGACAGACAGGACAAGCTGGTGTCAAGGAAGCCTCTGCCCCTGCCTCTCTAGCGTGCCATCCCTGGCCAGCTGTGCCCCCTGCAGCCACCTTGTGAGACTTTTGCTTCCTGTTGGACCTTCCTTCCAGGCCCATGGCTGCCCACCAAACACCCAAGCTCAGGTGTCATTCATACCCACAGGTAGATGTCTGCAAACATATTCACAGCCACACAGCCCCAGGCCCAGCACCTGGGGACAGGATCACAGGCAGACTCAGACATAGCCCTCACACAGCTATGGACTTGAGGCTCACTCTCCTCCTTACAAGCACAATCAGGCCATGGCCGTGAGCACTGATATTCACGCACAAAGACATCTGTGGGGCTTTCCCCACACTGTCATGAAGGCATGCGCGTGCACGTCCACACACACACACACACACACACACACACACACAGACACACACTCTCACTTGCCCAGTCATGAACACAGTCAAGCCCAGCGTCACAAGCAGACACAGGCTCTGACCTTTACACGGGCAAAGATACTTCTAGACTTCTCTCTGTCTTTTACACACGTACATACACACATCACAGCATCAGCCACTTGCTAACACTTGTGTGCAGAGACACAGCACAACCTGTCATGGGCCATGGATTCCCCAACACACCCACATGATTTCATATCCACAGTAGCCCAGTTGCAGGCACAAACACTTTTGCACATAGAGACACGCTGGTGTATAGAAAACACCTCTTAGGGTCATAGACCCAGAACACACACACACACACACACACACACACACCTCTCTCCTCGGCTTAGACAAAGCAGCATTCCTGTCCCCTACCAAATTCCCAAACAAGCCATGTGTCTAGCATTATGTTAGGGCCAATGTCTTGACCTTCCAGGTTTCCCCAGCGTTTCTTCCTATTGGGCAATCCCTATCTAGATGGTCCCCAAGATACCATTTCACACCAGAATCTCCACCAACTGGAAGAGTGCCCTCTTCTAGTTCATAGGGCCGGAGAGACTGGTCGCTCTTCCTCAGTCCCTGCCACCTATGGGCCGCCAAACCTTTCCTTCCCACCCTCCCCCAACCCACCAGAGTCTCTGCGAAGGCAAGGCAAAAAACGGCATGGTCTTGGCCCGGGAATGGGAAGAGGGTCAGGAATGGCCAGGTGAGGCTTGACTGGTGTTGGCAGCAGCCTTTCCCTAGACTGGCCGAACCTTCTTCCTGAAGTCCCTGGCTGCCCTGGCCACCCCATCGACTTCTTTATGTGCTGAAAGCCTCAGGTTAGCCCAGCCCCCCGGAAAAGTGTGGGTTGGGCAGAAGAAAGACTTCCCCTTGGCTGGCTGTCCTGGGAGCAACTCCTAGCACCCTCTAAAGAGAGACCCTTGGCCATGTCCCCACCCTCTCTCCCAGGGGCCCCAAACACCCAGACACAAATGCTGCCATCCCCAAACAACTGGAAGACTCGGGGTGTGGCCCCCAAGTCTCGCTGTCTCTGCTCCTCCTACCCTGGGCTCTGGATTGGCGAAAGGCAGGGAGTCTGGGGACCTGCAGGCGGTACCGCACCATGGTGGCACTTCTCTCTGACTTTCACCCCGGGGGCCACAGCCCACTTCTCACTCACAGATCCCAAATTCTTCCTCCTCACCTCCCACCCCCAGGCCGAGGCTCTCCTACGTCCAGAAGGGGAAGATTCTTTAATTAAAGTTTTCCGGAATGTAGGGGGCTGGAGACTGGGGAGAGGCGGGGTGTAATTTAGAGAACTGGTTTCAGTGTCTTCCCCTCTGGCTCCTGGGACCTGCGGAGGGTGGGAGAGCGGCAATGGGGCCGCTCGGAAAACAAGGGGACTCCTGGAGCTGGGGCTCCCAAAGGGATGTTTATTCCTCACCCAGGCCCCCCAGACACGCGCAGCCCCCCAAGCACTGCTCCCGGCTTCCCAGCCTTATTTACTAAAATGTCTTTTGTATCCGCATTTCTCAGGGACGGAATTCTCCCTTCCCTCTCCCTTTCTCCTCGGTCCTCGGTTTTCCAAAAGGAACAAATGTGACATGGAGAATTGGATTTTTGGTCAAAGAACAACAAGCCTACCCCTCCCAGACAACACATTTTCAAGGAACGACCCCCTTTTGCCAGGGTGGACAAGCAAGAAATGAATAAAATCCGAATTCAATGGCATCCTGGATCAGCAAATACCATATTCACTTCAGAGGCTCAAGATGAATCTAGAGCGGTGGGGAGAATCTGATGAAATCCCCCCACCCACTCCCCTGCCCTGGGAGGAGCCCTGAAGCCTTTGGGGTCTGAAATAGGAAGGCAAAGGGGGGTTATTGTGGGGAATCTCTTGATGGAGGCGCCGGCAGAGGTGGGGTGGCAGTGAAGGAACAGGATGGTTTTGCCCATGAAGACCCTAAAATGGAGAAGAGGAGTGGCTGGGCCCCAGGGACAGTGCTGGATTTCCAGAAACCCAACTGCAAGCAAATGGGGGCTCTTAGGGGACCTCTGGATTGGGACGGGCAGAGGGTTAGGATCTAAGAATAAGAAACCTTCTGAGATGGGAAAAGTCCTCCAGCCCCTGCAGCAGGGAGCAGGGAAAATGGTGATTATCAGAGGAGCCAGGAGTTGGATTCTGAAGGCGACACCAGCAGAAAATCCAGGAGGGGTGGGCGGGTGGGGAGCTGGAGGGAGGCGAGGAGAGGAGCCCCAGCCCCGCAGCGGCCCACCCCCAGCCGGCGCCCCCACCTTCCCCGGACGCAGCGGAGAAACCGGGCCGCAGGCAGACAAGAGGCGAGTCTTACCACCAAATTGGGTAGCCAGCGAGGACCCTGGTGCCACCGAGCAGGAGGCCGAGGAGCAGCCCGAGCAGGTGGGGCTCCATTAGAAGCGGCGCCGAGGAGGAAGTTTGCCCGCGACCATGAAGAGGGGGAGCGACGCCCCCAATAGTTGGAACAAAGTCCACTTGAGATTGGAAATGACTTTCGGGCTTGTCAGAAGCGCACCTCCACCCGCAGCCGCCCCCCTCCCGAGCCCAGCGCGGAGCAGCCGGGTTTGAGGATGTCAGCGAGCAGCCAATCAGCGCCCGCGGCCTAAGGTAAGAGATGAGTCTGTAGTTCAGCCTGTCAATCACGCGCCCCTCCCGCCCGGCCCACAACTCGGGCTCCGGGAAGGGCATCGCCCAGCAAACTTGGGCAAAGCCCGCGCCCCGGACGCCGCGGGGCTTCGGGGGGACGCGGTGGGCCGGACCCTCTGCTACCGCCACGGCCCCCCGCTGGCCAGGGTTAGGGCGCTGGGGCTTTGACCCGGGCGTTCGCGTGGAGAGGGCTTGGCGTGGGCATGAACGGGTGGCTCCTTTGCTGGCGGGGACCGTGACCCGTTGGGACGTGGGCCCGCGAGGAATCGAGGGTAGAAAGCACAGGGATGTTTCCAGAAGCCCCGCTCGGGCAGGTCAGGATCAGAGGGTGGGGGAACGCACCCCCTCCCAGCTTCCAGCCTCCCGAGTCCGCCCGCTCTCCGGCCTCTCGTCCTGGCCGCGGGAGGTCACTTCCCGGGTGTCCGAGGAACGTGCGGAAAAGTCCGCGGAGGCTCGAAGGTCTGGCTGCGGGCGGCGCCGGGGGACGGAGCCGAGTGTCATTTGAGTCTTTTGTCAGGGATCAGATCGATATCGGGACCTCCCGCTGCCTTTGCATTTCCTGCAACTGACACCAGCGGCCAGTCGCATTTCCTGCTCTCGGAGTCGGGTCACTTTCTCCTCCTTGAGGGGTTCAGGCCCGACCTCCGGCCCGGGTCGGAGGCGTGACCCACAGCCTCATTGGGATTCTCGGTTGGACCATCAGGGACCGGTGAAACGCGCAGCTCTGGCCGAGGGCGGCCCAGGTCCTTGGAGGACCTTGCTGCCCTCCGGAGCGCCCCTCACTGCCCGACTGTCCCGCCTGAGGCCCCGGTTCTACTGATAGGGAGCTCCAGCCTGGGGTTTGGCGTAAAGGCCCTTGCCCTGTGCAGACACCAAATGCCTCCAGATACCCACCCCTCCCCACAGGAAAGGAGTCCTTCCAGGCCCCCTTCGGGCTTACTTCCTCTCCTCTCCCTCTCCAGAGCGAGCAATTAGGGTCTCAGCCCCGGGTGGTATTGACATCGTGGTCAGGTTTTGGGGACTCACGACAGGTCACCTGGGTGCCTTTCCCTAGGCCCCCTCCAGGCCACCTGAGGCACCAGGACTCTGCGCAGCCCCGGTCTGGGGTGAAGGAAGCACTGCCGGTGGGGAGCAGGGACCGCTGTGTAGGGAACTGTGGCAGAAAAGGCAGAGAATGAGCCGACCCAGTCCCACAGAGGCCTAGAACGGCGGGCGTTCCACGAGGTGGGGGCCACGGCTGAAGGAAGTCTCACGCCAGGGGGCCAGACATTCCTGGCCTTTGATCTGAGCCCCCCGTACCCACAGCTCCAACCTGCTGCCCCTTCTGGTCGGCGAGCCCTCTCCGCACGCGGCTGCTGCCGGCACAGGGAGCGCGGGGAAATGGCCTCGGGGGCACCAAGGGTCGGGAGAGCCGCCTGGGCTTGTCATGGCTCCTGCTGCGTTCCTAGCCCATTGCTGGACTGGAGGGGGTGGGAGGGGAGGTTGAAAGAGAGGAAGGAAGGGGAGGAAAAGGAGAAACCGAGAGGAGGAGAGAGAGAGGGGCTCAGAGATGAGAGAAACGCTGAGACAGAAACCAAGAAAAGGCTGGGGGGGAGGCTGAGCCACCGCTGTGAGGAAGAAAGGGGCAGGGGTGAGGCGGAGAGGACCAAGGAGCTGCAAGGCAAAGAAAAATCGTGGACCTGACCAGGAGTGGTGAACCTGTGGGGGCTGCAGAGATGGGGATCCCTAGAGATGCTCCTCATGGCTGGGCTGATTCTGGGGCGCCCTGTTTCTGATTCACCTGGAAAGAGGGTTACCACTGCCATGAACGCAGAGCCTCAGGACCAAGGCTCTGGGAGTGGAGAGCTTTCCACATACATCCCTCTTGGATAGAGGCCTGCTAGGTCCTACCTGGAGTCCTGTCCCACCCACAGGGCTCCCAGGTGGCTTTGTAATCAGAGCTGCCTGCTGGAGTCCTGCCCAAGGGCTTGGGAGTTCCAGAGCCCCATGACAGCAGTGCTGAGCGCTGGGGAGGGCTACCTTCCCTGGCCACTCAGATACCACTGTGGATGCAGTGTGGTGGGACGACAGGGCCTGGACTTGATGGCTTCTTGGGGTCATTACTGGGCCTCAAGACTCCACAGGTGCCAACCCTGTGAGGTGGGAGCAAAAGATCCGGGGCTGTTGGTGGGAGTGTGTGTTGGCTGAGATATGCCCAGCCAGCATCCTGGATGCTGTGAGCAAGACCATCATTCCCTGAGGGGCCATGTGTACCTGAATGCCTCCTCCAGGCAGCCTGGAGCACTCAGAGACGCAGGTCATGTGCATCAGGCGGGAAACAAGTGGGTTGAAGGGTGGAATCCAGGAGCTGGCCATGTGCACCTGGGAAGTGACAGAGGAGAGGACTGGAACCTACCAGCGGCCCTGCGAGGCCCCTAGAGAATGGAGGTGTGTGGGGGGATTTCCCCCACTTGAAAGCTCCTCAGAGGAGGGGAGCCTGAGCCCCTTCCTTTCCGCCAGGTGTCCTTCCTTCAACACAGGTTTAATTTCCTTCCTCCTGCACACCTTGCGCTGCCGCCGGCGGAAACGCAGGAATGGTTTCTGTCAGGGGAGGGCGGGCGCCCTTGACCACACATCACAGATAGAAACACCCTCTCTCTAACAGGTACCCCAAGCCCCAGGGTGGTTTCACTTGGTGGAGAAAGGGTTAAATTCACTCCAAGACCACGAAGGGTGGGCAGGGTGGAGGCATCAGCCAGTGGACTAGGAGGCCATCGCCCTGAAAGGAAGGGTGGTCTCTTGGAAGAGGGCAGAAGAGGCAGCAAGGGCCAGGGACCTGGGGACATGGAGTGGCATGGGGGAAGCACTTTTTGTTGTGTGTGTGAATGTGTGGGACCTTAGACCTGGGAGGGAGACCCCAGCCCCAGCCCAACCCCTCTCTCTAGCTGGCTGGGAGGTTCCTTTTGATGTGCACTCCCCCGGGGCTCAGAGTTCGCCGCTATGTATTCAATGAGGCTCCACTGGACCCCCTGCGGAGGCACCGTGTAGACAAAGAATCCGGCGGCCAGGCCCCCGCCCGCCCTCATGGGGCTACCCGTCTGTCGCGGGGAGGGAGGGGGAAATCTCCGATCCAGGCACTGTGCGATTCATTTTTGCTTGAAACAGGTCTTGGGGCTGCCAGGCGGGAGTCGGGAGCCGGACCAACCTGGGGGGATAAAGGGAGAGGCGAAGCCGTTGCAGCGGGGAAGCAGGCGGGGAAGTGCGAAGGGCCGAAGCCCCTAACACCACAGGGCTTATGGAGGAACAGTGCGAAGGGAGCACATACGGGGCTCCAAGGCCTCTGACCTGGAGAGGAGGGCGTTTAACTTTCTCCTAGGAGCTGTAGGAACCGCAGAGCGGTTTTAGGCGAGCTCCCTAGAGGCCACTGGAAGGCTGGACAGCAGAGACTGGAAGCAGGAAGGCCCTAGCGTGGGTGGTGGGCGCAGGAGTAAATCGGATTTCTTTCCACTGCCCAGCTCAGTTTGTTGGCATAGAGTCTGCATCCTGGAAATGCAGGAAGCCCCTGACCTGCATCGAGTAAGCGCATAGCAGGTAAGCACCAGATGTTAATCTAACACACAAAGGAGCGCAGGTGCACGCGGAGGTGGGCTCAGAGCCCAGCGGCGCGGGCGCGCCCCCTGGCGGCAGTGCTGATAGCAAGGCGGGAGGTCAGCAGGGGAGGAGGGGATCCCGCCTGGTCCCACTCCACTTACTGCGGGCCCGGCATCCTCAATTGTTGCTGGTGAGCAGCCCGGATTTCGGAGGATCTTGGTTACGTAGGTGCCCTCCTGAGTGAATGCCCTTAATCTACCTCGCAATCCCGGAGCTTAGCGGGGGATAAGGGGTGCATGGCTTCAGGCTCCCCTCTCCTCTCCAGACAGGCGGAGAGCGAGCGGGCCCAGGTGATGCCGGTCCGGGGCTCACTGGGGCACCGCCAGATCCACCCTGCGGATGCCTCCCTCTTCCGCTGACATATGGGAGGCTGCCAGTGGCAGGCCGATATCACCAGTTCTTCCTGGATCCCGAGATCACAGGGGCCGCTGTGGCACGTGAGAGGTTCTCCCTGTGGCAGTAGTTCCTCCTGTCTTAGATCTAGCTCCCCAGGGCATTTAGTTTTATGTATTTATATATATAATAAATATATATATTATATATATTTTTATATATAATATATATTTTATATATAGAGAGAGGTGGAGTTTCATTCTTGTTGCCCAGGCTGTAGTGCGATGGCGCGGTCTCAACTCACTGCAACCTCTGCATCCCAGGTTCAAGCGATTCTCCTGCCTCAGCGTCCCAAGCAGCTGGGATTACATGTGCCCACCACCACGCCTGACTAATTTTTTGTATTTTTAATAGAGACAGGGTTTCACCATGTTGGCCAGGCTGGTCTCGAACTCCTGACCTATATTTTTAAGACAGAGTCTCACAGTGTCGCCCAGGCTGGAGTGCAGTGGTGCAGTCTCGGCTCACTGCAACCTTCACCTCCCCATATTCATGTGATTCTCCTGCCTCCACCACTCAAGTAGCTGGGATTACAAGCATGCACCACCATACCCAGCTAATTTGTGTTTTTTTGGTAGAGACAGGGTTTTGCCATGTTAGCCAAGCTGGTCTTGAACACCTGACCTCAAGTGACCCACCCATCTTGGTCTCCCAAAGTGCTGGGATTACAGGTGCAAGCCACCACGCCCAGCCTCCCCAAAGCATTTTGGAAAGCGATTTGGGGTGAAAGTCCTTTAGAAGGGAGGGAATGGGGTGGGGTGGGGCACTGGCTGGTTGCCTGTGATCTCTGAGCCCCCCGGCTTCAGTTGTGGAGTGGAGATAACACTTTCCACCTTGTAGGGAGCTGTCAGCGTTAAATGAGAATGGTGCCGACGGAATGCCAGACCGCGGATGGCGAATACAAAATATTGGGTTTCTTTCTTCTCTTGAGGCAAGGAATAAGCCTCTCTCTCTCAGGTCTCTCCTCCTGCCCCAGTCAGTGTCCGCCAAGCAGTCCCCCTTCAGGCGCCCAGGAGCCTTCTCCAGAAGGATTTATCCAGGATAATGTTATCTGACGTCCCCTTCCAAGACCCACTTCAAAATATCCACTTCAGAGAGGCCCCTCCAGACCCCTTGCCACTCCCTAGCCCTGTCCTGTTAGACCTCTTATTCAGCTTTATTTTCCAGCATAGCCCTGACACTGATGTGATTAATATGTGATTACACATATTATTTTTTTTTGAGACGGTGTCTTGCTCTGTCGCTCAGGCTGGCGTGCACTGCCGTGATCTTGGCTCGCTGCAACATCCACCTCCTGGGTTCAAGTGATTCTCTTGTCTCAGCTTCCCAAGTAGCTGGGATTACAGGCGCCCGCCACCATGCCTGGCTAATTTTTGTATTTTTAGTAGAGACAGTGTTTCACCATGTTGGCCAGGCTGGTCTTGAACTCCTGACCTCAGGTGGTCCGCCCGCCTTGGCTTCCCAAAGTGCTGGGATTACAGGCATAAGCCCCCATGCCTGGCTGATTATACATACTACATAGCAGACATATCTGTTCAGTTGCTTGCATATGTTATCCGTCTCCAACTGTAAAATCTCCACAACGAAACTCCCTCCACAAGACTGCTGAACCCCCAGTGGTGCAGGGTCCAGCACTTAGCAGCCCCTTGAAAACACTGTTGAAGATGGGCCCAGAGGAGAGGGAGCAGGCAGGGCTGAGGTGTCCGATAGAAGAGCCACTGACTCAGGTCCGGGCTCCCTGTGGCCCCTCAGGGTCCTCAGTGCCCCTATCTTGAGTGGCCCTGGCCCCTACAACTCCAACCCACCCCAGCTACCCTGCTCTGTCACTTGGTTCCTGGGTCCCTTTCACAGGACCCTGTGCTGCCTCCAGTGGGATGAGATTAAGGGTGGGCAGCCTGTTGGGAAGTCACTGCCACATGGGGGCATCCGGGGCTTGGTGGCCCCTCGTGCTGCCCCTCCAGCTGTGTGCCACACCTCTTTCTCCTTCCCTTTCTTTCTCCTCTTCAGCCTCCCTCCGTGCCCCTTTATTCTGCCATTGCCTCATAACCCTGAGCCCCATCCCTGGACATGGCTGGCCTGCCCGAGGCTTTTGGGGCTCTAACCCAAGGCCAGCTCCTGGCATGGGTGTGATCCTGCCTGAGGAGTTAGAGCCAGACCTCTGTGTGCGGCTGCCACGGTTTCTCTCAGTCACCTGGAACTACAGCTCCTGAGTTTTCCTTCCGCTCCCCTGTGTACGGGACATAAGCAGGCAGGAAAGGGGAGGGAGCCCTGGTTGCAACCCAAGAGGGGCTTGGAGCCATCTTTGGTCTCTTCTGTCTCCAACCTTAGTCATGATGGGCCCCCACCTTCCGCCTGAGCTCTGAGGGCGGAAAGTGTCTGTATTTCTCATCACACACGTTGACTGCATGCCTGCTGTGGACAAGGCTCCACGAGGAACGGGACTACCCTCAATAAGCCTGCCTTCTTCCTTATAACCCAGCTCCGGCTGATGCACACAGTAGGTGCTCTGTGAATTTCACCTGGTCCATTTCTTCAACACATCTTCATGGAGCAACTCTGTGCGCAGCTGCCCCTTGGCAGCTGAGCACTGATGAGCAAAAGCAGTCCCGGTTTTGGCCTGCAAGGAACTTGCCATCTGCTGGGGACAGTCATTCATCAGAGGACCAAATACGTAAATGTTTCCTTAAAAAACAAAACCAGGCCGGGCGTGGTGGCTCATGCCTATAATCCCAGCACTTTGGGAGGCCGAGGTGGGTGGATCACCTGAGGTCAGGGGTTTGAAACCAGCCTGGCCAACGTGGCAAAATCCTGTCTCTACTAAAAATACAAAATTAGCTGGGCATGGTGGCGCACACCTGTAATCCCAGCTACTTGGGAGGCTGAGGCGGGAGAATCACTTGAACCCAGGAGGCAGAGGTTGCAGTGAGCCGAGATCGTGCCATTGCACTCCAGCCTCGGCAACAAGAGCTAAACTGTCTCAAGAAAACAAAACTAAACTAAACAAAACAGAGGTGTGGAAGTTCTTTCCATCTCAGGGGTCTTGCGGGGAAGACTTTTGTGGGGGCACATTAGGGAAATAGAATAGAACAGGCCTGTTAATATCCTTGGAGATGGTGAAGAAATTTCTAGTGAAGTCCTGGTTTGCACCTTCCAGAACTCTGCCAACTAACAACCTTCTCCACAGACCAATATGGCCAGTAGCTGTCATTGCTGGGACCTCGGGGTGGCCAGCTATGAGCCCTGAGTCCTGGGAGCCTAATCACATGGATGGAGGCCCAGTGGGCTGGGGATGGGGTCACAGCTGCCTCACTGGCAAGGGCCTAGCCACAGCTGGCACAGATGTGGGAGGGCCCTTGGGCAAACCAGGGACATCTGCCTGGCATTGCCCACATCCCAGCAGGACCCACCTC
Organism: Symphalangus syndactylus; assembly: GCF_028878055.3. Classification (NCBI taxonomy): domain Eukaryota; kingdom Metazoa; phylum Chordata; class Mammalia; order Primates; family Hylobatidae; genus Symphalangus; species Symphalangus syndactylus. Next base: position 46,470,605 of record NC_072442.2, on the reverse strand, counting down.
TTACGCACCTTTGTCTTGGCTTCCAGGTAAGGCCTGAATGGGGATTCAAATGTCTGACTGGGAAATCCTCTCTGAGTGGTTGCCTTAGAGCCCAGATCTACCACAACCCCAGTGAATCCCAGCTCTGCCTCTTACTATGTGACACTGAGCATATTATGTAACCTCCCTGTACCTGCTTCATCAACTGCAAAATGGGTATAATAATACTTGTCTCAAAAGACAATTGCCTATTCAGCGGAGTGATAGCTGCTGTGTTTGAAATGGTACCTGGGACATGTAAAATGATCGGTGAGCATCCACTCACTCCCTCTGTGGCAATCAGCTGCTTTTTTTTTTTTTTTTTTTTTTTTTTTGAGACGAAGTCTCGCTCTATCACCCAGGCTGGAGTGATCTTGTCTCACTGCAACCTCTGCCTCCTGGGTTCAAGTGATTCTGCTGCCTCAGTCCTCCTAGCTGGGACTACAGATGCAAGCTACCACGCCTGGCTAATTTTTGTAGTTTTAGTAGAGACAGAATTTCACCGTGTTGGCCAGGCTGGTCTTGAACTCCCGACCTCAAATGATCCGCCCACCTCAGCCTCCCAGAGTGTTGGGATTACAGGCATAAGCCACCGTGCCCAGCCTCAGCTGCTGTTTTTGAACTTCTGGAAGACAGGCTTCTGTTTCGATTTAGTGTAGCTCACACTGCTGGTGGTCCCTTCCTCCAGGATGGCAGAGGCCCCCAGTTTGTTCTGGTCTTTACTCCTCGCCTACCTTGTTCAGAGAAATCCTGACTGATCTAAGTCAATCATGTGGACCCATTCTGCTTGCCAGGGATTGGCCTAAACTGGGTATGAGCCTGAGGGAGGTCTGCTGAAGCGTGCAAGAAGGCTTCTGGGAAGAGTTTTTGGGGCTCTTAAAATGACACACAGTAAGAAATACCTTTTCCCTGCTTTTGGACATTGTTGTTTCGGGTTGGGATACCTGGAGCTGCAGCAGACATTCTGTGACTATGAGGAAAGCTGCCTGAAGATGAAGCTGACCGGCAGAGGAAGGCAGAGCAAAGAGAGAGAAATAAACTTCATCTCTGACACCATTGCTGAGACACTAACTGCCTTCAGAGGAGTCCTGCTTTGGAACTTCTTGTGATATGACCTAATATATTTTCCTTGTTTGTTAGCCCACTTGAGGCTGTTACTTGTCAAAGGCCTCCTAATTATCTGTATCATCCTCATCCATCATGTCTAGTGTAGGGTAGTTGGATTAAATGTGGAGACTGACTTACAAGGTGAGTTGCTTTTATATAAGGATGGATGAGTGTTAGGATTTCTTTTTCTTTTCTTTTCTCTTTTTTTGAGACAGAAATTTCTTTTTTTTTCTTTACTCTTTTTTTCTCTTTTCCTTTCTCTCTTTTTTTTTTTTTTTGGATTTCTTTTTCTTTTCTCTTTTTTAGAGACAGAAATTTCTTTCTTTCTTTTTTTTTTTTTTTTTTTTTTTTGAGGCAGAGTCTTGCTCTGTCTCCCAGGCTGGAGTGCAGTGGTGCAATCTCGGCTCACTGCAAGCTCTGTGCCCCGGGTTCACACCATTCTCCTGCCTCAGCCTCCCGAGTAGCTGGGACTATAGGCACCCACCACCACGCCCAGCTGATTTTTTGTATTTTTAGTAGAGACGGGGTTTCACCATGTTAGCCAGGATGGTCTCGATCTGCTGACCTCATGATCCGCCCACCTCGGCCTATCCCGAAGTGCTAGAATTACAGGCGTGAGCCACCGGCCTGGCTGACAGAAATTTCTTTTTATTTTCTTTTCTCTTTTCCTTTCTCTCTCTCTCTTCTTTTTTTTTTTTTTTTTTTTGGATTTCTTTTTCTTTTCTCTTTTTTTGAGACAGAGTCACACTGTCTCTCAGACTGGAGTACAGCAGCACAATTTTGCCTCACTGCAACCTCCATCTCCCAGGGTCTAACGATCCTCTCACCTCAGCTTCCCAAGGAGCTGGGACTACAGGCATACACCACCATGACAAGCTAATTTTTTTAAATTTTTGGTAGAGATGGGGTTTCATCATGTTGCCCAGCCAGAGTGGTCTTGAACTCCTGAGCTCAAGCGATCCATCCACCTCAGCCTCCCACGGTGCTGGGATTATAGGCATGAGTCACCATGCCCTGCCAGGGCTTCTTTTTCTTGATTTGAGGGTTTTGTCTGGGGGGGTGAGGTTGCAACTGGAGCCTGGAGCTGGGAGCCTCATTCTGAGATGACTTATGGCGAGAAAGGAAACAACAAAAGGGAAGGTGTAGGGTTGAGGTGAGGTTTAAGATGCATCCAGAATGTAGTTCTGCCCAGGTCGGGCGCGGTGGCTCATGCCTGTATTTCCAGCACTTTGGGAGGCCAAGGCAGGCAGATTGCTTTGAGCTCAGGAGTTTGAGACCAGACTGGGCAACTTGGTGAAACCCTATCTCTACCAAAAAAAAAAAAAAAAAAAAAAAAATTGCCAGGTGTTGGTGGCTCGTGCCTGTAGTCCCAGCTACTCAGGAGGCTGAGGCTGGAGAATCGCTTGAGCCCAAGAGGCAGAGGTTGCAGTGAGCCACTGCACTCCAACCTGTGTGACAGAGTGAGACCCTGTCTCAAAAACAAAAACAAAACAAACAAACAAAAAGAATATAGTTCTGCCCAGTGCTGCCTTTGCATTTTCCTTAAGAGGCTGCAACCTGACTGCTGATGGGTTTGAGGTTCACGAAAATGTTTTGGAATTAGTGGTGAAGGTTGCACACTTCTTCGATATACTGGAAGCTACTGAATTGTGCACTTTAAAATGGTGATTTTTTTATGGTGTGCAAATTATATTTCAATTTTTTTTTTAGACAGAATTTCACTCTTGTCACCCAGGCTGGAGTGCAATGGAGCAATCTTGGCTCACTGCAACCTCAGCCTCCCGGACTCAAGTGATTCTCCTGCCTCAGCCTCCCCAGTAGCTGGGACTACAGGCATGTGTCACTGTGCCTGGCTCATTTTTTTGTATTTTTAGTAGAGAACGGGTTTCACCATGTTGGCCAGGCTGGTCTCGAACTCCTGACCTCAGGTAATCTACCCGCCTCAGCCTCCCAAAGTGCTGGGATTACTGTGTAAGCCACCACGCCTGGCCTTAATTTTTTAAAAAGAGAAAAAGCAGCAGCCCAGCCGCCTGCCTCCTACAGTCTCCCCTCTGCCCTGCATTCTCAGGGTGTCTAGGAGCCATTCTCAGGCTCCCTGAGTGTGTGTTGGGGGTGGAGGGGCACAGCCCCACCAGCCATGCCACACAGGAGCACTTCCTAAAGTCTCTGCTGGGAGGGGCTGGTGGAAGGCTTGCCTGGGGACACTGGGACTCACTCTTTCACCTGAGGGGATGGTTATCTCCTAAGGCCTGGTCCTCACTGGCCACATAGCCTCAGGTTGGGGTGGGAGTAGGGGGTGGGGGCAAAGTAATGCTGTGGTGGGGTGGGGGGAGCATGAGCTCTGTGATGAGAAAGAACAAGTTCACATCCTGGCTCCCCGCTGCTGAGCTGTGACTTTGGGCGAGTTATCTAGATCTCTCTGTGGCCGTTTCTTATCTGGCAAATGGGTATACTAATTCCACCCTTGGCAGGGTTAAATGGCATAATTTACCCAGAAAGCTCAGAGCATCTAGTAGATAACATAGGCTGACTTCCGAAGACCTCTTATTATCACGAGACCAAACATAATGGCAGAGTCCTAACCAGGCTGTCTTAGTGATTGAGGACTGATGGTGACGAGATGTTCCCATCTCTCCTGCTTTTCTCAGACTGCCCAAAAGCCTTCCTCCCCTCATCCTCATCACCCACCCCTACCTTGGCCTACCATAGCCTCCCCACTCCACCCCCAGCCTTTTGCTATGCACATCAGCAGGTGTGGTAATGTGGGAAATCATATTTTCTTTCTTTTTTTTTGATTCAAGGTCTCGCTCTGTCGCCCAGGCTGCAGTGCAATGGCACAAACACGGCTCAATGCAGCCTCGACCTCCCGGGCTCAAGCAATCCTCCCACCTCAGCCTCCTGAGTGGCTGGGACCACAGACAGGCACCACCGCACCTGCCTAACTTTTTATTATTTGTAGAGATGGTGTCTTCTTCCTATGCTGCCCAGGCTGATCTCCAACTCCTGGGCTCAGGAGATCCTCCCCTCTCAAAGTGCTGGGATTACAGGCATGAGCCACCAAGCCTGGCCAGAAATCATATTTTCTGAATCCCAAATCAGAGTACATGGCATAACCAAAATATTTATTCTTTTACTTTATTTATTTTTTTTCTCAAGAATTTAAGAAAATCTGAAATGTAGTTTGGTCAAAGGTTGGACTTTTGGGAGCATTTTGATGGCTAGTGGTGACATTTCTCACAGCTAGAGAGGGCCACGGGCGTTCTAGAAGGTGAGGCTTGGGTTAAACCACTTTGAATCACACAGGGAGAAAGCTCATTTATTCACACCCCCTGTTCCATTCTCCTTCACTCCTTCTGAGGATCCTCAAAGAGAAAGTCTGGTTGGTCCTAATACGACTTCAGCACCTCTCCAACACTTGCTAAGATCCTTTTCTAATAAAGAGAGAAAGTCACACATTCAGAGCCTTTGCAGGGCCGTAGTGTCTGGTTAGAATGAAACCTCATTGTTGCAAATGAGCAAATCTAAAGTCTCCTTTTCAGTTGACGTTATTAAGAACAATGCAAATCAATGTAAAGAAAAGTGTTCAGAAAATAGCAGAACAGGTTCACATGCAGCTATAGAGTGGAGGTAGCTTGGAAATGCCTGGAGTCTGGAAAACACCGGAACACGGGACAACAGAGCTGAGGGCTTGCAGTCAGGGTGCCCTGTAAGTGCCTGACCATACAGTCTGTGTGGTCAGGGCATCTTGGTTGGCCAGAGACCCTGTGGGTGAGTGATGCTAGAGCTGGCAGAACCCCAGAGTTGCACCCGGAAGCCACCTGGCTATGAGCTGAGATTACCCCCAGTGTCTGCTCTGCCTCAAGGTATCAGATAGGCGATCTGGGGTGGCCCATCCAGCCTGAAGAGTGGGTTGCATGGCAGAGGAGGCCAGCACTAGGCCCCTGTGACTCAGATACTCACGTTGGAGGGAGAGGTGGAGGACGAAGCGTAACTGTCTTCCAGTTGTCCAGAAAGGCTGGGCAAGGTCCTGGGTCACCTCTCTGTTCTAGGCCCATCAGAGGCTTTCTTCAGGGTCTACGAGAAGAGCGGGAGGGCCCCAGAGTGGCGGGGTCAAGTTCAGACACCCCTGAACACTGCTCTAGACGCAGGCAGGTCAGGCCCAAAAGGGGAACGGGCCTCAGGGGGCCACTTGTTCCCCTCTGGTTCTCCTCCACTGAAGAGCCACAGAGGAGGGGACTGGGAAACCACGGTTCCAGCTTCAGCTTTCTCCTGGCTGGCTGTGTGTCCCCGGACAAGGCACTCACCCCCTCTGGGTCTCAGTGTCCCTCCAGGTTGAAACTGCCAAATGAAGAGTTCTTTGGGTCCTGTATGCATTGATTGGATGCTCTGCTTCCCCGTGATCCCTGAGGCCAACACCCTTTGTGTTCCTGTGCCTTTTCAGGGCAGACCAGGACACTGTGCCAGAGCTGGCTGCAGGCCTCTGGCTAGGGCTACCCCAGCCTTCAGCAGAGGCTTGTCCTCCTAGGTGATGGGTTGTCCATGCCCAGCCTCGTGAGGCCCGCGTGGTTTTGGGCAGTGCCCAGTGGCACTATTGGCAGGCTCCAGGCACTAAAGGAAGAGACCGCAACCTGAAAGGTGGGGGGGGAAGACGGAGAAGGAAGAGGTGCCTGCAGGGGGGGTGCTGGTGGCTGCCCCTCACAAACGTGCCAAAGGTTGCCAACTTGAGTTTAAGCCTTGGTTCCAGAACACAAAGCCCCCTCTCTGGGGGCCTTGACCCCTCGGAGCCCCCACCCCTGGGCCGGCTGAGCTGCCTGGAGGGAACTAGCCCCAGAAGGGCCTGGTTGTTGGCTGCGAAGTGGCTGGGAGGGAAGTTTTAATGATACACAACACAAGACACAGGGGGGAAAAGAGAGAGGGGGGTGGTGGAGGAGAGAAGGGAGGTTGGGGGGAGAAAGAAAGACCTCCTGCCAGGCCTGTTGCCAGGAGACGGCCAGGCAGCCAGAATCAGCCCTGCTCTTTTCACAGTTGGCTTTAAGCACCGAGAGAAAGCCCGGGCCATAAAGGGGGACATGTGTTGCTGGGTGTGTAAGGCTAGCCTCTGCAGTTAGGGGAGCCCCCGCCCACCCCCCCCCACCGCTGCACCGAGAGCCCCTTGCGCCCCCAGCCCTGCCCCCGTGCCTGGGGGTTATGGATGAACGATCGAGCTGCCGAGCAATGGAAAAGGCAGAGGTGGCCCTGGCCTTCCAATGTCGCAGCCACTTTGGGGGTGAAACTCACCAGCTGGGGCCCCCAGGAAGCTGGCAGGGGCTGGCAGGGCAGGGAGGTCTGGGATTCCAACATAGCATGTCCACAGAAAAGTATTCCTATTGGCCCTGGGTGGTCCATCCAGGTTGGGGGGGTGCGGTGTCTGGACTTCTAGGAATCCTCAACAGGGCACTCAGAAGGGAGCTGACAAGTCCCAGAAACCTGCATTCTGGCTCCTGGTTCTTGTCACGGATGCCATGGTGGGAACAGCCCCTTTAGGCTGCGCCTTGGCACTTGGGGACTGTCCCTGCAGCGCAGTGACTGCTGTGTCCCTGAAGAGTCCACCACACAGCCAGGAAAGAGCAAAAAGAGGGGGGAGGGTTGTTGACAAAACAAGGGCTCACGGCCCTGGCTGCCAATCCAGAGTGACGTCAGCTGAGGAGTGACATGGTGCTCTCAGCACAGAGGACGTCGGCAAACCGGGAAGCAGCGTGTGCGTGGAAGCTGGGCCTGAGCCCTGACGCTTCAACTGAGTTCCCTGGGTGATGGCTCCTTCCGCGAGTTCTAACGTCCCACTGAAAGCAAGCTGCAATTTCTGTTGCTTCTTGTATCAATTGCGTGAAAGGAAGGGCAGTTTCTGTTGATCCTCTGGCATGCCAAGGCCTGAATGCCAGTCCTGGGATCCTTACCAGCCCTCTAAGAAGAATCAGAAGGCGAGTGTTAGGGAGGAAGGGACAGCCAACCCACCCCGACTCCCTATCTGGTCACCTCACTGCCTGACTTCTCTCTGAGCTTTCCGAGGCACTGCTGGAGGCCGACCTGAGCTCCAAGTCAAACCCCAGTCTCCTGCTCAGTGTGGTGGGCAGCCCTGCTTCCCCGGCTCATGGAGTGAGTGAGGGCCCTGCTTCCCCGGCTCATGGAGTGAGTGAGGGTGTGGGTGAGCCAGTTCTGAACAAAATCAAGAAATCACTGTATCTTCCCAGAAAGCTTTGACTCTGTGCATGTGTGTACTGAGCTGTTTCCCACGTGAGTGAGCGTCCTGGAGAACAGGCCTGCCCGGGGAAGAAGTGAGCCAGCCTACCTGCTAGAAACTGCTGGGGGTTCCTGATCGGGAGGCTTGCTTTTCCTCCAACTTCCTTCGCCTCTTTTTCTGGCTGGAGTGTGTGGTTCTGCTAGTTCTGGAGTCTTTCCTGTCCCCATTCTGGACCATGTCCCACCCCAGGTATCGAGAATGGCTCATACCTGTAATCCCAGCATCTTGGGAGGCTGAGGCAGGAGGATCACTTGAGGCCAAGAGTTTGAGACCAACCTGGGCAACATAGTGAGACCCTGTCTCTGCAAAAAATTTAAAACTAAGCCAGGTGTGGTGGCATGTGTCCGCAGTCTCAGCTACTCGGGAGGCTGAGGGGAGAGGATTGCTTGAGCCCAGACATTTGAGGCTGCAGTGAGCCAGGATGGCAGCACTACACTCCAGCCTGGTTGATGGAGTGAGACCCTATTATAAAAAATAATAAAAGAAAATGACTTATTTCCAGAGGGGCCGAATCTCCATGAGGTGGTAACCAAAACGACAGATTTGCCGACTCTCAGGTGGAAGTGGTGTCCTGGGCAGTGGCTGGAGAAGCAGGTGGTGCCTGGGTCTGACTGCAGGAGGGAGGCCTTCTGGGTTCTGCCTCTGGGACAGGGCAGGCTCCTGGGGAGGGCGCACATTAGGAGATGGAGAGTTAGGTCACCAGGCAGCCCACTAGGGCACCTGGCAAGTTCTGCTAGGCCTGCCGAGGCATGGCTGGGCTTTACAACAGGGGGTACGGAGCTCCTTGAGTGGAAAGCCCCTCTCGCCGGCTTGCCCCTGATTTCATCACAAGAACGGTCAACTCTAGCAAGCAAATATACCTCTTGAGCTGTAGGTAGGGGCTCAGCCCTGTCCCTGAGGCTGGGCACAGGCTTGGTCCTTCTCACCTGCCTCCTCCCCTTCCCTGTGCTCTGTCACACCCCTCCCCCATGCACAGGAGCCAGTTTTAACCTGGAAGGTTCCCTCTGCCCTCTCACAACTCAGCACCCCTGTTATTCCTTCAGAACCCCTGGCCAGCTCCTCAAGGGCTTCCCCCACCCTAATATACTCTTAGAGTCTGTGGCTTCTGTTTCTCTAGCTTGTTCAGGGAAGAGTCTCTGGAGGCCCACTTTACCCCCAGAAGCATTCCAAAAAATGGCCATTGAGCTCACCTGTTGGTGTTCCTCCCCCAGGCAGCATCAAACTCCCTAGATTGGCCCTCAGTCTCCCTTCTTCTCCTTCTTCTTTTTTTTGGAGACAGGATCTCGCTCTGTTGTCCAGGCTGCAGTGCAGTAGTGCGATCAGCACTCACCGTAGCCTCCATCTCCTGGGGTCAAGTGATCCTACCACCTCGGCCTCCTGAGTAGCGGGCACTACAGGAACACACCACCACACCTGGCTAATTTTTTTTTTATTTTTAGTAGACAGATGAAGTCTTGCCATGTTGTCCCTTATTCTTTTTTTTTTTTTTTTGAGACAGAGTCTCGCTCTGTTGCCCAGGTTTGAGTGCAGTGGCACAATCTCGGCTCACTGCGAGCTCTGCCTCCTGGGTTCACGTCATTCTGCTGCCTCAGCCTTCTGAGTAGCTGGGACTACAGGCACCTGCCACCACGCCCAGCTAATTTTTTATATTTTTATTAGAGACAGGGTTTCACTGTGTTAGCCAGGATGGTATCAATTTCCTGACCTTGTGATCCACCCGCCTCGGCCTCCCAAAGTGCTGAGATTACAGATGTGAGCCACCACGCCCGGCCCAGTCTCCCTTATTCTTAATGAGGGGACCATGAGTTAATCTCTTAGGTCTGCCCTCACCTCTTCCAGGAAGCCTCCCTGACTTATACCCCTCCTGCTTAGTGCCTTCTAGCTTCTCATCAGTGTAGTCATTCCTGACCTAGAGTGGCCCTCAGCAGTTGCCAAGATTTGTCCCCAAAGCTCAGGGCTGGTGGTCAGGTGGGTTAGGGATGAGTTGTCAAGGGTTGGGAGAGTACCTCTCCTAATGCAATGAGGAACAGATCTGGCTGGGTTGGAGGGAAGGGAGGAGGGCCTGGGCCCCCTCAGCCCCCTTCACTCCCCACCTCTGCACCCCTGCCTAGCCTCTTGACCAGGAAGTCGAGCTACCTTCACTAAAGAAGAGTGGAGACAGGAGACGGGGCCCTTCTCTCTAGGACAGGACTCTTCCCGTGGGGCTCCTCAGAGGTGAGGTCCTGCCTCTGGGCCCCTGGGAGTCCCTGGACCTTAAAGGTATTGTGCCCACACATTCTGGATGGGGCCTGAGAGGTTGGTCAGGGTCATAGTGCCACCTGCTGGGGCTCCCAGGAACAGCAGCTGGAGAGACGCTGACGTACGTGTGTGTGTGTGTGTGTGTGTGTGTGTGTGTGTGTGTCTCGGTTGTGGTGGTGGTGGGGCAGTTAATAACACCTCACCACAGATCTTAAAATTCACCTGATATTGAACCCTTACCCCCTTTCCAAGGAAGCAGCCAAAAGAGTGCAGGGGAAGTGATATTGGAATTCAACTGGGGCTCCCAGGGAAAGCCAGGGCCGCAGGGACATGATTGCATTCCTTGGAAATGCTGTTTTTTGAACTTCATTCGTGAAGCCTGGTTTCTAGGGATGGTTTCTCTTTTCATGGACCCGGAAGGAAAGTGGAGATTGTTCTTCATGCTTCTATGTGAAATGGGGTTTCAAGGGCAAAAAACAAGTAAGCACTTTGAATATCTTTGTGTTTTATTATACTGATAAGAGGAAGAAAAGTATGCTACATTGTAAATGTCGATGATTAGAAACAGTCCAAGGTGATCATTGTAATGTCAATTTCTGAAGCAGTTGGGAGAAATAAGTAGGATAATGAAATGAATCAGCACAGTGCCTCTCACTTGCTAAATACTCCGCATGTTGGGAAATTCATTGATAAAATGAGACCCACTGTGGAGAAAGTGATTGGCCTTCCTGGCAAGCCAGGCTGGAGGTGAGCAGGGTTGGCCAGGGTCATGGGATGATGTCTTGGTTGGAAGCCACCAGGTGACCTGTGTCCTGTTGACACACAAGTATGCTGCTCAGTAACTCCCTGGAATTATTTTTAAAAAGCTAGATGTGTGAATAAAGAATTTGGGGGATTACAATTTTGGTTTGTAAATGAACCCTTTGCTTTAGGAAGAACTCAGCATAGGACCCTTGCAAGTATTTCTTTTTCTTTTTTTCTTTTTTCTTTTTTTTTTTGAGACAGAGTCTCGCTCTGTCGCTCAGGCTGCAGTGCAGTGGCGTGATCTCAGCTCACTGCAACCTCCACCTCCCGGGTTCAAGCAATTCTCCTGCCTCAGCCTCCCAAGTAGCTAGGACTACAGGCACCCGCCACCACACTAGGCTAATTTTTGTATTTTTAATAGAGATGGGGTTTCACTATGTTGGCCAGGCTGGTCTTGATCTCTTGACCTCATGATCTGCCTGCCTCGGCCTCCCAAAGTGCTGGGATTACAGGCGTGAGCCACGGTGCCTAGCTGAACCTTGCAAGTATTTCACATGACATTTGTTTTGCCCCCTTCATCCCTATACTTATATAACCAAACTCCACCGGCAGTGACAAGGCTAGCCTGATAACCTACTCATGGAGCCAAATGCAGATGCTTCTTAGGCAGAATTTGGAGTATAAATGGGAGAATATTTGGGGGGCTGGAGGGTGGGACTGATGTTGGGGAATCAGCAAGCACCAGGCCACTATCTTGGTGTATGACATTTGTTTCCCCATCGAATCCTTACTAGAACCCCCTGCAAGAGCTGCCGCTACCACCCTCGTTTTACAAATAAGGGACTTGTGGCCCAGGGAGGCTGTGTGACCTGTCTGAGGTCACAGTCCTGATAAACACTAGAGGTGGGATGTGAACCCAGAGAATCTGGGGTGACTCCAAAGGGCTGAGGCTGGGAACACAGGAAGGTGGTGATGCCCCTGCTGGGAATGTGCCTGGGGGAAGGTTTGGAGGGATGGCTCATGGTCAGTGGGATTTAGTTTCCCACTCACCAGGCAGAGGACTGACCTGGTATATGCCTTCAGGGCTGACATGCACAATTGTGCATGTTGTGCACTGCAAAAAGTTACCCCACATATGAGGACACTGTGCACATCATGGCCATATTTGCAGTGACTGTTTTCTGACAGTTGGAAATAAAGTGCCTGGAGGAGGAGGGACCTCTTTCTAAATCACTCAGAGGGGCTTCATGGGTGGGTGGCGTTTTCCATGTGTACATCACCATCTTTCTCCACCCAAGGGAGTGAGCAGGTACTGGGGTAACTTTAGGCCATTGCTCCAACCCCTGTGTTGAGGGAGTGGAGGAACCTTTTGCATTTTCTGCCCCCTCTTCACTTCTCCCTGAAGTCATGGGAGGGGCAACAGACAGCAAAAGCCTTCTCTGTGTCACTGGCCCTACTGTTTCCTCTCTGAGACATCTGGATGAAGATTCAGGCTCTTGCCATCTCTGTAGAAACAGGATCACATAATTGGTGGTAAGATGGGGAGGGAGGGAAGGAGAAGTGAGGAACAGCCAAGTGGGTCAGTGGATCAGAAGAGATAGAACAGGGCCTGCCTTAAAAAAAAAAAAAAAATTCACAGGCCAGGTGTGGTGGCTCATGCTTGTAATCCCAACTCTTTGGAAGGCCAAGGCAGGAGGATCACCTGAACCCAGGAGTTCAAGACCAGCCTGGGCAACATATTGAGACCCCATTTCCACAAAAAAATGAAAAAATTAGCTGGTCATGGTGGTGTTCGCCTGCAATCCCAGCTTCTCAGGAGGCTAAGGCAGGAGGCTCGCTTGAGCCTGGGAGGTCAAGGCTGCAGTGAGCCATGATGGTGCTACTGCACTCCAGCCTGGGCAACAGAGCGAGACCCTGTCTCAAAATAAATTAATTAATTTTAAAAATTAAAAATAAAATGTAAAAAGTACATATACACACATCCACACATATGTAAAATGTCATAGATAATTTGGGTTGTTTTAACAAGCATGTATCAGCCTTCAAGCAGATGCAGTCCATAAAAATCTGGGTTTACAAAAACAGATAATTTGGCATAGAGGCCTGTGCACAGAGAGGGGATTAGTCACCATATAAAACGGTTTCCAGGGGGTTGTTTTCTTTTCTAAAGAATTTTGTTTTGTTTTTTGAGACGGAGTCTCGCTCTGTCGCCCAGGCTGGAGTGAAGTGGAGTGATCTTGGCTCACTGCAACCTCTTCCTCCCAGGTTCAAGCCATTCTCCTGCCTCAGCCTCCTGAAGAGCTGGGATTACAGGCGCCCGCCACCATGGCCAGCTAATTTTTGTATTTTTAGTAGAGACAGGCTTTCACCATGTTGGCCAGGCTGGTCTCGAACTCCTGACCTCAGGAGTTCCGCCCGCCTCGGCCTCCCAAAGTACTGGGATTACAGGCGTGAGCCACCGCACCTGGCCTCTAAAGAATTTTAAGTGAATTTCCAAGAGTTTCAAAGATGATTGTTATGTTTATGGAATGCTTATTCTATTAGCTCTGAACTCATGCTAATTATGTTTGTGGCCATGCGACCCAGCATACACTCTGTCCTGTGGCCACTGCCAGTGGGACCAGCTGTGGGTACCTGACCCTTGGCACCCTTAGCCCCTGGCGGGTCCAGGCAGCACTGGCGTGGTGTCCACTTTTTTCTCAGACACTTGCATCAGGATGTATGGTAGATGCCACTGGGCCCCAAAGCTGTATGGCTGTGGCATAACGCAGGTGTCAAGGCAGCCATGACTGCCATGCACAGGCTGTAAATTTTATATATATATATATATATATTTTATTATACTTTAAGTTCTAGGGTACATGTGCACAACGTGCAGGTTTGTTACATAGGTATACATGTGCCATGTTGATGTGCTGCACCCATCAACTCATCATTTACACTAGGCGTTTCTCCCAATGCTCTCCCTCCCCCAGTCCCCCCCACCAAGAGGCCCCGGTGTGTGATGTTCCCTGCCCTGTGTCCACGTGTTCTGATTGTTCAGTTCCCACCTATGAGAACATGCAGTGTTTGGTTTTCTATCCTTGTGATAGTTTGCTGAGAATAATGGTTTCCAGCTTCATCCATGTCCCTGCAAAGGATATGAACTCATCCTTTTTTATGGCTGCATAGTATTCCATGGTGCATATGTGCCACATTTTCTTTCTTTCTTTTTTTTCTTTTTTCTTTTTTTTTTTTTTTTTTGAGATGGAGTCTCACTCTGTCTCCCAGGCTGGAGTGCAGTGGCGCGATCTTGGCTCACTGCAAGCTCCGCCTCCTGGGTTCACGCCATTCTCCTGCCTCAGCCTCCCAAGTAGCTGGGACTACAGGTGCCCGCCACCACACCCGGCTAATTTTTTATATTTTTAGTAGAGACAGGGTTTCACCGTGTTAGCCAGGATGGTCTCGATCTCCTGACCTCATGATCCACCCGCCTCGGCCTCCCAAAGTGCTGGGATTACAGGCGTGAGCCACAGTGCCCGGCCCATTTTCTTAATCCAGTCTATCGTTGATGGACATCTGGGTTGGTTCCAGGTCTTTGCTATTGTGAATAGCGCCACAATAAACATATGTGTGCATGTGTCTTTATAGTAGCATGATTTATAATCCTTTGTGTACATACCCAGTAATGGGATCGCTGAGTCAAATGGTATTGCTAGTTCTAGATCCTTGAGGAATCGCCACACTGTCTTCCACAATGGTTGAACTAATTTACACTCCCATCAACAGTGTAAAAGCGTTCTTATTTCTCCACATCCTTTCCCGCATCTGTTGTTTCCTGACTTTTTAATGATCACCATTCTAACTGGCGTGAGATGGTATCTGATTGTGGTTTTGATCTGCATTTCTCTGATGAACAGTGATGATGAGCATTTTTTCATGTGTCTGTTGGCTGCATAAATGTCTTCTTTTGAGAAGTCTCTGTTCATATCCTTTGCCCATTTTTTGATGGGGTTGTTTTTTTCTTGTAAATTTGTTTAAGTTCTTTGTAGATTCTGGATATTAGCCCTTTGCAGGCTGTAAATTCTAAGCAGCAGGAAGTAGGTGTGAGTAGAAGTGGAGGCAGAAAGCAGCCGGTTCTGTTTCCAACTGCATTCTCCTTTCCTGTGCCCCTGTGTCATCACCATGGAACGCCTTTCCCGATGCTACTTCCAACAGGAGGCAGAGGGTGGGAGAATTCAGGTTGGAAGGCTTATCCCTAGAAAAGAGGGTGCCGACAGACAAGGCTCCTTGGAAGCCTGACAAATCAAATTTAGCATTTATTGAGCACCTACTATGTGACAGGAACATGACACACATGATTTCATTTAATCTTCACAACCAGCCCAAAGAGCAGCTTTCTCCCTATTTACAGTCGGAGAAACGGAGGCTCTGAGAGATTGTAAGGGACTTGCCCAAGGTCACCCAGCTAGGAAGGAAAGCCAAAAGGCCAGCCTAGGTATCCTGGCGATCCAGGATCAGAGACACTGCTGTGAGGCTTCCCGGTGGGAAGAAGGAAAGTCATGCATCAATATTCATCACCGAGTGAGAGTGAGAGTTCGGCCCTCTCCCAGGCACCTCTGGGCGGGAGGGTGGAGAATCCGAAAGAAAAAGGCCCGTCCCTGGTCCTCAAGGTCGTGCCAACAGGCCAACTAAGCCATGTCCCAAATCGAGAGCGGGTTAAGGTGGGGGCGTGGGGACGCCCTGAGGCAACAGGGCTTCGGAGAAGGGGGCGCTGGGGGCTGCAATGCCAGAGGATTCCTTGAGGAGACGGGGCTGGTGGGGCGGGTAGGGGCTGGCCAGGAGCAGGACCGGGAGGAAGGGACCCTCCGGACTGAGGAGTGCGGGGTAGATGAAGGCAGGGGAGATGGAGGCTCTGCAGTGTGAGGCAGGCGGACAGGGAAGCCCGCATCCAGCTGAGAGACCTTGAGCAACCACGTGCTCCTCTGAGCTCCGCGTTTGCCGTGTGCAAAGTGAAGGGGTAGGCCGACCCCGCAGGGCCCTTCTTGCCCTCCTCTGCTGTGTGTGGGGGTGTCTCTGGTCCGCGGGAGGACAGCGCCTGCCGCGCCGAGCGTCCTCCAGCGTCCGCGGCCGCCGCGGGCAGCGCTGACCGGCAGGGGGCGCTCCTGCAGAAGGCTGGCGGCGGTGGCGCCATCGGCGGGGCTTGGGCTGGCCTGGGCTGGCCTGGGCACCCGGAAGGCTTCCCTCTCCATCCCTCCAGGTCCGCTCCCACCACTTGCCTTCTCACACCGCCCCTTCCCACTCCATGCTCTGGGATTAAAGGCTTGGGAAGTTGCTGGTATCTAGGTCCTTGGGCAGGCCACTTCGCCTCTCTGTGCCTCAGTTTCTTCAGGCGCAAACTGGGTTGTGTGAGGAAGAGATGAGTTATTGGTCAGGAGAGCCTTCCAGCCACAGGTGAGGTAGATATGCCGCTGCTGCGCACCCCAATATCATTCCCAGGGCAGGGGCTGCTGCTCTACCACCTCAGGGTTACAGTTTGCTTTAAATCTTTATTTATTTGTTTGTTTTTTCAGACAGAGTCTCCCTCTGTTGCCCAGGCTGGAGTGCAGTGGTGCGATCACGGCTCACTGCAGCCTCAAACTCCTGAGTTCAAACCATCCTCCTGCCTCAGCCTCCCGAGTAGCTCGAACCACAGGTGCATACCACCATGCCCAGCTATTAATTTTTTTTTGTAGAGATGGGATCTTGCTTTGGTGCCCAGGACTGGTCTGGAACTCCTGGCCTCAAGCGATCCTCCCGTCTCAGTCTCCCAAAGTGCTGGGATTACAGGCATGAGCCACAGTACCCTGCTTTAAACTTTTATTCAAAGTCCTTTTGTGCAAAGATAGAAATAATTCCTGGATCCTACAGAGTGCCTGGCATGATGAGTGATGCTCAAAACGTAGCTGTGGAATGATTAGTTTTTTGAAGCCATCCAGACAGAAGCTATGAGAAAATTAAGACAGTGCACCTCTTCTGAATCACACTGGAAGATGTCCACATTCATCTTCATATTTCTCACCATCGTTCTGTGAGGAAGACTGACAGGGAGTGTTGTATCCATTTTATGGATGAGGAAACCGAGGTCGCAGAGGAAGCCAGAGACAAGATTTTAAGTTAGGACCCAGGGTTCTCTCCATGCAACCTCAGGTAAATTATCCTGTTGTTGCTAGTGACTCCTATTGGAGACATGTGGTATTGCAACCAGTCCACGTTAGACACTGAAGGCACCTCATGAGGAAGAAGGTGGGCACATCCTGGGTGCCAAGCCCAGAGAGGGAGAAACTAGGGTAGGTATTAATATTGGAGCTGGGGGGATGAAAATGATATTTCAGAATCAACGACAGATTGGAAAGGCTTAGCTAGTTTAAAAAACATTCCCTATTCTTAAGTCCCCAACACTTTTTCAACCTCCTCTCACTCCAAAGTAGAACTTAATGTAGCAAAGGTATGCTTTGTAGGGTGAACCCTTATAATTATAATGACAACCAGTGGGAAAACTTGGTTTCCTTTCAAACGTTTGTGTGACTAATTAGGAGGGGCTATTCCATTCGTTAAAGTGAAGAAAGAAGGACTGAAAAAAAAAATCACTCTGCAAAATCCAGCTCAAACATTGCTGCATTTCAGTCGCCCTTGTCTTAGCTACCTCTTCCCTGGAACAATGAATTGATTGTCTTCATTCCTGGGTTCCTGCCTTATTTGGTACCTTCTTCTCTTTACTGCCGCACAGTCGTTAAATATGTGTCTTTGGTGCCAGCTCCCCGGGTTCTAATCCCGGTTCTAAGCTTACTAGCTGGCCAGTTACTTGACTTCTCTGTGCCCATTTCCTCATTTGTAAAATGTTGTGAGCATTAAATGGGTTAACAGTTTTATAGGACTTAGAACAATACCTGGTGTAATGTAAGTGCTCAATAACTAGTTTACACTTATATAGATATGTCAGAATGTTCTCCGTATTTATTTATGTGTCTTTCCTAACAAACTGTGTGTTCCTCAAGGACAAGAACTGACTTCATCATCTCCTGCTCCAGGGTTTAGCACCAGATGCTTATTCAAAGTATGTTAAACTGAATATTATATATTCATACTTTATTATTATTTTTTCTAAGACAAGGTTCTTGCTCTGTTGCACAGGCTGGAGTGCAGTGGTGGCATCATGGCTGATTGCAGTTTCAACTTCCCATGCTCAAGAAATCCTCCCATCTCAGCCTCCAGGGTAGCTGGGACTACAGGTATGTGCCACAATGCCTGGCTAATTTTTTTTCTTTTTTGTATTAGCAGGGTCTCACTGTGTTGCCGAGGCTGGTCTTGAACTCCTGGCCTCAAGCAAACCTCCTGCCTCAGTCTCCCAGAATGCTAGGATTATAGGCATGAGCCACTGTATCCAGCCTATACTTTATATAAAATAGAAAATATGCAGTGAGGTAGAGTTAGCCACCTTTTTTTTTTTTTTGAGACAGAGTCTGGCTCTGTCCCCCAAGCTGGAGTGCAGTGGCACCATCTCGGCTCACTGCAAGCTCCGGCTCCCGAGTTCACGCCATTCTCCTGCCTCAGCCTCCCGAGTAGCTGGGACTACAGGCGCCCGCCACCACTCCCTGCTAATTTTTTTTTTTTTTTTTTTTGTATTTTTAGTGGAGACAGGGTTTCACTATGTTGGCCAGGATGGTCTCGAACTCCTGACCTCGTGATCCGCCCACCTCGGCCTCCCAAAGTGCTAGGATTACAGGCTTGAGCCACCGCGCCTGGCCTTTTTTTTTTTTTTTTTTTGTTTTTTGATAAGTTAAGCCTCAGCTTACTGCTTCCCAGAGATAAACCAAGGTTTGGGTCTCTCCTTTGTTTAAAGAAAAATATCTAGCTGGGCCACTGCAGTCCTACCATGAGTTCAGGAAAATATGATGTGGTCCAACTGTCTACCAGTCAGGACATGGTTAATGAGCACTTCCTGTAAACTTATTGGTACCTGCAGTTCTGATAATATGACCTGGAGGAAATGGTCTGGTGGTGGCTGATTCCTAAAACTAACTGCAAAGGATTGCATTCCTCTAGGCACCTATGAACTTCAGGATGGGACCCCTTTCCTCTCATCCTTCTTTTTAGAGAGTTTAGAGAGCAAGAACTTACTCAGATGAAAACAAACTAAAAGATGTTGAGAATGCCTCTGTGCAGACCCAAATCTATAGGATGTTATTTATAGCAAATTACGGCATATTTTTAAACTTCTATTCCCTAAGAAAGTTGTTTTCTTGCCTCCCTCCTTCCCTTCCTTCCTTCCTCTTTCTTCTTTCTGTTTTTTTTTTTTTTTTTGAGATGGAGTTTTGTTCTTGCTGCCCCAGGGCTGGAATGCAATGGTGGGATCTCTGTTCACTGCAACCTCCGCCTCCCAGGTGCAAGCAATTCTCCTGCCTCAGCTTTCTAAGTAGCTGGGACTACAGGCATGCACCACCACACCTGGCTAATTTTTTGTATTTTTAGTAGAGATGGGGTTTCACCATGTTGACCAGTCTGGTCTGGAACTCCTGACCTCAGGTGATCCACTCGCCTCGGCCTCCCAAAGTGCTTGGATTACAGGCATAAGCCACAGTGCCCGGTCTCCTTCCTCCTTCTTTTGAGCAGTATCCATAGCTGTGTCCTGTGTGGAATGCCTTTCTGTTGTAAAACACCCCAATGTAGAGTCTTTCACTAGTGCTTTGCCCACAGGGAACTTCACAGTGGTTGAAAACAGAATGCCCCGCTGCTCCGTGCCACTTGCCCAGCCATCTCCTGGTCTCCAGGTCGGCTCACTGTATTCTATGCTCCTGGAAGTGGTAACCAGGGCTGGGGTGGGGGTTATATTCACGGTGAGCCCAGTGCCCAAACAGAGCTTGGATATATATGTCACCTGACATACATGAGTCGACTTACAGGGACAATGGAGTGAGTTATCTGAATTTTGTTTTGTTTTGTTTTGAGACAGAGTCTTGCTCTGTCACCCTGGCTAGAGTGCAGTGGCACAATCTCGGCTCACTGCAACCTCTGCCTCCTGGGTTCAAACGATTTTCCTGCCTTAGCCTCCCGAGTAGCTGGGGACTACAGGTGCCCACCACCACACCCGGCTAATTTTTGTATTTTCAGTAGAGATAGGTTTCACCATCTTGGCCAGGCTGGTTTCAAACTCCTGACCTCGTGATCCAACCACCTTGGCCTCCCAAAGTGCAGGGATTACACGTGTGAGCCACTGTGCTGGCTTTTTTTTTTTTTGAGATCAAATCTCGCTGTTCCCCAGGCTAGAGTGCAGTGGTGCAATCTCCTCTCACTGCAAACTCTGCCTCCTGAGTTCAAGCGATTCTCCTGCTTCAGCCATCTGAGTAGCTGGGATTACAGGCACCTGCCACCATGCCCAGCTAATTTTTGTATTTTCAGCAGAGATGGGGTTTTGCCATGTTGGCCAGGGTGGTCTTGAACTCCTGATCTCAGGTGCTCCACCCACTTCAGCCTCCCAAAGTGCTGGGATTATAGGCGTGAGCCACCGCGCCTGGCCATGTTATCTGAAATTGAGATTTCCCCTCCAGGTCACTACTTACTTACCTATAACTACTAGACAGAACTGGACTGCTCAAAGCACTCCTGCTAGTTTCAACCATGTCAGTACAGATGGCTCATCCTGTCTCTCATGAACATTATAAAATCAGGGGCAGGGTTTGTAGCCATCAATAAGTCAGGTCTGACCTTCCACGGTCCAATGTTTATTCATTCAGTTATGCATTCATTAATTCAGTTATTTAACAATCTTTTTACTGTGGGCTGAAACTCAGTACCACTATGGGAGGAAGTATGGGATAGAAAAGAAACAGGGGACAGGGTCTCAGATCTTGAGGTGTCTGCAATCTACACATAGCAGGGATGCCTAATTTCCCAAACTCAAGGACAGTGTATATCAACATAGGCACTGGCACAAAGTACAGTTGTGCCCATAAGGGTTGTAGAACTAATGTGGGGAGTGAACAGAGGCAAGAGTTGTCAGTCAAGGTGCTTCTGCCCTTGGCCACAGAAGCATGGCTGGGTGGAGGGACACCAAAGGGCTGCTTCTCTGCATTCAGCCTGCCTTGGCTGAACTCAAAGACGCTGCTGGATAAAGGGCTGGAGAATGGTCTTGGACAGGCAAGGGACAAGAGAAGGTCTGTCCCACACCTTCCTCACAACACAATTCAAAGTGTTCTGTGAGGAAGAAGAGGGAGGGAGGAGGAACAGAAGTGAGAAGGCCTCGAACTTGAAGTGCCATGGGGAGTGGTGAGCTCTGCCAGCTCTGGAGTGAGCTCCCCAAGATAGAACAGGGGCCCTTCCCGCAGAAGGACAGATGAGTGAAGGTCACAGAGGACTCCAGTCCAGAAATACTGCCCTGCCGCTCCCAAATACCTTTCCTGCAAATGCTTAAAGTTCCACCATGGGAGATTTATTGTTATGTATTTGTCTCCTCCCCACTTTCAGTAATTTTTTTCATTACAAATGTCAAACATGCTTGTCATAGAAAACTAGGAAAATGCAAGGAGGATAAAAATGTTTCTTACCCACACTCCCAACCTCCAAGGCAGCCACTGTTAACATTTTGGTGTCCTTCTTTGTCCCCTTTTTTTTGTCATTTTCGGGCATGTCTGTGAGTTCCTTGGAGGGGATTCTGAAGCCCACTTTCCCCCACTCAGCTTCAGTCCTATTTCAGTCTGGTGTTCCAGAAAAATCAAGTCTCCCATCCCCGAGAGCCAGTGAATTATATGACCTTGAGGAAGTCATTCATCTTTCTGGACTTTAGTGCCCTCATCTGTATAATGGGGACAATCATGGCCCACATATTACCTCACAGTGCTCCAGAGTCAATGCTAGTGGAATGTTGCAAGGGCATTGCCAATATAGTTCAAATATGTGGGGCTAGGACTGATGGGAGTGGTCAGGACACAGCCAGTCATCATAAGGCTATGACAAGAAGGCCAGGTCACAGGGAGGATGGGGAAGGACAGGGAGAGGGACAGGTGAGCCCACACCCACACCAGTCCTGTCTGGGCTCCCCAGGACCAGCCCTCCTGGGCAGCTGTGTGTTAGGTCAGCATGGACACCTTCCCTCAGAGCTGCTGGGGCATCATCTGTTCCACTTCCTGTTGGGTCCAGAGTTCATTTCCAGTGCAGTTTGAGGGAGATTAGAGGAGAGAGCCATCCTAGGAAGCTGCATTTCCACTTGGGAGGCACAGGAGATATGGAGCCAACCAAAGGCGGATGGTTCCTGAGGGTTTGCTTCAGGCAGGGTGGGCTGGCCTGGAGGCAGGTGCCGGGAAGAGGAAGGAGAGGTCTGCAGACATCCTGGAGCTAGATTTGATGTGGCCATAGCAAAGCTTTCAGCCTCATCATGTTTGTGATTTCCAAAGTGTGTGTGTGTGCACATGCGTGTGTGCACAAGAGGAGGAGAGGGCTCCAGCCCTGAGCGCTGGCTGCCTTGGGCTGGTTAATGGAGACAGGTAGCTGCATGTGGATATCTAAGAATGCTTCTCTTGCATACCTGTGTGAACGTGTGGACCCAGGACCAGCTGTGGGGCTGCCCAGGAATGTAGACACCCGTGGGCGAGCAGTGGGGATCTGTGTGTCACCAAATGCCTGGACTTGGGCTGTAGTGTGTCTGCCCCATGGAGCCTGTGTCCAAGCCCAGGAAGGAGTGCTTCCATCAGCACACATGTGTTTGTATGATACTTTACATCTTTAAAGCCATAAAAAGGCCACAAACCAGGGTTATAAGCTGAAAACAACACTTGTTTCCTGAGTACCTGCTGTGTGCTGGGACCTGTGCCAGGCTCTGGAGACACAGGGAGAAGTGAAACTCAGGCCGGCCCTGAGCCCACAGGGCAGAGGGAAGGTGGCAGAGCAACAAATCATTTATGGCACAGGCTATAGGTCCCAAGGGCTGCTCTTCATGTCCTTCCTCAGGGATCCTATAATATCACAATTGCAGGGATGATCTGTTTTCACTGCCATCTCCCCCTCCAGGCTATAAGCCCCTTGGGGATGGACACTTAGGAGGTACACAATGCTCTGTAAGGATGTATAATGCAAAGGTGTCTGTGAGTCAGGCTGTGCCTGGGCAGTTCTGAGCCAGCCACGGCCAATCATGAGCCACAGCCAGTACTGACAGTATTGCTGGGCTAGGGCTGGGCTCAATTCCTGCCTCCACTACAGCTGGCCCACCTACACTTGCTACGTAAGCTCTCCCAGCCTCTGTTTTTTCATCTGTGCAATGGGGTTATGATTGTCCCAGCCTCCCAGAGGGCTTGAGGCTTTAGTGAGATTGTGAGCCAGGCCCGGCACATGTGTGTGTGTGCACACATACACACACACACACACACACACAGCTTGGTACACAGGAGCTGCTGTGGAATTATTATTATTAGCAAGAAGGAGCTATTATCTGGGCAGTTCTGTGCAGCCTTATTGGCCAAAAAGACAGAAGCAGAACTCTGAAGCCTCCATGGGCAAGCTGGGAGGCACCCCAGCAGACAGAAACCTGGTACAGTTCTAACATCAGGAGAAGGGAGCCCAAGGGTGGGGCCATGCCATTGGCTGGCAAGGATTCGAGAGCATCCATCTAAATATTTTCCTTGTGTTTCTCACTCTCCAGCCACTGATGTCTCCATCGAGTCTTGGGTGCTTCTTCCAGTCTCTGATTCATAGGCTTACCCATCAGACATCAACATGTAACTTTCATGAAATTTTGAAAAGGTGTCACTTTGGGAGAATGTGCCCTGCCTTCTCCATGCACAAGCATGCTTGTGTGTGCTTAGGGGCATGAGAACAGGGGGAGCAGCTGGGCAGCCTGAGCCGAACCCACTCCATCCTCACCTGCCTAGGGGGTGTGGCTAGGGCCTGGTGGGGTCTATCTGCCACCCCAGTCCATGGCTCTTCCTTCTCTCTGACTCACACTGGTCCAGCTCAGGCCCCTCATCCTCTAGCTTCTGTGATCATGGTTCAAAGTCTTACCAGTGATATGCTGGAGCTGGGTCCAGCTGGCCTGCAGGGCTACCTGTGCACATCTCTTCCTAACTCCAGTGATCAGAAATGATGCCACATTGGTGGCATGAAGTCAGTCATGATGGGAATATTTAAGGCACAGAGATTAACAAATGATACAAATCAGACCACCATCAACCCTCCTTGAGAACCAGTTGTAAACACCATCACACCCCGGTCCTGCCTGCAGGTATAACGATCACTGATATTAGGTGCCGGCACCTGCTAGGCATTTAACATCTTTTTTTTTTTTTTTTGAGATGGAGTCCCGTCCTATTGCCCAGGCCAGAGTGCAATGGCGTGATTTCGGCTCACTGCAACTTCCACCTTCCAGGTTCAAGCGATTCTCTTGCCTCAGCCTCCCGAGTAGCTGGGATTACAGGCATGCACCGCCACGCCCGGCTAATGTCTTTGTATTTTTAGTAGAGACAGGGTTTCACCATGTTGGCCAGGCTGGTCTCCAATTCCTGACCTCAGGTGATCCTCTCACCTCGGCCTCCCAAAGTGCTGGGATTACAGGCGTGAGCCAACGTGCCTGGCCAGCATTTAACATCTTACCTGCACAAAAATCCTGTTAGATATTTCTCATCATCCATATTTCATATGGGGCTCATAACTTACGTGATTTGACTCCAGGTCTCTGCACATTACATTGGGCCATGTGGCCTCAATAAGTAGAACCATGGGATTTGATAGGGCTGGCAGAGCTGTTAGGAATCATCGGATCATCTAATCACTGCGCTCATTTGACAGAGAAACTGAGCTCAAAGAGGCTCAAAGAGGTGGGGGCTTCCTCTGTTAATGCCACCTAACGCGGTAGCCACCATCTTCCCAACACCTGTCCCAGCCTCCTACCATGTTGGTGTCCACTGAAAAGCCAAGGTCGCGGTCACTTGATGTTCCCTACGCATGGCTGAGTTTTTGGAAACTTTACATGCAGATCTTGACATTCATTGCAAGCTATATTTTGTTTTGCTTGATTTGACCCAGTGTTCGAGACTCTCAAAAACATTTTAAATCTCACTTGGGTCATTGGTTGTATGTCTCCTTTCTAGACAGGTACCACCCGCTGCTTTGATCTCTGCACCTTCGCAGCAGAAATTGGGGTTAAACTTTTAAAAATGATAAGCAAAACAGAACTTTGGGGCCCAACACTTGAAGTTCCCATCCTATCTACCAGAGATTCTGGCATCTACACACCTTGGAAAGTGGGTCCCTCCTCCCGCAGGGCTCTGTCTGCCCCACTGTCCACTCTGGATTTCTGCGCTGGGGAACATCAGCAGCATTTTGTCAAAAGCCCACGGAGGCCCACGCTGCGCGCCTCGCCGGTGACAGTCACTCTCCCGTTTAAAAACGGGGCGCCCTTTCCTCTCTCCCCTCTGACCAAGACTCTGCCTTGCAACAGGGTCCCCCGAGCCATTGGACATGCATTTCCCCCGCTTCCAGAGAGTGGTTCTGCGCCAGGACCCGGCCCTGCCCTGAGTCTGGGGGCTGCAGCGAAGAGACCCGCACTTGCCAGGCAGGAGGGCGGACAAGGACTCGGGTTTTCCACCGACTCCAGATGTGTCCCTCCTCCTACCCCTCCACTTTCTCTACCTCGGAGAAGCCATTGCGTTTGCCTCTGCCCCACCCCGAGAGGCAGAATCTCCTCCGTCCCCGCCTCGTACCCTCCTCCCCGCCTCTCCAAGCCCGGGGGGCCTCACGTTCAGCCACCGCGACCTCGGGCGGGCGCGGAGCCAGGTGAGCGCTCACCTGGGGCCGGAGGGCGGGGCAATGGGGGCGGCTGCCCCACCCGCGACGGGGCGGGGCGAGGGCGGCGGGGCCAATGGGACGGGGGGCGCGCCGCCCGGGCTGGGGAGCCTCCCAATCTCCTCCTTTCCCAGCGCCCCCTGCCCCGCCCCACCCGGGTTTAAAGTCCCGCGGGCGGGTGGTGGCGGAGCTGCGAGCTTGAGCGGCGCGAGGAGATGCTAGAGGGCGCCGCGCCGCCAGCACCATGCGCCCCCCGCCTGCGCTGGCCCTGGCCGGGCTCTGCCTGCTGGCGCTGCCCACCGCCGCCGCCGCCTCCTACTTCGGGTCAGTGCCCGCCGCGCCCCCCGCCCGCTCCCCAGCCTGCCTGCCTCTCCCTCCTCCGCTACAGCTGGGCCCATTTTTCCCTCCCGCTGTCCTTGGCCCCGCCGAGGTCTCGAACTCAGACCCTAGCCCGGCGAGACCCAGCCCACTTCGCAGTCGGAGTTCGTGCCCTGAGCTCGGTCTCCGGCTTCCCCGGCTCCGAATCCATCGCCCTGTTCAGTGTCCGAGTCTCTGGTCCCCTCCGCCGCCGCTCTCCTCATCCCGCCGGGTCTCGGACTCTGCGCACGCCTCGGACCCTGGCCCCGTCTGCCTTGGCCCCGCCCGTTCAGGCGCCAGTCCCGCTCTCTGATGCCCTCTCGGGATCCTCACGCCGGTGCCCCGTCTGCCGCCATCCTGGCCTCCGTCGAGTCGTCCTTGCCTCGGACTCCTTCCCCACCCTCCGCCTTCGCCCTGCGGAGCGGAGACCGAGAGGGCTGGGTGGATGGGTGGGACGGGCTGTTCCCGGTCTCGGGGCAGATGATCGTGCGCGTCCAGGGAGAATGGGGTCCAGGGAGAATGGGGGAAGCCTCGGACCGTGAGAGCGCCAGCTGGAGACGCAGGAAGGAACCGTGCGCTGGGGAAATGCGACCACATCTCAGACCTGACATGGGGTGATTTCTCAGGAGAATACTGGAAAGAGTGAGAGGGCCCACAGTGTGTGTGTGTGTGTGTGTGTGTGTGTGTGTGTGTGTACATGGTTGGAAAAGGAGGATCACAGTGGGGGGTGACACTGGAGAGAGAGACGGACAGGAACTATGAGGGGAATGTTTGGAGCAAAAGTTATAGGGCAATTGTTTCCAAGTCCCTTCTTCTCTGACCCTGAATTGCAGGGATTTGGTGAGGGATGAGGGCAGGTATCATGGGTAAGAAGGCACCTTCCCACCCTCCACGCAAAGCCAACTCCAATATGTACAGCCTGTTACTTTAAGCCTTGCCTCCTTTTAAAATCTTCACCCCAAATCAATAGGAGGCTTACAGTCTGAGTATATACAGCAAAGGCCAGAAAACACCAAGCAAGTGACCTGCTAGAGGCTGCTTTGAAGAAGTAGCCAAGGAGAGGTGTGTAAAGGTCTGAGAAGTTCTGCACAGGTTGGAGTAAGGGCTGTGGGCTAATTTCCAGGTCATGACCCCTGGTGAAAACATGTCTGGGCTGTGGAGGAGGGTATCGTCCCAGACCCTAGCTCTGGGCTCAGCTTACTAATGACATGGGAAGACCACTAAGTCTCTGGGCCTCACTTTTTCCTTTTGTACAAAGAAGGGGCTGAACTTGATATGACTGATCCTTTTGCGATCCACCCCAACAGCAGTGCACAACTTGTTTGTTTCCCGAAGATTTCAGGCTTGAAGGAATGGTTGTTCCCTTGGCAGGCAGGATGTCATCATCACTAGGGCATATACTCTGGGGTCAGTCTTGCCACTTGCTAGGGGTGCTCTTGGCCAAGTCACTTAACCTCTCTGTCTCTCAGTCTCTCAATCTGTAAAATGAAGATTACTGCCTATTTTATAAGAGGATTGAGCTAGTACACGTAAAGCACTTAGGACAGTGTCTAGCGTGCAATAAGTGCTCAACTAATGCTAGTGACTTTTTTTTTTTTTTTTTTTTTTTTTTTTTTAAGACAGAGTCTCCCTCTGTCACCCAGGCTGGAGTGCAGTGATGTGATCTTGAGTCACTGCAACCTCCATCTCCTGGGTTCAAGCAATTCTCCTGCCTCAGCCTCCTGAGTAGCTGGGACTATAGGAGCGTGCCATCATGCCCAGCTAATTTTTGTATTTTTAGTAGAGACGGTGTTTCACCATGTTGGCCAGGCTGGTCTAGAACTCCTGACCTCAATCTGCCCAACTCAGCCTCCCAAAGTGCTGGGATTGCAGGTATGAGCCACCAGGCCTGGCTAGTTTGTTTTCATTAAGGAAACCAGGTATAGAATCTTGATGTCCTGGCCCTAACAGTTTTCTGAGCTGGAATGGAAAGGGATGGGACAAATGGTACCTATATCTTCTTATACACTGGCTCATTTCCACAATTCATTTGTTTGCTTGGTTTTTATGGTTGGAAATGGGGCAAGAGTCAGGTGAGATGAGAGGAGAGGGGTTCCAGGAGGACCACCCTAGCTGCTGTATTGGAAGGGAAAGGTGTTCTCAGCAGTGCATGGGGTTAGAATTTTGAGGGAACTGAGCATGGAGCAGCCTTGAAAATGACAGGTGAGATGGTCAAATAGGCCTGGGTTAGGGCTGAGAGGGATGAGTATCGGAGCCACCTCTTCCAGGTCAGGAGCCCAGCTGGAAAGAGCTGACAAAAGACACAAAAGACACCACCATCCCAATCTGGGGAGCAGGACAGATGCTCAGAGAATCAGCTAAAACTGGGGCCTCGTGATGTTAAGTGTTTGGTCTCAGGGAACAGACAGGATTCAGCCTGAGCTCTCAGTTAAGAAACCCTCTGGTGACTCAGACCAGGTTTCCCAGCTTCCCATCTGCATTCGCTGTCTGGGAGGAATCTGGTATCAGTCATCTACACTGTAGTGGGAAAGTGAGGCAAAGTGCTTCTTCCTCCGCAGTCATTTGCATTTGATTATAACACGAAGTGCTTTGGCATCCTAATAAGAGAATATGCAAACATCAGGAGGGCAGGTGAGGCCGATCTTCTTGGGCTCTTTGAAATCATAGAATCAGAGACTTCAGAGCTGGAAGTGACCCCAGAAAGATCTCGGGTCCAAAACTCACTGCTTCAAGCAGCATGTATTATTATCCCAATTTTTCAGATGAGGCAACCCCCACAACCCCAAACCACAGTGAGCCAGCTGTTGGTTCTGCTGCTTTTGAGTGAGCCTAGAGCCTAATTCTGTTAATGGTGATAAAAAAAAAAAAAAAACATAACTAGTATTGCAGTTTACAAATCACTTTTTTTCTTTTTTTGAGATGGAGTCTTGCTGCACCTAGGCTGGGTGCAGTGTCGTGATCTCGGCTCACTGCAACCGCCACCTCCTGGGCTCAAGCAATTCTCCTGCCTCAGCCTTCCGAGAGCTAGGATTACTGGTGCCCCCTACCACACCCCGCTAATTTTTGTATTTTTAATAGAGATGGGGTTTCACCATGTTGGGCAGGCTAGTCTCGAACTCCTGACCTCAGGTGATCCACTTGCCTGGGCCTCCCAAAGTGCTGGGATTACAGGCATGAGCTACCACGCCCAGCCCAAATCACTTTCTCATACAGCCGCCTCTCTCATCTGATCCTCAGAGCCATTCCTCCAGAGCCATGTAGGATGGGTGTAAATAGTTCCCACAAGGAATCTGAAGGTCAGAAAGGTTCAGTCAGTCACCCAATGTCACACAGCGAATTGGTGGGGGCGGCTGAATAGAAACCATGTCCTGCTTCCAGTCTGGGCCCTTCAACCTACAGGGACAGCCTCCAATGCTAAGACAGTATGATTCCCCCCAGGGCAGCAGTGGCTGCAGAGAGGCCGCAGGGGGTGAGGGTGGAGGGAGCCTCCCTTCCCTGCTTAATTGACTCTTTTAGACCCTCTTGGCTGTAGTGAGATGGATAAGGCCACACATTCTTTTCTGTCCTCAGTAGTGAGACGGGATGCACTGACCCCTGCTAGACTGTCAGTTTGGCTCACAGAACAGCATGATGGCAGTGGGACAGGAGGCGGACCAGAGGTGAGGGGCCAAGCTAGTCCTGGCTCTGGGACACTCTCTGTGTTGTCCCTGATCAAGTCACTCATCTCCAAGGTCAGCAGCACCTGGAGGTGCTAAGGTTCCCTAATGCTAACAGGGCTGATCCTGGCTCTGAAGGTCTAGGATTGCTGAAGAGTTTTTATTTTGGCTTTGAATGCCTAGGAATTCCACAAATGTTAACTTCAGTGATGTTGTATAAATGAAAATGCACTGCATTATGTGATGAGCTGGGCACAAGACAGGCCCAGTTACCCAATCCAGTCTATTTATTTATTTATTTAGAGACAGAGTCTCACTCCGTCACCCAGGCTGGAGTGCAATGGTGCGATCTCCGCTCATTGCAACCTCCACGTCCCAAGTTCAAGAGATTCTTCCGCCTCAGCTTCCCCAGTAGCTGAGATTACAGGCATGTGCCACCATGCCTGGCTAATTTTTGTATTTTTAGTAGAGACCATGTTGATCGGGCTGGTCTGGAACTCCTGACCTCAAATGATCCACCCACCTCGACCTCCCAAAGTGCTGAGCTTATAGGTGTGAGCCACCATGCCTGGCCCCCAATCCAGTCTTTAAGTTATCCCAATGGCGTTGTAACTAGAAATAGTTTCTGTGGATGCAAGTTTTTAAATCATAATTAACTTTGGTGATGTTTCTTCAGTGTGTGACCTCTGCACTGGTTGAGTTTCTTTCCTCTCTAGGGACAGTACAGAGAAGTTTATAAAAGCCCAAGACAGGCTGGGCGCGGTGGCTCACGCTTGTAATCCCAGCACTTTGGGAGGCCGAGGCGGGCGGATCACGAGGTCAGGAGATCGAGACCATGGTGAAACCCCGTCTCTACTAAAAATACAAAAAATTAGCCGGGCGTGGTGGCGGGCGCCTGTAGTCCCAGCTACTCGGAGAGGCTGAGGCAGGAGAATGGCGTGAACCTGGGAGGCGGAGCTTGCAGTGAGCCGAGATTGCGCCACTGCATTCCAGCCTGGGCGACAGAGCGAGACTCCGTCTCAAAAAAAAAAAAAAAAAAAAAAAAAAAAAAAAAAAGCCCAAGACAGTGAATCCCAGCTTTGCCTGTTGCTAACTGTGTGACTTTAGACAAATGTCTTAACCTTGCTGAGCTTTGGGTTATGAGAATACCCATCTGAGAGGTGAGGGTGAGGCTTAATTGAAACAATGAATGAAAGGGCTGGATAGGGTGTCTGGCACATACATGCTAAGTGCTCAGTCCAGGCTCACTCTCAGTGGTTGCTGGGGTTCTAAACATCATCCCAGGTGGTGGAAGTGTCATTACTATAATTCCATTGGAGAAACAAAACATAATCTTTATTTTCCCCCCAAATCATTGTTATATACAACGAAATGCATGCTTTTTCTTTTTCTTTTTTTTTTTTTTTTGAGATGGAGTCTCACTATGTCGCCCAGGCTGGAATGCAGTGGTGCAATCTCGGCTCACTGCCGCCTCCGCCTCCCGGTTCAAGAAATTCTCCTGCCTCAGCCTCTCAGGTAGATGGGATGACAAGTGTGCGCCACCACGCCCAGCTAATTTTTGTATTTTTAGTGAAGACATGGTTTCACCATGTTGGCCAAGCAGGTCTCAAACTCCTGACCTCAGATGATCCAACCACCTCAGCCTCCCAAAGTGCTAGAATTATGGGCGTGCACCACCACGGCTGGCCAATGCATGCATTTTAAATTGCACAGTGTGGGTTTTAACAAATTATACACCTCTGTAACACATTTGTGGTGACTCCAATGACTACATGGAACATTTCTACCATCCTAAAGGATCCCTTGTTCCCCTTTGCAATCAACCCTCTCCCACCAGCTCACGGCTACTCCACTTCTCCGCTTTCAGTCACTATGTGTTAGTTTTGCCTGTTCTGGAAATTTATATCATGAAATCATGAGTATATAGCCTCTTATGCTTGGATTATTTTGCTCAGCATAAAGCTTTTGAGATTCATCCATGTCATTGAATATAGCAATAGCGAATTCCTTTTTATGGCTGAGTATTCTTTTGTATGGCTATACCACAAATTATTTATCCATTCCCCACTTGATAGATATTTGGGTTATTTTGGCTGCGTGTGGTGGCTCATGCCTGTAATCCCAGCACTTTGGGAGGCCGAGACGGGCAGATCACTTGAGGTCAGGAGTTCGAGAGCAGCCTGGCCAACATGGTGAAAACCCATCTCTACTAAAAATACAAGAATCAGCTGGGTGTGGTGGTGGTGGTGCATGCCTCTAATCCCAGCTACTCAGGACGCTGAGGCAGGAGAATCACTTGAACCCAGGAGGCAGAGGTTGCAGTGAGCCGAGATCGTGCCACTGTTCTCCAGCCTGGGCAACAGAGCAAGACTCTGTCTCAAAAAAAAAAAAAAGATATTTGGGTTATTTGCAGTTTTGGACTATTCCAAATAAAGCTGGTATAAACATCCACGTACATCTCTTTTTGTGGGTGCATGTTTTCGTTTCTCTTGGATAGCTGTCTAGGAGTGGATTGTTGGATCAGATCATTGATATATGCATAACTTATAGAATTGGCATTTTTCAGAGTGGTTTTACCATTTTACACAGTAATGTATGAGAGTTCCAGTTGCTCCATATTCTATGGTCAGCTATCCTGGGCTCAAGCAATTCTCCTGCCTCAGTTTTAACTTGTGGCTATTTTTGTAAGTATGTAGTAGTATCTCATTGTGGTTTTAATTTGTATTTCCCCATTGATGAATGGTGTGTTGAACATTTTCCCATGTGTATATTGGTCATTTGAATATCATTTCATTGGGTTATTTGTCTTCTTATTGAATTGTAAGAGTTCTTTATATATTTTGTTGTTGTTGCTGTTGTTTGAGATGGAGTCTCACTCTGTATCCCAGGCTGGAGTACAATGGCATGATCTTGGCTAACTGCAACCTCCACCTCCTGGGTTCAAGCAATTCTTATGGCTCAGCCTCCCAAGTAGCTGGGACTACAGGCATGCGCCACCATGCTCAGCTAATTTTGGTATTTTTAGTAGAGATAAGGTTTCATCATGTTGGCCTGGCTGGTCTTGAACTCCTGACCTCAGGTGATCCACCTGCCTCAGCCTCCCAAAGTGCTGGGATTACAGGCGTGAGCCCCTTGGCCTAAGAGTTCTTTACATATTTTGGATACAAGTCTTTGTCACAAGCACTGGTAATATTTTATTCCTGCCTATGACTTGCCATTTCATTTTCTTATTGGTGTCTTATGAAGAGCGGATGTTTTTAATTTTGATGGTCCAGTGTATCAACCTCTTCTTGTATGGTTTGTGCTTTGTTGGTATCCTACCCAAGAAATCTTTGCCTACCCAAAAGTTGCAAAGATTTCTTCCTATGTTTTCTCCTTTTTTTTTTTTTTTTTTTGGAGAAATGATCTCTTTCCATCCTCCAGGCTAGAGTTGCTTCTGCTGCTTTTGAGTGAGCCTGGAGCCTAAGTCTGTTGATGGTGATAAAAACATAATAACTAGTATTGCAGTTTACAAATCACTTTCTCATACAACCCCTTCTCTCACCTGATCCTCAGAGCCATTCCTCCAGAGCCATGTAGGATGGGTGTAAATAGTTCTCACAAGGAAACTAAATGTGTTACACAATCACAGCTCACTATGGCCTCAACCTTCTGGACTCAAGTGATCCTCCTGCCTCAGCCTCCTGAGTAGCTGGGGCCACAGGCGTGTGCCATCATGCCCAGCTAATTTTTTATTTTTTGTAGAGATGGGGTTTTGCTATGTTGCTCAGGCTGGACTCAAACTCCTGGGCTCAAGCAATTCTCCTGCCTCAGCCTCTGAAACTGCTGGGATTATGGGCATGAGCCACAGCTAGAAGCTTATAATTTTAGCTTTTTTTTTTTTTTTGACAGAATTTCCCTTTTGTTGCCCAGGCTTGAGTGCAGTGGCATGATCTCAGCTCACTGCAACCTCCACCTCCTGGGTTCAAGTGATTCTCCTGCCTCGGCCTCCCGAGTAGCTGGAAGTACAGACGCCTGCCACTGTGCCTAGCTAATTTTGTATTTTTAGTAGAGATGGGGTTTCACCATGTTGCCCAGACTGGTCTTGAACTCCTGACCTCAGGTGATCCACCTGCCTCGGCCTCCCAAAGTGCTGGGATTATAGGCGGGAGCCACCACACCCAGCCAATTTTAGCTTTTACTCTTAAGTCTATGGTTCATTTTGAGTTAACTAGTGTGTACAGCACGGAGAAAGGGGCAAGCTTATTATTTTGCATATGAATGTCCACATGTTTCAGTGCCATTTGTTGAAATGATGATGTTTTCTCCACTGTCGTCTTTGTTGCTCATCAATTGATTCAATATGTGTGGGCCTATTTCTGGACACTCTATTCTGTTTCATTTATCTATATGCCTATCCTTATGCCAATACTATACAAGCCTTGATTACTGTAGCCTTAAAAAATTTTTTCCCCAATAAGCCTTTTATATTCCTAGATTACTATAGCTTTATGTAAGTCTTGAAAGTACTATAAATTCTCTAACTGTGCACTATTTTTTCGAAATTGCATGGGCTATTCAGGGTCACTGTATTTAGGCATAGATTTAGTAGTATCTCGTCAATATCCACATGAAAGCCTCCTGGGATTCTGACTGGGATTTCATTGAACCTATACATCAATTCATGGAAGACTGACGTTCTGACAATATTGAGTCTGCTGATTTGCACACAGGCCATATCTTTCTATTTAAAGCTTTTGTAATTTCTCTCAGCAGTGTTTTCTAGTTTTCAGTGTGCAGGCATTGAAAATTTTAAAAAAGAAATTTTTCCTATGTGCTCTATGTATTTAGATAGTATTGTTTTTATTTTTAATAAAAATAAAAACACATTTTTAGAAATTGAATTGGGGCCTGAGAAAAACATA
The DNA here is from genome assembly GCF_028878055.3 of Symphalangus syndactylus. NCBI lineage: Eukaryota > Metazoa > Chordata > Mammalia > Primates > Hylobatidae > Symphalangus > Symphalangus syndactylus. Next base: position 46,436,517 of record NC_072442.2, on the reverse strand, counting down.
GTTGGAGGGAAGAAAAGGTAAAAGAAATTTTACTGCTTTAGGGGTGGTGGATTGAAAGCCAAACATCGCTGATAAGAATCATTGTGTTTTGGGAAGGAATTTAGGCCAGCTTGTCCCTGGCTGAGCTGTAACCCCTGAGGAGCTGGGCTCCAGAGTTGGGCTGAGAGTCATCCTAACCTCTTCAATGGATGATGGTGGACTTTCTGTGGCTGAGGACGGGAAGGAGGAGAGGAGGGAAGCGGGGCCGGCAGACTCCCGGGCTGGAATCTCCTAAGGAAGAGAGGTCCTGGTGCCTTTGGGATTATGTGCTCAGGTGGAAGTTGGGCTCAAGAGGAGGTGGGCCAGGTGCTGTGAGGGTGACTCCCACCCTGGCATCAGCATGAGCAGGATGGGACATGGCCCAAGGCCCTGTTATAGTGTAAGGGGCACTGGGCTTGGGGTCACACAGATCAGAGTTCAAATCTCCGTCTACCACTTACTAACTGACCCAGGGCAAGTCAGATAACCATTCTGACCCCAGTTTTCTCATCTGTAAAATGGGCTAATCTTGATCTCTTAGGCTTGTTGTAAGGGTTAAATGAATGTATATATAAGTATTAAAATTCTATCTCTATATAAGGATTCCAAGAAATCTAGTGATCTGCCCTACAGCATCCCAAGTTAAGAAGAGTCTTTGGTGGTGACATCTGTTCCTTCTTCTCTGTGCCTGTATCCCAGCCACTGTACAATTCAGAACAAACCCAGCCTTTTCTGTGCTCAGCACTTTATGTGCATTACTTCACCTCATATTGTGGCAACCCAGGAGGTAGGTGCTGATATAATTCTCATTTATTTTAAAATTTCACTTTTTTTTTTTATTTTTAGAGAGATAGGTTCTTGCTCTGTCACCCAGACTGGAGTGCGATGGCTTGATCATAGCTCATTGCAGCCTCGAACTCCTGGCCTCAAGCAGTCCTCCTGCCTCTGCCTTCTGAGTAGCTGGGATTACAGGCCCAAGGCATCATACCTGGCCGGTTATCCTCATTTATAGGTGCGAGTGTTGGGGGGAAACTGTCAGAATCCAAGCCAACCTCTTCATCTCTGCTGTAGGCTGGCAGTGGAACCCCAACTGGAGACCTGCCCCCTTAGGGCAGCTCTGTCCCTCTGAGCCCCGACCCTGTGGCCCAGGCCCTGCACTTGGCGCATGTCCTGGGTATGTCTTGCCCTGTGTGTCTCAAACTCTTGGCTCATTAGCTAATTTTTCAGGTGCTCAGGTCTTCAATTCACTTGCAGTTTCCTTCAGGAGAGACCTCGGGGCCCTGCTATTGGCTGAGTCCCACAGTCCCTAGCGTTGCTCCCTGGTCTGCAGTAAATGTCTTGGTGGGCAGCACCCTCTCCCTTTCACTGGCCCTTCCTTTCCCCTGGAATCTCCCTCTGTGCCCTGTCCCATTCACTCCTTCATCTTCTGCCTCCATGGGGCTCTCTGGGGCACATACTACCTCACCTAGGCCTGGCCAACTTAGAGCCATGGCCTGGCTTCTGTCAGGATAGGAACTGGACACAAAGCAGAGAGCAGAGACTTATCCCCATCAGACTCCAGAAATCAGCCACACCCACCACCTCATGGCATGCTGGTAGCAGCAGACATGAGCCGGGGGGATAGGGTGGCCTCTTCCACACCCAGGCCCCTCATTGGAGAGATGAAGGCTGAAGAGGAGAGTGAAGAGTCTTAGAGCCAGAAAGACTTCAACTACCAAGCTCTGGTCAGTCCTGGAAACTTCCAAGAGGCTGGTTTTAGGGCAAGACCAAAGGGTTTGTTTTTCCTGATGTTACAATCCCTTTGAGGCCAGATGCTGTCAGAATTCAACATTTCTCTTTGAATTTTAGAAAAGTAGGCCGGGTGCGGTGGCTCATGCCTGTAATCCCAGCACTTTGGGAGGCTGAGGCAGATGGATCACCTGAGGTCAGGAGTTTGAGACCAGCCTGGCCAACATGGTGAAACCCCGTCTCTACTAAAAATACAAAAATAGCTGGACGTGGTGGCAGCTGCTTGTGATCCCAGCTACTTGGGAGGCTGAGGCAAGAGAATCGCTTGAACCTAGGAGGCGGAGTTTGCAGTGAGCTGAGATCATGCCATTGCACTTAAGCCTGGGCAACGAGAGTGAAACTCCATCTCAAAAAAAAAATAAAAGAGAAAGAAAAGTAGTATAGGAGGTAGGGGAGGCAGAAAAAAATAAAATTAAAAAATTAAAAGTATAGAAAGGTAATGTATTGTATATTCCGTGGCTAACAGCACCTCTAGCAAGATCTAGGGCAGCACCTGTAATCAGACTCTATTGATTTTGCAGGAAGACATCTATAGGTTGGGATAAACAAAGACCATAATGTTCTCCCTGGTTCGGGTCAGGGCTTGCTACCATATGAGTTCACCACAATTGTTAAAAAAAAACTTGTAGTTTTCTGAGTTTCCTGGAATTTGGAATTGTGGATAAAGGTTTGTGAACCTGTGGCAAACTTTGAGCCCAAGTCACCACGAGAGGTTGTGCAAGCTGAGTTTTCTTTTTGTTTTGTTTGTTTTTTTGAGATGGAGTCTTGCTCTGTCGCCCGGGCTGGAGTGCAGTGGCAGGATCTTGGCTCACTACAACCTCTGCCTCCGAGGTTCAAGCGATTCTCCTGCCTCAGCCTCCCGAGTAGCTAGGACAACAGGCGTCTGCCACCACATCTGGCTAATTTTTTGTATTTTTAGTAGAGATGGGGTTTCACCATGCTGGCCAGGCTGGTCTCAAACTCCTGACCTCAAGTGATCCGCCCACCTCAGCCTCCCAAAGTGATGGGATTACAAGCGTAAGCCACTGTGCACCCGGCCTAAGCTGAGTTTTAAGCAAAGACTCAGGCCAGTTGCTTGGCTGGTCCTCGCTGGGTGTCACCAGGCTACCCAAGCACAGATCTTCCCCAGGAACTGAGGTTCAGAGGGAATCGGCCTGGTTCTCATACCCCAAGGTACAGGGCCCCACAGGGGCTGAGGACCAGGGCTGGATGGCCCCGAGATCTGGCACTGGGGAGAGCATACACCAGCAATCAGTCGCAGGCTAGGGAGGGCATGGCCACAGGCAGCCTCCTCCAGAGCCACGCCCTCCCAAAGCCTGCCCAGCCCCAGCTTGGGAAGGTTTGGCGAAGGGGCCTTAGGTGGTAGCTTCTGCAGCCAGAGAACAAGACCACAGCGAGGCCAGCAGGGTGGGACTGCAGGGAGGCTGAGGGACAGCCCCGAGCTGCACTCCTTGCGTGGGGTTAGACACCTAAGGGGCATAATATGCAGCCAGCAGGTGTCTGTAGAGCATCCGCTTGGGAGGAGCAGGCATCTGGACTGGGAAAGAATGGATCTCAGGGTATGAAAAACCATGGCCTCTGCCAAGGAGCTTACAGGATACAGCTTTGAAGAGGAAGAAAGAAGTGTCAGCCATGCAGAACTGATGGTACTATATACACAAAAGTGAGAGAAGACAAAGAAAGAGGATGGTTAGAGGGGGATGGGGCTGGCAAGTAAGGAGGGCTTCCTGGAGGAGGCAAACAAACATCACAGCATACTAGAGCTGTCTGGGACCTCAGGGTGATCAAGTGTTAAAAAAGGATGTGGCTATAAAAGTTCCAGGGGATCCATGAGGGCTTTTGGACTGAGAGAAGGTATCCCAAATAGAGGTTACAGCATGGAGGTCAGACTGAGACATGGCAGGGGACAAGGGAGAGACTAGCCTGGCTGAGGGGAGGGTCCTCTTACTCCAGCCCTGGCTGGCTGTGGCTTTAGGACAGTCCTAGTGGTTCTATTCCCAAGGAAGCCGCTCACAACTACATCCATCCCAGGGGGTGTCCTAGACTACTCTGGGGGTGGATCCTTGATCAGGCAGGGAGGTTCCTGCTGTCCCTACAGCTGCGCCATCTGTGGGGCCTGCAGGAGAACAAGTGGAATCTGCAGCATGGGACATCTCTGCCTAGAGCCTGTGCAAACAATGGCACTGTCCTCATCATTGAGGGGGTCACACACAAGGCATTCCCCAGAGGCCTGGCCCTTCCAGGGCCCAAGCCCAGCCTGAGCCCGCCTGTGCGTGGGAAGAGGGTGATCAACTAACTAGCTTGACAGGGTGCGTTCAAGAGCCTGTCAAGCTAGTTAGTTGGTCAACGCGTCATGGTTAAATAACTTGGCTGGAGTCACCCAGCCAGAGTCACCCAGTACCCTGGTTGGGTAGGAACTTGCCACCAGGAGTGCGGTTTCAGCCATGATTTGACTTTCCCTGAACTTCCCACCCACTGCCTCTACATCCCCACACCCTCTACATCCCCACACCAAGCTCCCCCAACTCCTTCTCTTCACATACCAGGCCCTCTCCCTTGATCTTCCCTCTATCTAGCCAAGTATGTTCTCAAGCACTGGTATTGTATCAGACTCTCACATTTTACTATGAAGAGGTAGGCCACTTCTGTAAGCCTGATTCCTGACTTTTTGCTGAAGAGACTGAGTTTCAGACCAGAGAAAGTAGCCTTTAAACAGAGGGTCTTTCTCTCCCATCCTGAGGGCCCACCCTTGGGCCACCCAGGGGGTCAGAGGAGTCCTGATCAGGCTTCCTTCCCTCAAAACCTAGCTGTCTTGCGTTTTCACCACCTTAGATGCTTGCTGTGGTGATGGCTGATTTGGCTTCCCTGACGTGCTAGGTCTGCAAGCAGAAACCGCCACGCTTGGTGGAAGTAATCAAGAGACCTGGGCCACAGACTCAGCCCTGCTACCAAGCCAGTGGGTCGCCTTGGATGACCAATCTTGCATGAACTTGTGGGGCACCAGAGACCTGCACACTTGGCACGCCCTTGCCCTCCTTCCCCGCACAGCCTCCAGGACACCTTCCAGGAGCCAGCAGAGCAGAATTTCTGGGCCGGGTGACCTTAAAGGGTTTCTCCAGCTCTAACGTATAATGATTTGAATGGTGTACGTTTGGACTCAGCCTAGGAACAGGGGGAGATATTTATAGTCACAGACTCATAGAGGTGATGGATCCTTCTTTGCAGGAATGACTTCGGGGACCCTCCACAGCCACTGTGACACTTGATGCTTGCGTGCCAGGGGAAAAGTCTTCCTCTCCTTGGCTTCAGCCCGAGCCTGAGTGGAGAGGGAGAGAGACAGGAGGAAGAAGAGAAAGGATTTCCTTCACAGATGTTGAACTAGCCACACTCTAAAATGCCGGGGATTATTGCGATGCAAAGCATGCTCGTCATGCGAGCTGCTCACTACCCACTTAGCCCCTGAGCACGTCTCCCTGATGCCAGCCCCTGCAGGCAGCCCGGTCTGCAGCTGTGAGACAGGAAGTGGGGCTGTGCTTGGAGAGACAAAGCCTACAGCTGGACCCGGCTCTTTCCTCTCTGAGTCAGGGATGGGTGGGGGACGAGGCTGTGGGGTGGGCTCCAGTGGGGAAGTGTGGCCAGATTCAGTCCTCAGGGTGGGTTCGTGGGGATGGAGGGTGAGAGCTGGGGAGGGAAGGAAGGCTGGATCCAGGGGTGGGGGTTGGGGAGCCAGACAGGAGGAAAGAGTGGTTTTGAGGTCTGTGGGTGGACCGGGCACAAAGCTGATGCTTAGAAAAGTCCTTTTTGGTGTGTGTGACAGGATCTCACTCTGTCACCCAGGCTGGAGTGCAGTGGTGTGATCATGGCCTACTGCAGCCTTGACCTCCTGGGCTCAAGCGATCCTCCTAGCCTGTAGCTGGAACCACAGGCACATACCACCATGCCCAGCTAATTTTTTAATTTTTAATTTTGTAGAGACAGTGTCTCACTTACATTGCCCAGGCTGGTTTCGAACTCCTAGGCTCAAGTGATTCACCTGCCTTGACTTTCCAAAGTGCTGGTACTACAGGTGCGTGCCACCACGCCCGACCAAAAAAATCCTTTATTGTTGCACTTTTGTTTATTGATACTCAGTTAATAGAGGTATAAATGAATGAGCGAGTAAGTGAAAAGAGGGGATGGAGAGAGTTGGGCATAAAGGTAGGAAGGTAGGAAACAGTAGCTTCCAAATTTGCCTGGCTGCAGGACGTCATGGAGGAGGTGCAAGGTGGCACTGGGTGCTGTAGAAGAGAAAGGCATCTGGAAGGTGGAGGGGAGGCTGTGCTCACAGTAGGGGAAATCTGGGGCCTCCCAGTGTAACAGCAGGAGAGGAGAGAAGCCTAGAGTTGGAGTTTGTGTTGAGCAGCCACCTTCAAAGAAGGGCTGCCCAGAGCCATGGTGCCCTCTCTTACTGGGCCAGGCACTGCCCCTCACTGAACTCCCCGCTGCTGGGAAGAGGTCGGGAGCGGAGAGCACAGAAGGAGCTAGGGGGCTATGAGAGTGTGTGTGTGAGTGTGTATGTGTGTGAGAATGTGTGTATGTGTGAGAGTGTGCGTGAATGTAGGTGTGTATAAATGTGGATGTGTGTGTGTGCGAGTGTGCGTGTGTGTGCGCATTTGTATGTGTAGGGGGATCAGTGAGGGCCAGGAGAGGTAGACTGAGACGTTTGAGATGAAAGCACAAAGGGTGCACTCACCATGCAAATGGCCCTGCAGCGGAAGCCTGTTATCAGGAGCATCTGATGGGGTTTTTCAGGGTGGAGGCCAGCACCCCGGGCGGCACAAGGCTTTCCTGGTTCCCAGGCAGCTGCCTGCAGTTGGCATGGCTCTGGCGTAATGTACCACTCCTGGACCCTCCAGCTAAGCGTCCAGACACACTGGCATCACCTGGTGCCCTGGAAACCAGCTGCCTTGCCCTGTGCCACCCACCCACCACATCCCGGGGATAGCCTCTGCTGAAAGCATCAGACCCTCTCAAGCAGAAACTAGGATGGGAGTAGGTGGAAGAACAGGGCCTGGGGTACTCTCAGGTGATGAGAAAAGCTCTCCACCAACCTGGTCCTCCCCAGACAGCCTGGAGTGCTCCCTGAGAGCTTCATCTTGCCTCCTCCTCACCCCCAGGCCTCCTACAAGCGGGATGGGACTGGTCAAGATCAAGTTCTCACCCGCATGGTACCAGGAGTTCTGATCTGGGTCCCTAAGCAGCTACTGGTGTTTCCTCAAGGAGCCAGGCCAGTGCAAAGCTTTCTCTTCCTTCCCCTTCTTGGGGCCCTGAGAGAGTTTGGAGGACTCCTGAGTCCAACCAACTTCCTTCCAGACTGTGAGCTTCTTGAGGGCAGGACCGTGTCCCAGCACAGTACCTGGCACATGGTAGGTGCTCAATAGTGACAAATACTTATCTGGAGCTTACTGTGTGCTCACTGCTCTCAGAGCACAGAGAAGTAAAGCACCTTGCCCAAGGTAGCACAACTATGAAGAGGTGGAGGTGGGATTTGAACCCAAGCAGTCTGGCTCCAGCCATCCCCTCCCATGAGTTAAGGTGTATTTGTTTGACGGAATGAGCTCAGTTGGTGAGGGGACAACCCTGAGGTCACCTCTGAGTGAGTCAGACCTGGGACCAGACTACCTAAGCCAGAACAGCCTTGGGGCACGAGATCCTTGGGCCCCACTCTCCAGGCAGGGGATGGGTGATTATTGAAGGGTGAGGTCCCTGGGGTCCTGCTGATGGTGGACAGAGCAGTCTCCTGGGAGGCTTTTGCCAAAACCTGGGAGAGCCATCTTCTGCTTCCTTCAAGGTCACCCCAACGGGGCAGCTTTAGCCACAATTGTGGGTGGGGTGTGTGTTGGAGAGTGTGAAAGGAGGTGGGGCAGGAGGTTCCAGGAGGATCAGAAGAGATCTGAGGGTGTGAGTGTGTGAGATGAAGCCCTGAGGGCACCCTTGACTTCTCCCACTCTGCAGAAAGACAGGCTGGTCTGTCAAGTGGTTGGGGGTGCCCTGGGGTCCAAGCCAGAGGTCACTGCATGTGTGGAGGTGGGGGCTCTGGTTTTATGATCAACCTGACCACCAAGGACCATGGGGTGAGGGTGCAGAGAGCAGAAGGGCACCGACTGGGGGCAGCAAGGGGCGGAGGCAGCCACTGTTCACCTGAGGTCATTGCTTTCTTAATGGGAAAAGAGATGCTGGAAGTTGGCCTGGGGGAGCCTGAGACAGACAGGAATAGTGGAGGTAGCTGGGCCAGAGCAGGTGCAGCCTGATAGAGTGGTGGCCCCAGGAGGCTCAGGAGCACCTGAGCCAGGCAGCAGCCCCCAGCCCAGAAGAGCAATTAGCAAGTTGGCAAATAACCCTTCTTCTGCCCTTTAGCTCAGAACCCTGGTTACTCATTTGACTGATCTGATAGCATCTGATTGGCCACAAGGCAGCGTCTTCGTTAAGACCCCCATATTTGGCTGGGCGTGGTGGCTCATGCCTGTAATCCCAGCACTTTGGGAGGCCGAGGTGGGCGGATCACATGAGGTCAGGAGTTCGGAACCAGCCTAGCCAACATGGCGAAACCCCATCTCTACTAAAAATACACAAAAAACCTAGCTGGGCGTGGCGGCACGTGCCCATAATCCCAGCTACTCGGGAGGCTGAGGCAGGAGAATCGCTTGAACGCGGGAGGCAGAGGTTGCAGTGAGCCGAGATCTCGCCACTGCACTCCAGCCTGGGTGATGGAGTGAGACTCGATAAAAAAACAAAACAAAACACCAAAATAAACACATTTTTCTGGGTTCATAAGACTAAGGAAGCCCGCTTGAATTTCTCCAGTTGTCCATCTTATCCCCTTGGCACTCAGCTAACTGTGGGTAATTGAGATTTCACAGAGGGACCCAGTGAGTGGTGTCTGCAGGGCTGGGGATGCCAAACAGTATCACTTCTTCCAGGGGTTGACATTGTTCCTGCTGACCTCTGAGCAGGCTGAAGCCTGCCACACCCAGAATTATTCCGGGGTCTAGGAAGATACCTTCCCAGCAGAAGCCATGGGCTGAGCATGTGTAGGATAATTCACTGTTTAGGAAAATAGATGGTCATTTTCTAAATATGATGTCATGGTACTATTTCTTCAAAGGAAATATGATCCCAAACTGCAACACAGAAAACAAACAGAGGGAAACTGGGTTTTTGAGGCCTCCCAGGCTGTCTTCATGGGCCCTGTGGGGTTCCCGAGGCAGTGCCAGGGAGCCTTCTTTGAGAGCAGCCCTGGGCAGACCAGGGCCCAGTGTGGCCTGAGGCCTCTGTGCGGTTGGCTGCCTTTCCTGGTCATTAATCGCTACTAAGTGTCATTACCACTAATAAAATTAACCGACTTGATACTGGACTCTCTGAGCCATCAATCTCAGGGTCCATTAGATGAAATTTAAAAAACAGATGCCTCTGGGGTGGGGCCTGAGGATTTGCATTCCACCGAGCTCCCAGGCAACGCTGGCCATGCAGAGTTGGGCGCCATTTGAGACCCATTGCTCCCTCCAGGGTCTCTTCCCCTGGGTACTGTGGACATTGTGGTTGGGGTGGGGCCATTCTGGGCACTGCAGGGTGCTGGGCAGCGTCCCTGGTCTCCACCCACTCCATGCCAGAAGCACCAAAAACAAAAACGAACAAACCAATAAAAACCAGATGCCTGTTGAATGAGTGGAGGGGTTTGCTGGGTCTGGCTCCCAAGTGCAGCCTAGGGAATTCTGGCACTCTTCACATGTCAGAGGTCATAATCAAGGATGATGCATTTAGTTAGACAAACCAACTTTGAGCCTTCGCTCCACACTACAGGGGAGTCCCAGACAATAACACAGCTTGGGTGGGGTGCAGTGGCTCACGCCTGTAATTCCAGCACTCTGGGAGGCTGAGGTGGGCAGGTCACTTGAAGTCAGGAGTTCGAAACCAGCCTGGCTAACGTGGTGAAAGCCCGTCTCTACTAAAAATATGAAAATTAGCCAGGCATGGTGGCGCACACCTGTAGTCCCAGCCACTCAGGAGGCTGAGGCAGGAGAATTGCTTGAACCCGGGAAGTGGAGGTTACAGTGAGCTGAGATCACGCCACTGCACTCCAGCCTGGACCACACAGCAAGACTGTCTAAAAAAAAAATATGTTATATATCATGTCATATCGTATGACATATACTGTAGCTATAATGATATAATAATCATAGCTATTGTTCTTAAAATGGCATTTGAGGCAGGTCTTGAAGGATATACAGCTTCATTGGCCAAAATTTCCATCACTCCCTGCTTGCTCTCCCCTCTGTCAATCAGTTACTATCAGGGAGGTCCAGTTTCTGAAACACAGGAATTGTGTGAGCAGAAGTCGCCGCTCACACCAGCCCTTGGTGTGAGGAGGAGGACATTTGAGGGCAAGGTAGCTGCAGCCCCCAAGCTGCCCTCCACACTGGAAGCCAGTCAAGGCGTGGCCTCCTCAGCTGGAGTTGACATCCAGTTCTGCTCTGGGCCTGCCAAGGGTCAAACGCTGAGGATTTCCTGCCAGGCTGCAGGGAGGGGTTTGGGTGTAGACCTGGTGGACTGGAAAATTACCCATTTGCCCCCAGATTAATGATTAACGGGTCCCTGCCCTCACCCTGTCTGGGAGAGGAGCCCAGGGCCAGGCTAGGCCAAGGGGAGCCCGATAGCATCTGTCTCTGCTCGGAGGTTTCGGAGATATGCTCCATGATGGGTTGACTGCACCTGATGGGTGTGGAATCAACAGGTGATTTCTGAGGGCACCTGGGGCCTGGCCAGGCCGCATACCCTCTGGTGAGGGGCACACAGAGAGGGCATGGCTTCCAGCCAGATGTCCTGGCTAAGGCAGGTGGCTCCAAACAGGAGAGCTGTGCCTTTGGCTCAGAGGAACGTGGGCTTCTCTGACCACTCCTGGCTTGACCACAGGACTTACCTTGGTCAGTGGCACATGAGCAACAGTGGTAAGTGCCACATCCAAGCAGGAGCTCTAAGAGCCATTGCCTGCTTCCACCTTTGCTTTTTTTTTTTTTGAGAAAGGGTCTTGCTCTGTTGCCCAGGCTGGAGTGCAGTGATGCGATCTCAGCTCACTGCAGCCTCCACCTCCCGGGCTCAAGCTATCCTTCCACCTCAGCCTCCCAAGTAGCTGGGACTACAGGCTTGTGCCACCATGTCCACCTAATTTTTCTATTTTTATAGAGACAGGGTTTTGCGGTCACCCAGGCTGCTCTAAAACTCCTGGACTCAAGCAATCCACCTGTTCGGCCTCCCAAAGTGTGGGATTACAGGTGTAAGCCACTGTACCCAGCCCACCTTTGATCTTTTACCCTGGCTATGAGGCCAGGATGTCCCAGAATGGGGTTACTTCTTTTGGGCCGAGTCCTGGAATGATGTATATTCCACCCACACTGGGGGCACTAGGGTATAGGGCAGCAAACATTTTGAACCTGCAGAGCCATCTCACAGAGAGCTTCTGGGAAGAGGGAAGGCGAACTCTAATTCCAGTTCCCACCCAGCTGCTGATCTGTTGTATGACCAGGCTAGTCACTGCCTCCTCATAAATCCTTTGTTTCCTCATCTGGACAAAGGGGAGACTCTGCTTAGCTGGAGAGTAAAGCATCTTGCACAACGAGAGAAGTTTGGGAAGCTCCAGCTAGGAGGAAGATATGCCTGCATGTCCCAGGCACTGTGGTTAGTCCATTTCGTATAATCCTCCCACCAACCCTAGGAGGTAGAGAAGATTACTCTGCCCAATTTCCAGAAGGGAAAAAACCAAGGTGTCAAGATTGCATAGCTACAACGTCAGCCTTAGAATTTGGTAGCTTGGCTCCAGAATCAATGAACTTTCAATCTAGGAGAACAAGAAGTCTGGGATTGATGGCCTGATGGGAATTCAGCTCCTTCACCTTCATCTAACCATCCATCAGTCCTTCCTTCCTTCCCTTCTCTTTCCTTCCATCCCCTTCTCTCCCCAGGCATCTATTTGTACCAGGCACCAAGTGGTCAGATGGTTGATGATCTATCTGGGAATTATGGAAACATGTTAGATTGGTATGGGATTACTTGGGCAACAGCATAATGTAAGGGAGAGAGGGATGTCAGGGGACCTCGGCTGGGTGTCTCCGGTCAATGTCCACATCTCCTCTACCTGCCCCCTCTTAGGAATGTGGCTCTCTTGGCCAGGCAGCCACCAATACTCTGTGCATTATTTCCCAAACTTCCCGGATCACAAAAACTGCCTAGGGACTGTGGTAAATGTACAGATTCCCAGGCCCAGTTCCAAACCAATAGACCCAGAATTGCCCAGCATGGATCCTGGGAAAGCATATTTTTAATAAGCACCCCAGATGATTTTTCTAACTGGGCCAATAGGGAAATAGGAAAATAGGGTGGATAAGAAGAACAGACACCAGAATCTGGAAAACAGGTTTAAGGTCCTGCAGCAACCCTTGTTACATGAACCTCGGTTTCCTAGTCTGTAAAATGGGGACAGGATCTCCAGGGGGTCAGCCTGCCACCCGGAAGGGCAGTAAATGAAGCCCCTGAGAGGCCCCTCACCACCATCCCCAAGGCTCACCCGTCTCCCCCTCCTCTTGCTCTCTCTAGCCTGACCGGGCGGGAAGTCCTGACGCCCTTCCCAGGATTGGGCACTGCGGCGGCCCCGGCAGAGGGCGGGGCCCACCTGAAGCAGTGCGACCTGCTGAAGCTCTCCCGGCGGCAGAAGCAGCTCTGCCGGAGGGAGCCCGGCCTGGCTGAGACCCTGAGGGACGCTGCGCACCTCGGCCTGCTTGAGTGCCAGTTTCAGTTCCGGCATGAGCGCTGGAACTGTAGCCTGGAGGGCAGAACAGGCCTGCTCAAGAGAGGTGGGGAGGCGGGCTAGGGGAGGAGGAGGGCTGCGGGAAGAGGGCTTCAGGGAGGTGGAGGCTGGGAGAGGCTGCCCTTTACTTTTTCCTGGCTCCCGTGCCCAGGCCACGCTGCCCTTCCTGCCCTAGCACGGTGGTAAATGAGAAGAGTCCCAGGAGTTAATGAGGGGCAGTTGAAGGCCAGCGGTGGCCCAGCCTCAGGTTTAGGGGAGCAGAGGAGCAAGGAAGATTCAAGAGAGGAGGAGACACAAGCCTATTCCTGGAGGAGCTCACAGATAAGATGGGGGTCCCCCAGTTGTCTTCCTCTGCCTCTTCACACACACACACACACACACACACACACACACACACACACACACACACAAACAAAACAAGGCACATGAAGACGTGAGTGGGCGGCAGCTGGTTCCAGGCCCGATGACACCAGCCAGGCCATGCATTTGTTCACTCCTTTATCTGTCCCTTTGTTCTTCATATCCATCAATCCATCAGTCCCTCCTTCCCTTCCACTCCCATTCTACCTCCCTCCCCCCTCCACCCACCCACTAAGCATCCGTGGAGGCCCATAGTGAGCCAGGCACTGTGCCAGATCCTGGAGGTTCAGAGCTGAACAAGACCCCAGCTACCCTTGGGAAGCATGCAGTCTAGAAGGGAGAACACAGGTCACCATGTGACTCCCTCGCCAAGGGGAAAGGGCTTTTGACAGGGAAGGACAAGGGACTGTGGCTTGAGGACACAGCTCCGGGTGGGTCTCCCTGTCAATTGCCCCTTAAACTCTGACTGCAAGTTGCCATTTAAATGGAACTTCTAGGCTGGGCGCAGTGGCTTGCACCTCTAATCCCAGCACTTTGGGAGGCCAAAGCGGGTGGATCACTTGAGGTCAGGAGTTCAAGACCAGTCTGGCCAATATGGTGAAACCCCGTCTCTACTAAAAATACAAAAATTTAAACACTGCAGTTGGCCCGTTGCCATGGCTCACACCTGTAATCCCAGCACTTTGGGAGGTCGAGGTCAGGAGTTTGTAACTAGCCTGGTCAAAATGGTGAAACCTCATCTCTACTAAAAATACAAAAATTAGCCGGCATGGTGGCAGGAGCCTGTAATCCCAGCTACTCAGGAGGCTGAAGCAGGACAATTGCTTGAACCCGGAAGGTGGAGGTTGCAGTGAGCCAAGATTGCGCCACTGCACTCCAGCCTGGGAGACAAAACAAGACTCTGTCTCAAAAAAAAAAAAAAAAAAAACGCAGGGATGCTGTACAGGGCAGCCAGGCCCTTCCTCGGCCAGCTGCTCCCCACGGTCTGCAGCCGAGCTAATGGCCTCTCTTTGTGTCTCTCTCAGGACGTCACCAGCACCCAGATGCACTGGAGGGCAAGTAGGAAGTAGTGAGCCGGTGGGAGGCCAGGTTTGGGCCACACCCAGCAGACAGGAGTATCGGTGGTTCCAGAGTGGGTGGGATGGTCAGTCTGGGGCAAGTCAGCCAGGAGACTCAAGGTCACTCTATCATTGGGTCTGTTCCACAGTGGGTAGCAGAGAATGACATTTGAGAACCATCATGTGTCGTAGGAAGCCCATGGGGCTTATCTCAGGGGCCTCAGAAATGGGCCGATCCAAATGGTCATACACCAAGTTGGAGTCAAAATGGCGGGTTTAGCCCCAACTGTGCCTACACCAGGTGTCTGAGTAGCTTCTCTTTGCATCTCAGTGTTCTTCTCTGAGACGTGGAGTCCGTAGCCCCTGGCCTGCTGCCCTCTGGGAATCTGGGCACATACTCCATAGTGAATTTGTAAGTTCCATTTTATTTATTTATAAATTAAAAAAATTTTTTTTGAGACAGGGTCTCCCTCTGTCACCCAGGCTGGAGTGCAATGGTGCAATCTCAGCTCACTACAACCTCCACCTTCTGGGTTCAAGTGATTCTCCTGCCTCAGCCTCCTGAGTAGCTGGGAGTACAGGCATGTACCACCATGCCCGGCTAATTTTTGTATTTTTAGTAGAGACGGGGTTTCACCATATTGGCCAGACTGGTCTAGAACTCCTGACCTCAAATGATCCCCCCGCCTTGGCCTCCTAAAGTGCTGGGATTAGAGGCACGAGCTACTGTGCCCAGCCTGGAAGTTCCATTTAAATGGCAACTTGCAGTCAGAATTTAAGGGGCAGTTGACAGGGAGACCCACCCGGAGCTGTGTCCTCAAGCCACATTCCCTTGTCCTGCCCATCATAGCGCTGCTGCCACCGCCTCTGACCCTCAGAGGGTGGCAGGCAACCTCTAAGCTTCCTCCTTTCCTCTCTTCCCCCTTTCCTCCCTCCCTGTACCCCTGGGTGCCCAATCCAGGCTTCAAAGAGACAGCTTTCCTGTACGCGGTGTCCTCTGCCGCCCTCACCCACACCCTGGCCCGGGCCTGCAGTGCTGGGCGCATGGAGCGCTGCACCTGTGATGACTCTCCGGGGCTGGAGAGCCGGCAGGCCTGGCAGTGGGGTGTGTGCGGTGACAACCTCAAGTACAGCACCAAGTTTCTGAGCAACTTCCTGGGGTCCAAGAGAGGCAACAAGGACCTGCGGGCACGGGCAGACGCCCACAACACCCACGTGGGCATCAAGGTGAGCATGTCCCTGGCTGCCCACAGTGCCTTCCCACCAGGGTACAGAGCTGGGGAGCATGGCTTGAAGGAGGCCAGCACCCCACCCCCCAAAATACATGAAGAGCCATGAACTTCATAAAGGCAGGATGAACTTCACGTCTTCAACCAACATTCCCTTGGCATCTACTCTGGGCCATGACTGGGTGCCAGGAACACAGCGGAAGTAGGGAAGGGTCATGAGTGTCATCGGTGGGAGCAGAGGTCAGCAGTGGGCGCCAGGCTTAGGGCTAGGTCTTGGTGAAGCAGGGACATGTTTGGAGAGGGGTCTCCACTCCAAGGACCGGGCCTTCCTGGAGGTCCTAGAAGCCAACATTGTTTGAAAACCTCCATCTAGAGCAACCCCACTTCTCCATTTTATGAGTGGGAAGATGGAAGTGGCCCAGAGAAGAGAAGGGGCTGAGGTTACACAGTAGTGGGAGGTCTGGAGGGTGAAAACTATCTTGGTCTATTGAGGGGAGGAGGCTGGGAGACGCCAGTCTTCTAGCTGTTTGTGAGATTAAGTTCTGAGTTGTCATCATTGAGTTGTGAACCGGGGCTGCTGTGTTCAATCACTGAGTTGGTGTGAACCTGGGCTGCTGTGTTCAGTCACTGAGTTGGTGTGAACCAGGGCTGCTGTGTTCAGTCGCGTAAGTTGTCTATTCCACAAGAACTCCAGGCCAAGGGGAGGAGCTGGGGCTGAGACCCTGGGTCTCTTTCCCATTCTCCTGCTGCTGCCCTGCTGGGGTTGGTGCTCTGGGGGCAGGCTCTGGCTGCTGGGCTCAGGCCTCTGACCACGCCTCTGTTCTGCCTCCCCGCACAGGCTGTGAAGAGTGGCCTCAGGACCACGTGTAAGTGCCATGGCGTATCAGGCTCCTGTGCCGTGCGCACCTGCTGGAAGCAGCTCTCCCCATTCCGTGAGACGGGCCAGGTGCTGAAACTGCGCTATGACTCGGCTGTCAAGGTGTCCAGCGCCACCAATGAGGCCTTGGGCCGCCTAGAGCTGTGGGCCCCTGCCAGGCAGGGCAGCCTCACCAAAGGCCTGGCCCCGAGGTCTGGGGACCTGGTCTACATGGAGGACTCACCCAGCTTCTGCCGGCCCAGCAAGTACTCGCCTGGCACGGCGGGTAGGGTGTGCTCCCGGGAGGCCAGCTGCAGCAGCCTGTGCTGCGGGCGGGGCTATGACACCCAGAGCCGCCTGGTGGCCTTCTCCTGCCACTGCCAGGTGCAGTGGTGCTGCTACGTGGAGTGCCAGCAATGTATGCAGGAGGAGCTTGTGTACACCTGCAAGCACTAGGCCTGCTGCCCAGCAAGCCAGTCTGGCACTGCCAGGACCTCCCGTGGCACCCTTCAAGCTGCCCAGTTGGCCCTCTGGGCAGGCAGTCATCACATGCATGCATAAACCAGCATATGTGCCACTCACCACCATTCCTTGGCCAGCCTTTTGCCTCCCTCGATACTCAGCAAAGAGAAGCAAAGCCTCCTCCCTTAACCCAAGCATCCCCAACCTTGTTGAGGACTTGGAGAGGAGGACAGAGTGAGAAGGATGTGGAGGGAAATAAGGGAAACCAAGAGCACAGCGGGACTGAAGTTTTGGAGGGGAGAGAGGGGCTATTCCATCTTGCTTCCTGGGCTGAATGGCTTGGAGCCAGCATGTTCTTGGGAGGTGAACTGCTGGGCTAGGAATGCCAAGGCAGGCAGTGCCAGCTGGAAGTGAAGGCAGGAGCCTGGCTGGGATGGGCCAGTCGGGTCCTGTGGCCCTGCTCAGGTGCAGTGGGCTCCGGGTGTCACACACCTCCACCACCCCCCTGGTTTTGCTGTGCCAGAGATGGGGAGAAAGCCCAGGTGGTAGAAGCCATCCGTTCAGAGAAAGGAGAGCTTTCTGTGCTTGAGTGGACCCGAGTGAGATCTGTGCCCTGGAGCCCTGTGTCCTTGATATGGGTTTTCAAATATGCCTCCCCTGAGGCCTCATTCTTGTCTCGAGAGCTGGGTTATGCACACTCACCCAGCCGTGCTCAAAACCACCACCACTGCAGGTAAGACAGGTGGGAGAACTAGCCACCAAGGCGGGACTCGGTGCACCTGAGGTTGAACAGGGAGACAGCGGCCCCTCCCTGCGTTCCCTGCTGGCCAAAGGAATCTTCACTCCCAGCCCAGAGGAGGAGGGCGACAGCTTCCTGGTTCCTGGCAGTGATGTAGCGAGCTCAGTTTCTCAGCTGGCTCTTGAGTGAGCTTTGGTGACTTCCTGTGGCTGGGGCCTGCCTGGTCTGTGACGCCCCCACACCAGCTGAGTTCACAATACTGAAGACCAGCTGGCTCATGAGCTATGACTTGAAGTTACATTTCTATTCTTGTGGCTGCTCATCTAATTAAGGCTTTTGTCCTGGCTAGGGTTATAGGTGCTTGAGTCCTTGCTAAGCCTGGCTCCTTGGTAGCCTCCTTCAGTTCCTAATGGCCTCTCACTTGGCCCTTACTTTGGCTCTTACTTGAGGACGAGACGTGACTTTGATAATTTCCCAGATCCTGTGGACATTTTCAGCAGCACCTGCCAAGGCCCTCTGTGAAAGGAGGAGAGACTGGCACCTCCACACAGGCACACATGGATGCACAGCCCCTGGACCAGGCTGGGGGTTCCTGTTGAACACGCCTCTCTTGTTCAGGATGAAGACCTTGCAGGGGTCCCCTTGCTGGAGGCATTGTACTTCCCCAGAGTGGGGCCCGATGCCACCCAGGAGGAAGTGACTTCTTTCGGGAAGCCCTTGGCCACTTTGCTGGCCCTGCCACGCCCATCTGTCAGCTTCCTTTCTCCCTAAACCTAGAGTTGCTGACCCTTCACCAACACAGGAAATTTCAGAATCAGCTGAATGCTCAGAAACCTCGCCTGTGCCAGCTCCAGGACAAAGGCCCGCTGACTGTGCCCTAGCCAACTCCCTGAGACCTCCAAGGGAGAGGAGGAGCTGCCCAGTCTCCAGTGGATCAGGGCAGTCTGCTGGATGCTGGAAGGATTTTCGACTGCAGAGGCTCGGCTGAGAAGCCAAACTGACCTGAGCCCCTCTCGTTAAAATGACATTGCTGACCCAAGCACTTGGCCCACACCTTGCCAGGAGGAGAAAAATGGGGAGAGGGCTGGTTTTCTCCTTTCTTCCACTTCCCCACAGCATGGAGACTTTCTCTGCCTTCCCAATCCATCTTGCTCCTCTGAGACCCCAACTCTGCCTCCACCCAGGCTCAGTGCTGGGCGTGAGGCAGCAGGGACCTCACTGGCAGAGCAGGGGGCCTGGGAGCAACTTGGAGGCCAGAGCACCCTGATCCACCAACACGCCACCTGCATTCTGACTTCGTGGCTGGCAGTGACAGGGTCACGGGAGGGCAAAGGGCAGGCTCTAAGGCATCTAGGCAGTGGCTGGCCGCTAACGTGGACACCCCAAGTCAATGGCACAGTGCAGGTTCTGAGGACTCCTTGGCTTGTGGGGTCTTCTCTGTCTGTCTCCCTCTTTTCTCCTTCCTTGCTCTCATTCCTGTCTTTTCCAGTTACCCCTAAAGACCCACCTCGGCCCTCTTGGGGCCCCTGGGGACTAGAGTGACCACTGACCCCTCATTCTACAGCTTTAAGGGAAACGCTCACAGGGTATTTTTGTCTACCTCAAATATATAGTTTTTAGAGCAAAGGAGAATAATTTATATAGCTAAGGTATATGAGAAAGTATTTATATTATTTATATAGTTGCTATATTTCATGGACAGCACAGGTGAGGTTTGTGTGTTTTCCCAGAAACCCTCTGTCTGGGGAGATACAGCCTGACCTGACCGGGTCCCCCATTGAGCAGGAGGCCAGGTCGCCGGGAAGGAGGACAAACCTGTATCCCGCGACTGGGTCTGTCTCGGAGCTGGTGAGCACATGTCCCCTCTGTGATGAGCCCTGGTGGGCTCCATCCAGACCCTCCTTGTGATGTTTTTGTAGATTTTCTGCTCTTCTGGGTCCAGGCCCCCTTCTTCTGCTCTGGCAAAAGTGTCTTGCTCACAATAATAATGACAACGAGAATGCCCACACCTGGCATTTGTAAAGCACTTTGCTGTTCGGAAACAAAAACTTTTACCCCTTTCATCTCACTTGATTTCTCCGTTATCTCTGTGAGGTAGGTGGGGCCACATTACTGTGGCCATTTTATAGATGAGGCCCAGAGATGGAGAGCTGTGCTCAAAGTCACACCGAAGAGACTTGGTCAATGAATATTTACTGAACATCTCCATAGACGAGGCACTACGGGCTGACTTGCTCTGAGCCCAGGAGACCCAAATACTACTGTGGTATTTGGATACCTGGATACCACTGTGAGCCCAAGGAGCTCTCTGAGCCCGGGAGACCCAAATACCACTGTGGTATTTGGATAGCCTGGATACCACTGTGAGCCCAAGAACTCAGGGAAGCAGTTCCTTCCCAGGCTGTGATCCCGGCCTTTTGGATCTGGATGGCATGTTGGCACTTTCCCCAGGTGGAGTCCCATGTCTCAGGGGCTGAGGCTGCCGGAGAAGGCTGGAGAGACCAGGACCCCGTGGAGGCCACTCCAAGGGGTCCTTCTGCTCACGTCGCCCAAGAAGGTTGGGCTACACCACCAGGCCCCTCCCAACCTACAGATGAATTTTGTTTGCTCTCATTGGTGTTTTGCTTGTAAAAATGAATTGTTTTCCACTGGATTTCTGGCTGCTTTTGCAAAAGTCAGCTGCGCTGGCAGACTGGGCCTGCGTGTCCTCCTGCAGGCAGCTAGAGCGAAGGAGTCTAATGGACAGGATGCCCCAAGTGCCCCCCTTGCTCACGGATGCCCTGCCTGCCTCTCATGGGCACATAGTCCTGTCCCCTGGTCTAGATAAGCCCAGCTTTCCTGGTACCCTTCATCACCTGGCAGACAGACAGCCCCGTGCCAACCCTGGACATTACTTGCTTTTGAACCTTTCCTTTGTCAACAACCATGAACTTCAAATGCTTTTTGTCTCAGGACACTTTAGAATAACAATGGAAACCATCACTTATTGAGTGCCCCTTATGTCCATTTATTTAACCAATGATTATTTAGGGATCTCTTACTGAGCGCCAGGCAGCATCCTGGGTGCTTGGTACAGCAAGGAACAGGACCAAGTCTCTGCCTCATGGGGCTGACATCCTAGTGGGTGAGAAAGACAATAAACCAATAAATGACATGCCAGTTATTTGCATTTACTTTGTCTCAATTATTGCAATAACTTTGCACATTGGACATGGTCCCCGTAATGGATAAGGAAATGGAGATTGTGAGATGAGAAGCCTCCTCATTGCAACTGGCAGGCAGCGGGGCCAGGATTGGAACACAGATCTCCTGGCCTCCAAAGTATGGGATTTTTTCCTCTGTACACTGGTATAGGTCGGGCAAGGATGGATTGCCCCATTTTATGGATTCTGGGTAAACTAAGGCCTAGAGGAAGGAAGTAACCCATCCTGGATTACACACCAACTCAGACAGACCAGAGCCTGCATCCTTCCTGGAGGTGATAAGCATTTCTGGAGCCCTTGTGCTATGGCAAACAGCATGGCTCCGGGTGGGGTGGGATGAAGCCATGCAGGGGCCTTCAGGGACCTACAGTCTAATAGGAGAGATGAGAAGCACAGCTATGCAGTGGTTTGGATCATTTACACACGAACCCTGTGTCCCTTTTCTGGCCACAGTTCCTTCCCAACATGCTTTGGGAGGCCTCGCCCACCAGGATCCTCCTGGGGGTCTGATGGGAGAGGAGGCCTCTTTCTGAGCCAAGCACAGCAGAGAGTGCCTGTCTCCTGGCTCAGGCCTGCCCTGCCCCAGTTCTTCAGCCCTGCTGGAATCCACATTGCCTTAACTGGGCTCCCCAGAGCGGGAGGCAGAGGTGGGCCCACAGTCCAGCCCTGCAGGGGCCTACATTTCCACCAGCATCCCTGTCCTAACATGCTCCTTCTACCCAGTGTTCCTGGGCCCGGAGACCAGCTGGCTCTGAGTAATGACAGACACATCCACATGCAGCAGCAGGCTCCAGTTTATCAAGGGATTTCTCATCTATTTTCTCTCTTGAACCTCACAAGGTGGACACCCTTCTTCTTTTTTTACAGATAGGGGAATTTAGACAAAAAATGGTTAAGTGACTTACCAAAGGCTATATCGCTAGCAAGCGGATCCAGGCCTTTTGCCTCCAAACCCCATATTCTTTCTACCATACACCATCCTCGCTTCCTCCTGCCCTCGTCTGAGCCTTACCTTGTTCCTGATCATAAACTGGTTCCCAAACAGGCCCGCAGACCCCTCCACCTCCAGCTGCTCAGTGCCACCATCTTCCAGGAGGACCAGGGCTTGTTGAGACAATCACTAGGTGGGTACCCTACCCACAATATCCCCCTCCTTTAAAAACAGCCACATGTGCTTTCTCTCTTTGCATATGCAAATGTATCTTGTTGAATCATTTTTGAGACCTTTGCAGACACCAAGACACTTACATACTTTATCATGTATCTCCTAAGGACAAGAACATTCTCCAACAGAACCACAAGGCCATCACCACATCTAAGAGATGTAACATTGACAAAAATTATCTACTACATAGTCCATATTCAGACTTCCCCAATTGTCCCTCAAAATGTCCTTTATAACATTATTTTCTGGCCAGGCACATGTTCACACTCATAATCTCAGCGATTGGAGAGGCCGAGGCACGAAGATTGCTTGAGCCCAGGAGTTTGAGGCTATAGTGAGCTGTGATTGCACCACTGCCTTCCAGCCTGAGCGACAGAGTGAGACCCTGTCTCTAAAAAATTAAAATTAAAAAATATTTAAAACATGTTTTCCTGGCCCAGGATCCACTCAAGAATTAGGCATTGCACGTTGTTTTCATGTCTCTCCAGCTCCCTGTAATCTAGACTAGTCCCCCACTTTCTTTGCTTTCCTAACAGTGATAGTTTGAAGAGTTCAGGCTGCATGTCTCGTAGAACACCTCTCAACTGAGATTTGCCTGATCATTTCCTTATACTTGGATTCAGGTTAAACATTTTGGCAATAAGCTGCTTGGGTGATGTGTATCCTATTCTGTGCAAGCTGTAAGGAGCCACAGGATGTTTCGCTCTTGTTGCCCAGGCTGGAGTGCAGTGGTGCGATCTCGGCTCACTGCAACCTCCACCTCCTAGGTTCAGCGATTCTCCTGCCTCAGCCTCTAGAGTAGCTGGGATTACAGGCTCACCCGTGATGGGGATGGGGACATTCTGGAGGGAGAGGCACTGGGGGGAAGCATCCTATGCCTGCCCCCACCCTTCCCATTTCTTTCCCATTCTTGACTTCGCCCCATCTCTCACCTGGAGTTCCTTCTTGCAACCGATCATGCAGCAAACACCGATTGGTGGCCTATGGTGCACGAGGCACTTGACAGTGTCCTAGACGCCATGGTAATGAGACTAGGTCCAGCCTTCAGGGAGGTCCCAGACAAGGGGAGAGACAAGCAAAGAGATGGCTGGCATGCACGGTGTCCAGCACTCCAACAGGCGACTCTGTGCAGGCTCCACTCCACACAGGCACTCCTGTGCAGGCCATGTCCTCATACTCCCCTCTGGGCAACCCCAGGGGTCCATACAACCATGATCCCCCCCCTTTTTTTTTTTGAGACGGAGTCTCCCTCTGTATCCCAGGCTGGAGTGCAGTGCCATGATCTTGGCTCACTGCAAGCTCTGCCTCCCGGGTTCACGCCGTTCTCCTGCCTCAGCCTCCTGAGTATCTGGGACTACAGGTGCCCGCCACCACGCCCGGCTAATTTTGTTTTTGTATTTTTAGTAGAGACGGGGTTTCACCGTGTTAGCCAGGATGGTCTTGATCTCCTGACCTCGTGATCCGCCCACCTCAGCCTCCCAAAGTGCTGGGATTACAGGCGTGAGCCACCACGCCCAGGCTTTTTTTTTTTCCTTTGTGAGATGGAGTCTCGCTTTTGTCACCCAGGCTGGAGTGCAACGGCGCAATCTTGGCTCACTACAACCTCCGCCTCCCAGGTTCAAGTGATTCTCCTGCCTCAGCCTATAGAGTAGCTGGGATTACAGGCGCCTGCCACCATGCCCAGCCTTATTTTTGTATTTTTAGTAGAGACGGGGGTTTCACCATGTTGACCAGGCTGGTCTTGAACTCCTGACCTCAGGTGATCCACCCACCTTGGCCTTCCAAAGTGCTGGGATTACAGGCGTGAGCCACTGCACCTGGCCTATGATTCCCATTTTATAGATGAGGAAACTAAAGCTCAGAGAGGTTCCCTTGCCGCACAGTAAGTAGCAGGGCTGGAAATGAAATAGCTTCTTCACTGCCTCTTCCCGGGGAGTGCAGGGCACGGCCTGGGGACAGAGAGAAGGGGTATGAGGGAGTTGCAAGGATTCAGGGTGACTGGTGGCATCTTCCAATCCTGCCACTTGGTTCTCCTTGTCTTCTCCTCTCTCTCTGTCCCCACTCTGCATACCTGCAGAGAGGAGGCTGATGCCTCTCACGCATCTTATCCCCCAACTCCCATCCCTCCTCAAGTCCCCAGGGGCTGTGGGGCCCACATTCCTCCCTGGCTCTCTTGGGTCCATTAGTGTGTTTACACTGGAACTGTGTCAGGGGAGCCGAGCCCCTACCCCTGCCCCACCGTCCTCCCGCCATGGAGAATGGGCAGTGGAGTGGTGGAGGCCGGGCAGAGGCACGGGAGAACCTGACCCAGCGTCCGAATTCCTGCCCCCACGTCTCAACAAGTCCAGGGTGGCCAGAAGCCTGGGGAGCAACGGTAGCCCCCCGGGACCCCCACCTCTTCCCACACAGCCCCACCAGAGCCTGACAGGCTCTAATCTCAGCTGTCTTCATGCAGCCAGCCCTCCAAGCCCGGGGTCACCTGACGCCGACACATTTTAATTCAGAAGCTGATTTCTGCTTGTTGGCAACATGTCATTTCTGAAATTGCTTTCTCTGCCCAGAGGCGGGAGATGTCAGAGCTACGCAGGTGTTGCAGTGGTGCTGCCCCCACCCCACACCCAGCCCCCTCCCCAAGTTCAGGAAGGATTAAGGGGCGTGAGGGGGCACACAGGAGATCTTCAAGCTCTGCTTCTCATGTTTCCCCAAGGGCTGGGGGCCAGGGATGGGGGACACCTGGAATGGCCTCTGCTTTCCTTTCCAGCCTGATGACAGAGGCCCAGGGTTTGGTAAGTGAAGTTGCTGCTCTGCCAATGCTGACGACAGCCACAGTAGTTGTTTTGCGCAGGCTTCATGCAGGTACCCAGTGCTCTGCAGAGTGCCTCTCACGTGCATTGCTGTATTTGAATCCTATGACAACCCTCTAAGATGGTGTCATCCCTCCTTTGCAGCTGAGAAAACTGGGGCTCAGAGAGGTTAGACCACTTGCCTGAGGTCACACAGCATGTATATGGCAGGGCCAGCTTTCAGACCCAGTGAGGGCGACAGCTGGACTGGGATTGGGAGGTCTGGGAAGGGAGAGGCGGTAGAGCTGGGGAGGACTATGGCCTGGCTTCTCCTATATTTGCTTCCTGATTTGGTTCAAATATCTCCAGTGAAATTTGTGAACTCCCCCAACTTCCCCACTCCTGCAACCCATCAAATAGTTATTTGCTCCCTCTTTTATATTTCCTTAGCTTTTTTTTTTAGATGAAGTCTTGTTCTTGTTGCGCAGGCTAGAGTGCAGTGGCAAGATCTTGGCTCATCGCAACCTTCACCTCCCGGATTCAAGCGATTCTCCTGTCTCAGCCACCTGAGTAACTGGGATTACAGGCATGCACCACCATGCCTGGCTAATTTTGTATTTTTAGTAGAGATGGGGTTTCTCCATGTTGGTCAGGCTGGCCTCGAACTCCCGACCTCAGGTGATCTGCCCACCTCAGCCTCCCAAAGTGCGGGGATTACCGTGTGAGCCACTGCACCTGGCCAGCAATTTTTTTTTTTTTTTTGAGACAGAGTCTCGCTCTGTCACCCAGGCTGGAGTGCACTGGCATGATCTCTGCTCACTGCAACCTCCACCTCCCAGGTTCAAGTGACTCTCTTGGCTCAGCCTCCCAAGTAACTGGGACTACAGGCGTGCACCACCACGCCCAGCTAATTTTTGTATTTTCAGTAGAGATGGGCTTTTACCATGTTGGCCAGGTTGGTCTCGAACTCCTGGTCTCAAGTGATCTGCCGGCCTCAGCCTCCCACGGTGCTGGGATTACAGGTGTGAGCCACCGTGCCTGGCCGCCTTAGCATTTTGTGTATGTTTTGAGTGACAACCATCTGTCGATATTGGCATACTTTGTTTTATTGGATGAATGAATGAACAAATGAATTTATAAATCTTGTTCTCCATACTGTTTACCCATCATTTCCCTCACTGGCAGTGTCCTGCCATAGCAGGCTTCCTGGTGTAGCTGGCACCACATCCCTCCCTGACACACGGGCTCCTTATTGCCCATGCTACCTGCCTTTTTCTCTCCTCCCTTTCCTTCCCTTCATTCCCCCTGGCTTCCCCTTCCCAACTCTCAGAATCCCTGGCTGCCTCAAGCACAAGAACAAAGCTGTGCAGAAGGCTGAACCCGGAGCTTGTGCAAGATGAGGTGGGGAATGAGCTAACCCAGCTCGAAAGCAGCCTGCTGGTCCCTGGGAGAGACGGCGCTTGGGCCAACCCACCCTCCTCAAGGTGCCCCCCCGCCTCAGCTCTACCCGCTTCCCCAGATGAACTTTCTCTCCCTCCAGCGCTTCAGAGGATGCACAGCTGTGTGTACTTGACCCTGAACCTGGGCTAGTGCTGGGGACATAGCCAGTCTGGCTGATACGGAGCCCAGGACAGAAAGCTGTCCTCACCCACTTCATGCACTAGTTGCATTGGTATCAAGCATTAGCTTTATAACTATCCCATTTACTGCAGGCATAAACCTATATCAATTGGTGAGGGTGGAGGTTAAACTAGAGAAGACATCAAAGATGCATAGAACTATTAGGCCCCTTCCAATTATTGTAGGAGGCCATTAGTTTGTACTGTGCTCCTGTAATGGACCCAACAGACCAAACAAATATGGAGTCACTCATGCTAAATGCAATTAACTTACAAGTATACTCCTAAGTTGCAAAAAGTTGTAACAAATAGCTGAGTTTTGGGGCAGTTACAGCAGCTGAGCATTCATCAATGTAGGTGGCCAGGTGATTCAATTAAGGACGCCGAGCTATAACCAATTAAGCTGTATCTACATCTCACTTCTGTTTTCTATCCACAAATACTGCGTGACCATGTTGCTGGTTGGAGTTCTTTGAATATGCTGTGGTTCCGAGGGATGCCCAATTCTAGAATCATGAATAAAAGCCAATTAAGATCGTTAAACAAAATTTGTTGTCATTTTGTCTTTTGACACCATTTTACAAATGGGCAAAGTAAGGCCAGGGAAGCAACAGCATCTGTTTTTTTTTTTTTTTTGAGACCAAGTCTCACTCTGTCACCCAGGTTGGAGTGCAGTGGTGCCATCTCGGTTCACTGCAAACTCCACCTCCTAGGTTCAAGCAATTCTCCTGCCTCAGCCTCCCGAGTAGCTGGGATTACAGGCATGCACCACTATACCTGGCTAATTTTTGTGTTTTTAGTAGAGACAGGGTTTCACCATATTGCCCAGGCTGGTCTCGAACTCCTGGGCTCAAGTGATCCACCTGCCTTGGCCTCCCAAAGTGCTGGGATTACAGGCATGAGCCACTGCGCCCGGCCAGCAAGAACATCCTTAACACAAAGTTGGAGCCGTGGTAAAATGAGGCCAGGATTGGGCAGGCACCAACGGGACTTTGGGAGTATAGCGTTGGTCTATTTTCTGATAATTAATGAGGGATACTGTTTATGTTTCCATTTAAAAATTAAGCCTAAAAAAATTGAAATTAGGATCCATTTCACAGAGGATGGTCAAATGTCCAAGAAGAAGGGACAGGTCGTCATTAAGATTCAGATAAACAGAGTTCCCAGTGAGCACAGTCTTGGGAGTTAGAACTAAGCTGGCAAAGTCACCTTTCTTCTCTGAGCCTCATTCATTTAAAAAAAAATCTCTATATAGATATCTTTCTATAGAAATCTCTCAGAGAAGACCAGACGTGGTGGCTCAAGCCTGTAATCCCAACACTTTGGGAGGCTGAGGTGGGTGGATCATCTGAGGTCAGGAGTTCGAGACCAGCTTGGCCAACATGGTGAAACCCCATCTCTACTAAATAAAAGAAATTAGCTGGGCATGGTAGCATATGCCTGTAACACCAGACACTTGGGAGGCTGAGGCAGGAGAATCGCTTGAACCCGGTATGTGAAGGTTGCAGTGAGGCAAGATCACTCCACTGCACTCCAGCCTGGGCAACAGAGCGAGACTCCCTCTCCAAAAAAAAAAAAAAAGGAAAGAAAAGAAAGAAGAAAGAAAGAAAGAAAGAAAGAAAAGAAAAGAAAGAAAGAAAGAAAGAAAGAGAAATCTCTCAGAGAGATAGATAACACATCTAGCACTCCTACTATGTGCCAGCCACTGTCCACTGTGCTGGGACCCAGGGATGAAGCAATTAGTGAGACAGGCGGAGTTCTTGCTCTTAAAACACAGAAGACAGATAAACAAGTCATCACTATTCAATGTGATGACACTGACAACCCTACTCACCCTGGGCAGCCAAACTCAGTGGCTGGGAGCTAGAGATAGGGAGAGCAGGGAGACTTTTTACTCCATTTCTTGTTGCTTTTGAATTCTGAACCATGTGAATGTATTCCTGATCCAAAATAAATAAAAATAAAATGTGATGAGTTTTCACAAGCGGGACGTAGAGTGTGCTTATGGGAACATCAGCAGGGAGAAGGGATACCGACCTGGCCTAGGGGATGTGAGAGAAAGCTTCCCAGAGAAGTGAGAGCCCAGCTGCAGCCTGAAGCTTAGGGAGGTGTGGGTCAGGTGGGGAGTTGGAGGGAGAGGGATGCAGGTGTCAATGGAAGTTTATGGTGCTGGGTGATAAACACCAACCTTGCAGGGTCACTGGGAGGATTAAAGGTGTCCCCAGAAAGTGCCTGGCACACAGGATGTGCTTACTGTATGGTAGCTATTATTATTCCTCAATTATGGTTGCTGTCATTGGCAGAGGCTAGGGAGAGGGGACCCGAAGGCTGCCACTGACTCTACTGATATATTCCTGGGCCTCTGAAAGGCCCTTGGTGACAGGAACTCCTAACACTGCTGCGGCATTTTACAGTTTACACTAATCCAATCCTGGGTACAGGAGGGCAGAAAGAAGTTTGAAGCTCAGGGTGGCCCACTAAGGGGGGTTCTTGGCTCTTCTAGAATCAGCTCCCTGTCAAGCACAGGAATAAAACAACCCCATACTGTCTGGTTGCTCATCTTATGTCACAGACCAAGAAATTTCCCCATGCTAGGAAGGGACAGAACTCTGTCCCAGCCCCAGACCCAAGGCAGCAGCATACCATTCATAACAACGAAAATCAGTGTTTCTGAGCACCACCAAAGCACCTGGTGCTGTGCAAAATGCTTTACTTGGATTTGATTAAATCCTTGACCTCACAACCACCCTACCAGGAGCAAGCTACTGTAATCACTACCCCCATTTTACAGATGAAGAAACTGAGGCATGCAAAGGTTAAGTAACCTGCATGAGTTCACATTGTCAAGCTTTGACTCCAGGTGCCTCTTAGCCCCTTCCTGACCCTAAAGCAGAGCTCTCATGTCTAAAATTTCCTCTGCTTGCCCGCTCAGCTCTTCCCTGCAGCAGGAAGAGAACCATTTCTTCTGACTCTGCAGAGCCTACTAAGTACAACTCAACCTTTATTCATGTCCTAGACTTAGAACCCATGGTGGCATCAATAAGATTTTGAAAATCTGATTTCCAGGGGGGCCAGATGGTCAGGAGTTGACTATATCTAGATGCAGGATGGGGAGGCAATGAACCACTCACTCAGAGATGTTCCCTTCAGAATCAGGACCTCTGGGTATGACTGCCTTAGCCAGGCAGGAAGTGCCTCCCTGGGCGTGGCAGGAGTGGCTCAGCATGTCTGACCCCCAGAGAGCTGTGGGGCCAGCTAGCCACAGGGAAGCAGAACTGGAGACCAAGTCCCCTCTGTCCTTTCTTGGAAGGACAAGGAAGTCATGTCTTAACCCATAGCTTCATCAAGGCCTTAGTGGAGACCACCCAACTGTCAGGGGTCATAGCCGTCAGCCCCCAGTTGGCTAAATGGACCTCTGAGTCCTAAAAGGCTAATTAAGACCTCTGACTTCTGTGTTCTTGGTCCCCTGTCATCCACACCTGTGCTGTGATTATTAGAGCATGCCTTTTCTTCCCTCCCAACCCTGGATGGAGGGGGTCCACACAGCCCTCCCTCACCCTCCTTGCCGCAGACCCCAAGCCTTTGTTCATTCTGAAAGTGTCAGTTGCATTTCATGGACTCCTAAGCGGGACCTTGGATTTTTGACTCCTAGAAAACAGAAGGCAGCTTCTACTAGCAACCAGACCCCAGCCTTGCACGCAGGGCTGACATTCTTTATCGATGGACCTCTCCGTGACTTTATTTCTACATCATCTGTAAAATGAGGATCCTGATACTAACACACCTATATCGCAAGGATCACGTTCATTAAAACAAGTGCTTAGAATAATGCCTGGCACATTGTCAGCTCTAAACAAGCATTCTCTGCGATTACTGTTATTACCGTAAGTATTATCCTGAGCAGCCCCTCCCATGCCACCGTTTCAGCCCGGCCTGCATCTCCACCCCTGAGGCCCTGCCTCATTCTTGGGTCTGCTCTATGTCTTTTTGTCCCTCGTCCCTCCTCCTCCTCACTCCTCTTCCCTCCCTGCCAGTCCCCCGCTGCTCCTGCAGCCTTGTGCCGACTAATCATGCTGCTGTCAGTTCAGATTAGAGCCCATTACGTTCCTTCATCTCAGCTTAAAATTTTTGTGGTTTCCCAACTCTGCCTAAAGTGCTCCACGAGGGACAAGGGCTGTCCAGCTGGAGGGTGCTTCAGGAGGAAGAATTCGGGTCTGTGAGTCCCCTGCTGGGCTTTCCTCCTTCCTGCCAATTCGATAAGAGGCTGGATGGTAGGGAGTGGGCAAAGGGGAGCAGTCCCTCCTGGACTGCCATCAGGAGCTCAGGTCCCGAGACCAGGGAGTGGGAGGTCTTGGCATCCCAGCATCACTGCCTCGGGGTAGACTCATACTGGTGTCGTGTGACAGCACTGCTCTGGGACCACATTTTGGTCACTCCATTTGAGAATTCCCAGGGCTGTGAAATTTTGCAACTGAGAGACTCCTGGCAAAACCACTGTGCTCAGCCCTTGAACTGGGGTCTATCTCCTTCAGCCACAGCCATGGCCTCTCTTTGGGACGGCATTGTCCATAGTAACCCTTGGACCTTGTCACAAACCTGCCTTCCATCGGCCCAAGCTCCAAGGATCCCACCGGCCATGGGGTCCCTCAGGAGCCCTGGGCAAGGCTCTCAGGAAGAGACAAAAGCAGGATCAAGAGGCACGGGCGGGGGTTGGATGCAAGGAAGGAAGGAAGCCAAGAACCACCCGTTTTAATGCTCATGTTCAGTGGGCCTGGCATTGAGCCAGGACTTTGCCCGCCTCATCCTATTTAATTTCCATTAACAGCCCCCGAGGTAGGTGCACCTATCACCACTTGACAGTTGAGGAAACTGAGGCACAGAGCAATGAAAGGCCCTTGCCCGAGGCTGGAAAGGGGAAGGGCAGGATTTTGAATTTAGGTTGCAAAGCACCTGATGGGGAGAGACAGGAGGGGGACCCCTGGCAGCCTCAGAGTTCTCTGGCTAGTCTCAGCCCCTAGAAAATTTGGGTTCGGACCCTGAAATTCTGTGCCTGGGTCTTCCTTGTCCTGTGACTTGGATATTACATGTTAATAATCATATTTAACCTTTATGTAGCACATTCCTGTTTACAAAGTGTCTTCCGTGGCCTTTCTTTTTGAGCCTCGCCATAGCCCACAGGGCAGGCAGGGGTGCCTTATCGTCCCCTTTTGCAGGTAAGGAAACTGAGGCTCAGAGAGATGAAGCCTCTTGCCAAGGTCACAGATGGAAGATGACCCAACCAGAACCCAAAGCAAGGTCGCCAGGGCCCAGCTGTGCAGTGAGGACACCACACTCTGACCTCTTTGATGGATGGTCAGCATTCACCCCACCATCTGCAAGGTCCTCAGGTGGGCCAAGAGCTGAGAGGCTTCCAAGGGGTACCCAGCCAGGGGCTCTCATCTGGGCCCCTCAAACCTTCCCCGTCCCAAGGCTATCAATTCAGTTGGGAGGATGTCACTTTGTCTGTACAGAACACCAGGGAGAAAATTATCACCGCCATGACATGCTTCCCGTTCCACACGACCTGACAGCCTTCCAGCCAGAAATGTCCTTGCATGTGGCCCAGTCTCATCCTCCCACTAGGTCTGGTCCTTCTTTATCCTCTGACCAGAGGACTCCCCTCTGCAGGGGCTTCAGGAACCCCAGAGCTTTCTTGGCTCCAAACTAAATGGTCTCTATTTCTAGTGAAGGTTAATGGCAGTCCTTTGAGTTTCCAAGTTCCTCCCTTTACTCTTTTTTTTTTTTTTTTTTGAGATGGAGTCTTGCTCTGTCACCTAGCCTGGAGTGCAGTGGTGTGATCTCAGCTCAGTGCAACCTCCACCTCGTGGGTTCAAGTGATTCTCCTGCCTCAGCTCTGGAGTAGCTGGGATTACAGGTGCCCGCCACCACGTCCAGCTAATTTTTGTAGTTTTAGTAGAGATGGGGTTTCATCATGTTGGCCAGACTGGTCCCGAACTCCTGACCTCAAGTGATCCACCTGCCTCGGCCTCCCAGAGTGCTGGGATTACAGGTGTGAGCCACTGCACAGGCCTCCTCCCTTTATGCTTGGTGGCTGGAAATGTCACACCCCTGCCTAAAAACCCCAGGTAAGTCCCTCAGCTCTTCCCCACCATCCAGCCCACCTTCCCAGACCCACACCTCCAATGCCCCTCAAGGTACACCACAGCCCCATCCCCTGAGCCAAGTCACCTGTCTCTGAATGCTGACCACATGTTCCCAGCTCTGTGCCTTTGTATGTGCCAGTCCTACTGACAATGACTTTCCTGCCTTTGTCCATCCAACTCACTCCTGCTCAGCCTTAAAGACTCAGACGTAGAAAGCACTTCCTCTTCTGAGCTTCCACCATCAGACTGTTTTTCCCTTTATGCCTTCACTAGCATTGTAGGTGTCTGTCTATCTGTCCATCTCTCTCTCTCCCCACACTGGACTGTGAGCTTTCTATGAGCAAGAACTGGCTCTCAGCCACCTCCATTCCTGAAAAAATTCTTCCCCTTCTTTCTTTCCTCCCTCCTCTCCTCTCTCCTTCAATAAATATTTAAAATGTCCTGCGATGTGCCAGGCCAGGTACTGGGAGCTCAGGGATGGACAAAAAAAGACATAGTCCTAGTTTTCACGGATGTTCAATCTAGTGGCTGATGTAGATCATCAAATATACATACAATTGATCAAAAGATTCATCACCACTGTGTAAGTGTCTGTTGAAGAACGGCAGAGTGCTGGCTTATGCAGTCCAGGACTACCTGACCTTTCTTTTTTATTTATTTATTTATTTAATTTATTTATTTATTTATTTTTTGAGATGGAGTCTCACTCTGTTGCCCAGGCTGGAGTGCAGTGGCGCAATCTTGGCACACTGCAACCCCTGCCTCCCGGTTCAAGAATTCTCACGGCTCAGCCTCCTGGGTAGCTGGGATTACAGAAGCATACCACCATGCCTGGCTAATTTTTGTATTGTTAGTAGAGTTGGGTTTTCACCATGTTGGCCGGACTGGTCTTAAACTTCTAACATCAAGTGATCCACCTGCCTCGGCCTCCCAAAGTGCTAGGATTACAGGCATGGGCCACCGCGCTCGGCTACCTGAACTTTCTTAAGAAGTACCTGGTTCTGAGGAGTAGGTTCCTGTATTCAAATCTTTCATAGCAATCCAGCATCATGTTGGCTGGCCTCTTGGACAGTGGCCACTGTAGTTTCAGCTTGGGGTCCTTTATGGACTTCTGATCCTTTTTATCTATCTTTGCTCAAACTCATGTATCTTCATGTGGCCAGTGTAGTTACAGCTTGAGGTCCTTAATGGACCTCAGACCCTTTTTATCTGTCTTTGCTCAGACTCTTTCATTCTCCCCACCAGGCATTTATGAGTCTCTCCTAGGGCAGTCTAGCCCAGATCATCTTGGGTGGAGGGTGTCTGCCTGTGGGGCAGTGTATATGAGCAGAGTAGGGGAGGCCAGGACCCCCTTGACTTGGGTATCTACATGTCACCTGTAGAATCTCCTCACCATGGGGAGATGTAAGAACAGCCATCGAGTTCCAAGCTGAGGCTGGAATCCTGAAAAAAACAAACTGGAAGGCCATGGCTTCTAGAGGTGTCTAGAAAGATTGCTGTAACTATCGGCAAAAGAAAGAAGCAAAGAGCCCAATTCATTCTCCTGAGCTAGGGCAGAGCCTGGAAAAAGCCAAGGTGGCCAGGGGCTGAGGGTCCCTGGTAGGGCCAGAGAGTGGATGTCATGCTTCAAGTGGCCGTGGAGGTGTCTTGGTGGACATCTTCTTCAAGACACAAACAATGATGCAGAGCACGGCGGGGTTAGCACAGCTGGCTCACCCATGGCTTGGTTTGTAACTCCAGACCAGGATACTCATCTTCTATTTACAGCCAGTGAACTCGCCCCCAAGATTTGGAGAATGCCTACTGTGACCACTTAGGTGCCGCCCCTGATCGCAGCCAACAAACACCCGTGAAACACCTCGAACGTACAAAACACTGTTGGGTTGCGATGGTATAACAAATTCACCCTTGCTTTGTTCTGAGCTAGTCGCCCTGTTCCTTTAATCTCAATACCTTAGGTATAAAGTGCTGAAGATGCAGCCACGTCCTCAATGGACTTGCAACCTCATGGGACTAACTTCACAGTGGGCAATGTGATTGACTGAGTCCTTTTCCTTCTCTGGGCCTTGGGCTCTTGCTCTGTAATAACCAGAGGGGTCAGCCTACCCGACCTTGGGTTTTGCCAGGCCTCATAAGATTCCAATGTAGGTTTACACAGAAGGTTACTGGCTGATGTGCAGGAGTCATTAAGTCTCCCTAAGACAGGTGCCAGGAAACCTACCAATTGGATAATTAGGCTTGCCCCAACCCTACAGCCCTTGAGGGAGCAAACGTGGACTTCAGCTGCCCTCCCCATGGGGCGGAAGTGCCGGCACTGCGGGGGTCCCCTGGTGGAATGTGGCTGTGGTGGGTGCTGGGACAGAGGGCTTGGCTGACAGATCTAAGGCTGCCGCCTGCCACCAGGTCTCGGTGGGGCCGCCTGCCGGCCCCCCTCCTGTGGAATGACGAGCTCACTCCCCCCACCTGGCGTTTAATCTTTAATGCAGTCCCAGCTGCCCTCGGGCAGGACCCATCAACCCACCCGCTCTGATAAAAGCGATAATTAGCTCTTTTTCAACTTTTCACTTCTCCCCCCTCCACTCTGATGTGTGAGCGTTGGGAGGATTCCAGCTAATGGGCCTGCCCACAGCCAATTCCCGGGCCATGCAGGCCGGAATGCACGGGGTCATTAGCGGGGCCTCCCGGGCAAGGGTCTGTGCTCGGGACGGGACGTGCTCGCCTGCCCGCTCTGGGGCATCCCAGCCACTGGAGAGCTGGCCGGGTCTCAGCAGAGCAGACCTGCCCAGACAGGCCAGATCCCACCTTCCTTGGTGGTGGGCCCTGCCCGCGCCACAGCAGAGACCACAGGAAGGTGGCCTTAGGCCCTCCCAGCGCCCGGCTGAGAGGACACGGGGCCATCAGTCCCCAGGCATCGCCCTGCTCCCAGGGCAGACAGCCCAGCCTGGGTTCAGCCACCGGTCAGTGCGGAGGCTGCTGGCTGGGATCCCCCACCCCAGCCCCACAGTGACTTATAATAACTAACTTGTACGCGGAGCCTTATGAAGCGCTTCCAGTTCTGAGGTAGCTGCAGCCCAAGGCTTAACCACGCAGGCTCAGGAGCTGGGCTGTACGAGTCAAATCCTAACTTCCCCATTTGTGTTACCAGGATGGAACCTCTCTGTGCCACAGCTCTCACCCGTGAGGTGGGGTCAGTGGCCGTGGTGCCTACCATGGAGGCCGATGTGAAGATTGAGATGATGCAGTGAAGTGCTTGACACGGTGCCTGGCCTGTCTGAGCATTCTGTCCCCGCCATTGTCACTATTTGGTTCTCTCAATAGGCCTCTAGATAATTGCTGTTACCCTGTCATGCAGCGGTTCAGAAAGGTTGTGCCTGGGAATTTCCTAAGTTTTATTTTCTTAATGATAATTGATTTAACCAGTCCTCACAGCAACGTCGCATGGCAGGTTCTGTTACTTCCATTTTGCAGAAAAGCAGCTTCCCCATGGCTCCATGCTGGTACATGGTGGGTGCAAAAATATTTTCTGCTACTCCAAGAATCTTGCCTTGTTTGGAACCATCTGCTGCTGGGCAAGCCCCTGGTCCTACTGCAGGTGTCTGAGGATCCAGGAGATGAGTGGGGGCAGGGCCTGATCTGAGCATGATGGGTGGGAGCCTGGTGCTGGGCAGGGTCTTGAAGGGGAAGCTGGTGGGGGCAGCGGGGGTTCCATCTGGGGATTAAGAAAGACCAAGGCCAGGCCGGGCGCGGTGGCTCACGCCTGTAATCCCAGCACTTTGGGAGGCCAAGGTGGGCAGATCATGAGGTCAGGAGATCGAGACCATCCTGGCTAACATGGTGAAAACCCGTCTCTATAAAAAACCAAACACCAAAAATCAAAAACAAAAAAAAATTAGCCGGGCCTGGTGGCAGATGCCTGTAATCCCAGCTACTCGGGAGGCTGAGGCAGCAGAATTGCTTGAACCTGGGAGACGGAGGTTGCGGTGAGCCAAGATCGCGCCATTGCACTCCAGCCTGGGCAACAGATTGAGACTCTCTCTCAAAAAAGAAGAAGAAAGAAAGAAAGAAAGAAAGAAAGAAAGAAAGAAAGAAAGAAAGAAAGAAAGAAAGAAAGGGAGAGAGAAAGGAAAGAAAGAAAGGGAGAGAGAAAGAAAAGAAAGAAAGAGAGAGAGAGAAAGAAAGGAAAGAAAGAGAGAAAGAAAGGAAAGAAAGAAAGAAAGAAAGAAAGAAAGAAAGAAAGAAAGAAAGAAGAAAGAAAGAAAGAAAGAAGAAAGAAAGAAGAAAGAAAGACAGACCAAGGCCAGGTACTGTGTCAGCTCATGCCTGTAATCCCAGAACTTTGGGAGGCTGAGACAGGATGATTGCTTGAGCCCAGGAGTTTGAGATCAGCCTAGGTGACAGAGTGAGACCCTGTTTCAAACAAACACATTAAAAAAAGACCAAGGTTAGCGCACAGGTCGTGAACTGGTCAAGCTCCGCCATGGTCACTCTCAAGGCAAAGGGACAGCTTGGCCCTGCCTCTTTCCCTCCATCTGCAGACTGTGTGCTGCTTTCTAATGACGTCCTTCCCACCACAAGGCAGTCTTTGCCACTCACTGTCCCCTATTCCTCCTGGATTCCAGCGCCCAAGCAGGAGGGGAGTGTGTGGGGAGAAAGTCACACAGCATGGGCCTGGGCCCCTGAGGGCATCTAGGGCTAGACACCCCCCACCAGAGTCCAGGCCAAAAGAAGTCCCCAAATCAACACTATTGGGTCTTACTAGGGCTTTCCAGCTTCAAGTCAAATGCTACAGACCGTGGCTCTCCCACAGGTTCCTGAGGGGACTACAGAAGACCCACAAGCTAGTGGGTGTGCCCCTGGAGGAGGTCGCTAGATAAACAGAAAGAGAAGAACTTCACAAGAAAAGAATCTGCTGCGACTGCTCGAGTACCAGGAACGCTTGCGCAGCAGCTCAGCGTCACCAGGCAGACTCTGGCTTGGCTCCTCTTTCTTTGTTTCTGACCAGCTGCGGCCAATGCCTACAGGCTTGAGACCTAGTTCCAGAAGGTGGCCAGCACGTAGAACGGTGGAGCCTCCATCAGTAATGCCCAGGATCACCAGCACCCAGATTTCCCAGGGCTACCGAAGTCTAGGGCCACTGTCTCCAATAGTCATTAGCAGGACCATCGATGCCTAGAATCCGAGGCTACCATTAGCCAAGGTCACCTTCCCCTGGGGTTGTTGACATCTGGAACCACTTGGACCACAGGACATAGGACCTAGGACCCTGGAGGAGCCCACCCAGAGCTGCCATAAACTAGAACTCTAGGTCACCATGAGCCAGTATTGGGGGCCATAGAGTCACTGATGTGGAGTCCATCCTTGGACTCACACTGGATTGAGAAGCTTCCTGGGGTGATGGAGCTTGGTGAATGGCTTTTCTTGTGCAGGCTCTGAGTGTACCTTTATTTTATTTTATTTTTTGTTTTTTATTTTTCATTTTTGTAGAGATGGGGTCTCACCATCATGTTGCCTAGGCTGGTCTCAAATTCCTGGGCTCAAGCAATCCTCCTACCCCAGCTTCCCCAAGTGCTGGGATTGCAGGTGTGAGCCACCATGCTGGCTACCTTTCTTTATTGACTCTGCTCCATAGCAAAATATCATGGAGACTTCTGAACCCCTTGCTTCTCTCCTACCTGGGTCCTGGGTTCTGGCTGTGAACTTTCCAAAGAGGAAACAAGAGGTGTCATGTGGGTGGGTCCTGCACACCCAGGACCCAGGTGAAGACTGCTCAGGGAAGGAAGGGGTACATGGCCTCTAATGTGGTCTCCTCTTTTTCCAGAAAATACACTGGGAAGTCGGCCAAAGGGTGTCCTGGAGGAGGCTGTATGAATGTTCCGGAGACAGAGCACAGCATTACTGGGAATGGATCACGGGGCCTGGGCCATCCTAATTGCATCCCCTCCATCCCACTCACCCAAGGGCCAACCTTTCTCCACATTTTTCAGCGTTGGGCACTACTGTGACCTTGCTGAGATACCCCAAGGAAAATGTGGGAAAGAACCTTTCTCTTTCCACCTCCCACCCTCCCCCAGCCAACAAATAGACGGCCTCAGAGCCTCAAAAACATGCACAGAAAAAGTTCCAAACTGTTAACAACTGAAATCTTAGTAGTATCAACAAATAAATGTTGTACATTTAAAATAATTCCTACGGGATGCCTTGGCCTGCTACCCCAAGGGTTTCCATTGCCAAGTTCAAGGTTGCCTCAGGAAGGGGGCTGCTCAGCTGTTCTTTGCCCGCCCTGGCCATGGCCTCTTCTTATGAGACCTGGCCTCATCTCTGGCCTGATACTATATGTGAGGAGGGCACAGGTAAGACCTGGAGAAGGAACTAAACTTGGGATTGGAGGAGAGTTAGAGACTAGGGCCAGGAGGAAAGATAGGAAGCAGAGGACGAGGAATGACAGCTGAACAAAAAATGAAAGTCACGCTGGTGATTCTTGCCTTGGGAATCCTCGAGTTTCAGGTGGGATCCTTGCCTAATGGAGCCAGATTCAACAGGGAGTCAGACAATTGCCTATTTCAACAGTAATAATAACCAGTCATAATAACAGCACCTAGCCTCCCTTATACATTGAAACATTCGTCCATTGCTGGTGGGAATGTAAATTGGTGTAACTTCTTTGGAAAACAGTCTGGCAGTTCCTCAAAATGTTAAACATAGAGTTACCATATGACCCAGCAATTG
This sequence comes from Symphalangus syndactylus, assembly GCF_028878055.3. NCBI lineage: Eukaryota > Metazoa > Chordata > Mammalia > Primates > Hylobatidae > Symphalangus > Symphalangus syndactylus. Next base: position 46,397,531 of record NC_072442.2, on the reverse strand, counting down.
CATTCCTAGGTATTCACCCAAGGGAATTGAAACAAACATCCATGCAAGAACTTCCATGTGAGTGTTCATAGCGGCATTATTCATAATAAGGAAAAGGTGGAAACAATCCAAGTGCCCATCCACTTGTGAATGGATAAACAAATTGTGGTATATCCATACAATGGAATATTATTTGACCATGAAAAGGAATGAAGTACTGACACACGGCTGGGTGCAGTGGCTCACACTCATAATTGCAGCAGTATGGGAGGCTGAGGTGGGCGGATCACTTGAGCTTAGGAGTTGGAGACCAGCCTGGCCAGTGTGGTGAAAACCCTGCCTCTACTAAAAATACAAACAAAAAATAATAATAATAGCCAGGTATGGTGTCATGTGCCTGTGGTCCCAGATACTTAGGAGGCTGAGGTGGGAGGATGGCTTGAGCCCGGGAGGCAGAGGTTGCAGTGAACCAATATCATGCCACTGCACTCCAGCCTGGGTGACAGAGTGAGACCCTGCCTGAAAAAAAAAAACAAAGTACTGACATTGACACACAGACAACATAAATGAGCCTCGAGAACATAATGCTAAGTGAAAGAAGCCAGACACAAAACACTACATATTGTATGATTCCATTTATATGAAATGTCCAGAATAGAAAAATCCATAGACACAGAAAACAGATTAGTGGTTGCCTAGGACTAAGGGGAGGAGGGAATGGGAGTGATTACTAGTAGGTATGGGTTTTGGGAGGAGGTAATGAAAAATGCTCTGGAATTAGTGGTGATGGTTGCACAACTCTGTGAATATACACTGAGTACATACAACCCACTGAATTGTATATTTTAATAGGGTGAACTTTATGTGAATTTTATCCCCATAGAACTGTTATTTAGAATATGCTAGGAAATTGTGTTAGGCAGGTTGATTGCTATTGCATTTCATTCTTACAGTGACCCCACGTGGAATTAAGGAGATATATAGTGGGGGTAGTTAAGGGCACAGACTCTTCAGTCAAACTATAGGGGTACAACCTCAGCTCATTCCCCTCTATTTCAGGGACCTTGGACAAGTCACTCAACCTCCGTGGGTCTCAGAGTCCTCATCTGTAGAATGGGCACAAGGATCTGTATCTTATCCACACAGCACAGTGCCTGGGGTACAGGGAGTGCACAGGCATAGGTACTGTTAGATGTAGTAGGAATTCAATAGTAGTACGATTTCACCACCTCCTCCCATCCTTTTCTATATATATATTTTTGTTTGTTTGTTTGTTTGTTTTGTTTTGTTTTGTTTTGTTTTGTTTGAGATGGAGTCTCACTCTGTCGCCCAGGCTGGAGTGCAGTCACGTGATCTTGGCTCACTGCAGCCTCTGCCTCCCGGGTTCAAGAGATTCTCCTGTCTCAGCCTCCCTAGTAGCTGGGACTAGAGGTGTGTATCACCACACCCAGCTAATTTTGTATTTTTAGTAGAGATGAGGTTTCACCATGTTGGCCAGGCTGGTTTCCAACTCTTGACCTCAGGTAATCCACCCGCCTTGGCCTCCCAAAGTGCTAGGATTGCAGGCGTGAGCCACGGTGCCTGGCCCTTTCTATTTCTTGAGCTCCCTGGAAGTACAATCCCCCTTAAAGGATGGGCATGGTGAAGAGTTTGGATGGAGAAGGAGCAACATTTAGGAAGGAGTCTATACCCGCTTCTCACATTCAACTGACTCCACTGTGTTCAGCAGTACAGTACAAGGTAGGGTGGGGAGACTATAATACTAGCTAATCTTTATTAGGCATTTTGGCGGCAGATGTGTGTGTGTGTTTTTTTTTTTCTTTCCACGTCATCCCAGAAAGGTGGTTTGGCCTGGAGATACCATTAGCTACTCATTACTGAACACCATCTACAAGCCAAGCTCTGTGCTCTGGGCCCTAAAACAAAGTGCGGCTCAAGACAGCCAGGGTCTGGTGCTCAGAGGCTTACATTCTAGTGGGGAGGGGAAGTGGATAAGAAATAAATAAACGAAAAACAATGTATTTCCCAATCAGCTGTAATGCAATGGAAATTAATCAAATAAAGGGGGAAGGACTGCCCTACATAGGCATTAAAGGAAGATTTAGCTGAAAAACTGGTTTCTGAGCTAAGATAGGAGGAAGATGTTTGAGGTAGAGGGAACTGGAGTGAAAATAAGCCCAGCACATTTATTTATTTATTTATTTATTTTTATTTTATTATTATTATTTTTTAGATGGAGTCTCACTCTGTCGCCCAGGCTGAAGTGCAGTGGCGCGATCTCAGCTCACTGCAACCTCTGCCTCCTGGGTTCAAGTGATTCTCCTGTCTCAGCCTCCCAAGTATCTGGGATTACAGACTTGCACCACCACGCCCGGCTAATTTTTCTATTTTTAATAGAGACGGTGTTTCACCATGTTGGCCAGGCCGGTCTTTAACTCCCGACCTCAGCTTGCCTCAGCCTCCCAAAGTGCTGGGATTACAGGCGTGAGCCACCGCGCCCAGGCCAGCACATTTAAAGAACAGCAAGAGAGCCAGTGCAGCTGGAGCTGGGGCAGCCAGGGAGAGTGACACAAGCTAAGACCCATGAGGGAGCCAGGGCCCTGTTACATAGAGCAAGCAGGTCTGCATGAGGGACTTGATTTTTGTATTCAGTGTCAATAGGTGGCATAGGAAAGTTCTCCAGCCTTCTAATGGGAAAGAAGCTGAAGAGAACATCAGAATCCCAAGCAATAGGTCCAGTCTGATGTCTCTTCATGATTAAGGCAATTGAGTCACGTGCAGCAAATCCTTTGGTTTCCCCCACAATGTCAGCTGCCTTGTACTGTCTCTGGGCTAAATGGAGCAATAATTTTTTTTTTTTTTTTTTTTTTTGAGACACAGTCTCACTCTGTCGCCCAGGCTGGAGTGCAATGGCGCAATCTCAGCTCACTGCAACCTCCACCTCCCAGGTTTTAGTGATTCAACCTGCCTCAGCCTACCGAGTAGCTGGGATTACAGGCGCCCGCCACTATGCCCAGCTAATTTTTGTATTTTTAGTAGAGACAGGGTTTTGCCATGTTGGCCAGGCTGGTCTTAAATTCCTGACCTCAGGTGATCCACCCACCTCAGCCTTCCAAAGTGCTGGGATTACAGGTATGAGCCATGGCACCGGGCCGCAAGATCTTTACCATTGGGATTCCTTCTGGTGCCTGGTGTTGACCCAATGAGGTGAGCAGCCTCCTTCCCTCCCTGGATGCTGCCCTCCTGAAGCATCTTCCTTCTGGGAAGTCCAGGTGGTGCACATGAGTTTAGGTGTTCTTTTTGCCGTGCTTTAGATCAAGCCCAGTCTTCAGCTGTAAATTGATTGTGAAGAAATGGAGGCTCATAGATGCCTACTTGTGCTAACCTTGTCAGAAATAGATGGGGAATGTCTGTGATGTGGAGGGTGCAATGTGCTGAAACTTACGTTCCCCATAAGATGAGATATTCAGAGTAATTCAGTTGAAATCTTGATAAGGGAATAGTGTGTGTGTGTGTGTGTGTGTGTGTGTGTGTAAGATAGAGACAGAGAGAGAGAGAAAATGCTATGGCAGGAAGTTTTCACTTGGCCAAGTTTTAACAACAAACAAGGAGCAGTTTGTGGCCAAGCAGTCAGTCCAGGGGGAAAAACAAACAGGCAGAGTGGGTGCTTGGGTGGGGGGTTGCTGAGAAAGCCAGGAATGAGTTTATCATGCTGCTTCTGGGGTGAGGAAGAAACACAAAACATTTAGATCTTTCACCTGGTTGCCCACAGATACCATGAGTAGCCAACCCAATGGTCAGTTTCCCCTTCTTCCTGATAGAGAGAGCCCTGGTTTTGATCAGATACCCATTCTCCCTTGGGGAAGGGATCACCATCTCCAGCTAAGGAGTAAATCATGACTCACCTAAACCAGGTGTGGTTATTCCTTTTTCCTTTTCAGAGACTAACTTGCACATAGATGCAGTACTAGCCAATGACAGTTGAAGGGAAGTTCGGCCTGGGACTGTAGAAACGTCTCCTTTCTCAAAAAAGGATTCAAGAAGGGGCCAGTCATGGTGGCTCATGCCTGTAACCCCAGCACTTTGGGAGGCCAAGGCAGGCAGATCACTTGAGGCCAGGAGTTCAAGACCAGCCTGGCCACCATGGTGAAACCCTGTCTCTACTAAAAATACAAAATTATCCAGGTATGGTGGTGCATGCCTGTAATCCCAGCTACTTGGGAGGCTAAGGCAGGCAAATCGCTTGAACCCGGGAGGTGGAGGTTGCAGTGAGCCAAGATTGCACCATTGCACTCCAGCCTGGGCAACAAGAGTGAGACTCTGTCTCAAAAAAAAAATGCAAGAAGAAACTGTTTCTCTTATACTTCAGTTATTACAGGAATGGTCTGCAGTCCCCAGATGTGTGGTAGCCCCTTGGCACCATGAGCTGACCTGGCAGGCACTTGGAGGGTGGGTCAAGCAGAAAAATTCTCAATGATGCCTTTGGGCCCCTGAATTGACCAATCCAGAGGTTCCCTACCTCTGGCCTTCTTATGTGAAATAAATTTTCCTTCTTATTTCAGGTAGGGCTTCCAGGTACTTGTATCCTAATTGATGCTGTCACTCTCACTGGAAAACAATTGGAAGGTAAGAACCATGGCTTCCACCTCTCTGGATTCCAGTACCCTACACCAAATCTGGCTTATTATGGGTGCTCAACAGGTGGGTGGATGTATGGGTGGATGGCTTAATGGATGTATGGGTGGCTTGGGGGGTAGATGGATGGATGAATGGGTGGGTGAGTGGATGGATGGGTGGGGTGGTTGGACGGGTGGGTGGATGGATGGATGGGTGGGGTGGATAGATGGGTGGGTGGGTAGATGAGTGGATGATGGATAGGTGGTGGATGTAGGGGTGAGTGTGTGGGTAGATGGATGAATGGGTGGCTGTATGAATGTTATGAATGAGTGGTTGGGTAGATAAGTGGGTAGATGGATGAAAGGGTTGGGTGTGTGTGTGGGTGGATGGTGGCTGGCTGGCTAGGTGGATGAGTGGCTGGATAAATGTATGGGTGGGTGGACAGGGGTTAGATAGATGAGTTGGTGGATGGATGGGTGAGTGACTGGGTAGATTGGATAGATGGCTGGGTAGGTGGATGTGTAGGGTGGCTGGGTGGCTGGGCGGATGAATTAGTGGGTAGATGGGTGGATGGGTGGCTGGCTAGCTGGTTGTACGGGTGGGTGGGAAGGTGGGTAGATGGATGTATGGGTGACTGGATGGGTAGGTGGGTGGATGGATGGGTGGATGAATGGGTGGGTGGGTAAATGAGTGGGTGGATGATGGGTAGATGGGTGGATGGATGGGGTGGATGGGTGGATGGATGTGGTTGGTGAATGGGTGGGTGGCTGACTGGCTGGCTGGATAAATGGATGGATGGGTGGGTGGGTGTGTGAGTGGCTGGGTGGCTGGCTGGCTGGATGGATGGATGGATGGATGGGTGGCTGGATGGATGATGGATGGATTGATGGATGGATGGATGGATGGATGGATGGATGGATGGATTAATGGGTAACTGGCTGGCTGGATGGATGATGGATGGATGGATGGATGGATGGATGGATGGATGGATGGATGGATGAATTGGTAGCTGGCTGGCTGGTTGGATGGATAGGTGGGTGGGTAGATGTGCAGGTGAGTGGGTAGGTAGATGGATGAATGAATGTGTGGATGGAGCTCACCATCTCTCATGGCAACCTTATCCCAGCATCTGCTCTTCTAGTTATTGATTCTCAATTCAGGTTAGAGTGGACTGAAGAGGCATAAAGTTTCAAACTCAGGATACTTGCATAAAGCCTTCACATGAACACAGGCCTGTTCTCTACTTGGAGATGACGGGAAACTTTCCCAACAAAGGCCTCAGAAACAATGTCCTTGCCTGGGGTTTCCTGCAGAACTCTGCTTCTGCCTTGAAGATGGGGCACTCCCATCTCTTTGGGGCCCCTCCCGGGTCTCCACTTCTCAATACACAAAGCAGGAGTTGTCCATCCCCACTGTAAAGAAACCAGCTGTGGGATCTCTGAGCAGGTCTCCACTTGTTCCAAAGCCTCAGTTTCTACATTGGATAAAAGGGAATGGCAGTGGCCCTAGAGAAAAGACCTTCTTTTTTTTTTTTGAGATGGAGTTTCGCTCTGTTGCCCAGGCTGGAGTGCAATGGCTCCATCTCAGCTCAATGCAACCTCTGCCTCCCGGGTTCAAGCGATTCTGCCTGCCTCGGCCTCTCAAGTAGCTGGGATTAAAGGTGCCCACCACCACAGACCTGGCTAATTTTTGTATTTTTTAAAGTAGAGACAGGGTTTCATCATGTTGACCAGGCTGGTCTCGAACTCCTGACCTCAGGTAATCCACCTGCCTCGGCCTCCCAAAGTGCTGGGATTACAGACGTGAGCCACCGTACCTGGCCGAGATGACCTTCTTAGACAGCCTGTGTCACAGAATTTATAGTCCCCTTTAAAGATGATGCTTGGAATAACCCACTTCCAGCAAGAGTGGGCAGCAGCGAGAAGACTTCGTTTCATCCTTCAGCTGAGTCGTAAGTTGTTCCCTTTTGTACATGTCACACATGAAGAAGAGAGCAAGCCCTGGTGCAGGATGGCACCTGTGGCTATGAAAGAGAAGAAAATCTATGGCCCTACTAGGGATTGACGCATGACCTTGACCTTTTGGGCAATGAGCACCGACAGCTAAGCCATCATCCCCAACAGCCCAGTGTGCATCAGATGGTATGGACTTGCAGCCTGGAACAGCCCCCTGGAAGATAAACAGCCAAGTCATTAATCAGTTGCTTTACCTCTGTACTATGTGTGTGTGTGTGCGTGTATGTGTGTGTGGTGGGGGATGGGGTAAGGGTATTGTGTGCCTGTGAGTATGTGCCCAGCCCTGCAGACCAGGGTCCTCAAAGGGACCTGCCCCAGTGTGAAGGAAAGACCCCGCCCAGCAATGACGGAGTGACCAGGACATCTTTCCACAGCATCTGGGAGGAACAGGCAGGGCCGGATATGGGCTGCCGACCTTCTCCCTTCCTCCTGAAGAGGAAGCTCCTCCTGCGCCACCTTTGTGCTGACCGCTGGGTGGTTACGAATGTGTTCCCTGCCTGTCGTTCTCTTCCTGAGCAGTGAGGAGCAGCTCACTCAGCCCAGCCCAGCCCCCACTCCTGAGATCCAGCCCATGAAGGAGCTCTGTGTCCTGGCTTCTGACCAGGCTGATGGGTGGGGTGGGAGGCAAGGACCAGAGGCTGAGTCAAGGCCTTCACCCAGCCTCTTCTGGAGCATGGCTCCCTCACCTCTCCCATAAAAAATAGACACAAGGTCGGAAAGGACTTCCCTGAACTAACAGGACAGGGCCTGCAAAAGGCCTGAACCCCAGCCAGCAGACAGGTGATGAGCATGTCTAGGCCAGGATGGTGGGGAATAAATTTTATTTTAAAAATTAAATTAAATTTATTTAAGAGACATGATCTTGCTCTATCACCCAGGCTGGACTGCAGTGGTGAGATCATAGCTCACTGCAGCCTTCAACAGCTGGAGTCAAGCCATCATCCTCATGCCTCAGCCTCCCGAGTAGCTGAGACTACAGGTGCATGCCACCATGCCTGGCTAATTTAATTTTACTTTATGTAACACTCCAATACCATGTATCATGTGCCCTTTATAATTATGAACTGATATTATATAAGCCTCATAACAACCCTATGAGAAAGGTGCTCTGATTATGCCCACTTCATATAGGAAGAGGCTGAGGCACAGAGAGGTTAAGCAACTTACCCAAGATCACCCATCTAGTAAGCAGCAGAGCCCAGATCTGAATTCAGGCTGCAGAGTTGAGGCTTTTACCTAATATGCAATGCCACCTCCCAGAGGCACAAAAATAAAAGCATTGCTTGAACACCATATGTGTGCCAGGCACTGTCACAGGGTCCTACCTGGAGCTCACTAATCAGGTACTCTCAAGTACATGATTTCATTTAGTTGTCACAAAAAACTCATAAGGAAACTGAAGGTCAGAGTAGTATAAAGTTGTAAAGAGTGAGTTGTATAAAGATGCACAGCCAGTCACTGGCCCAGCCCAGGTCTCTCTGACAGCAAGACAAGATGGCTTTCCACTCCACCAGGAGTACATATTCTAGAAGCAGTTGCCAATGAAGGGAAGAGGAGCTTAGATCATTCAAGTAGCCTGCCGAGGTCAACAGACAGCAGAGGGCTGAGCCAGGATTCAAACACAGGCCTTTCCGATGGCTCTATGAGCCACTGTCAAGGCTTGGGGCTCTTCCGGGCCCAGCTGTTCCCAGGACTGCAATTCCCCAGGTGGGGCTTCCCTTGGAGGAAGAAGAAGCGGAAATGTCATGCTCTGGACCCACCTGGTAAAGAGAGGTTGACCGTGGCAGTGAGTACTCGGGGCACCTGGGGCCAGCTGACCCTTGTGCTTCAGGCACAGGTGTTGGGCTCGGTGGGAAGGACTGCTGGTCCTCTGCTCTTATCTGAGCAGCCCCTCTTTCTCTCCAGCCCCAGCTCTTGGCATAAATAAGACTTTGGAGACCCTCAGTGCAATTTAGCTCCCTTAACTTTTTTTTTTTTTTTTTTTAAAGAGCTCACACCTGTAGCTCCAGCAGATTGGGAGGCTGAGGTGGGAGGATCAGTTGAACTCAGGAGTTCAATACTAGCTTGGGTAACGTAGTGAAACCTCCATCTCTACAAAAAAAAAAAAACCCCAAAATTAGGTAGGCGTGGTGGTGCGTGCCTGTGTTCCCAGCTACTCGGGGTCGGGGGGATGGGTGATGAGGCAGAAGGATCGCTTGAGCCCAGGAGTTTGAGGTTGCAGTGAACCATGATCGTGACACAGTACTCCAGCTTGGGAGACGGAGTGAGACCCTGTCTTAAAAAAAAAAAAAAAAAAAAAGTGTGTGCGCTATTTTCTGAAAAACAGGAGCAGACAAAAAGGCCCCATCAATTTCTATTTTGCCCTGGGCCCCTTAACCACAACTCCATTTGGGAATGGTAGGTAGAGGAGTTCAGTCTCGGCACTGTGGGAGAGCAGGCTGGGGGGGCAGCTCAGCCTGGGTTACCGACCCCCTAATCCCCCAACGGTGGAATGTGCTTGATTCCAGGAGGCTAAGGTTTGGAGGGTGGGTGAGCTGCAGAGGCTGCTATGGCCCTGCTGTTTGACGCTTCGTGATAGATGAGCCCCCAGTCCTCCAGTCTCTGTGTCCCCCCTCCTCCCCTACTGCCCCCCTCACTCTGTGAGGTCTGGCTTGTGCAAGGAAGCCTGTCAGTGTCAGGACACGTTGGCCCCATGGCCTGCAGCGGGAAGGGGGCCTCTGAGGGATGCCTGCTGTCTGGCCCTCTCCTCAAGAGGGCTCCTCTCACCCTATGCCTCAGGGTCCTGGGCGCTTCCCTTTCAAAGCTGCAAAATGATCGCCATTAATGCAGCTTGTCTCCTGGAGGCGCTGAAAATAGGGTAAGGGAGGAAGGGCCCCTGACTGCCTGGCCTCCGAGAACCTGCATCGGTCTGGCTTATTTGAGGCCGGGTGTGGGAGAGAGAAGGGCACAGGCTAGCTTGGTAGATGTTGAGTGGGGATTTTGCCCGAGGGGGTGGGAGCCATTAGGACCACCCTGGGGACTGCTGTGAGTTCAGCTGTGGACTTCTGCAGAGATGTAGCCACCGTCTGGCTGCCAATGAAAGAACCATATTGAAGCCTGCCATGCTGGGAGCAGGGGAAGACAGGCCACATCCCCAGGGTCAGCACCTGCACCTTCTGGAGAGTCAGTGCCTCCCAGCGGCCTCTGTGCCTCACTCTGGCCCTAACCTGAAAGTCCCATTCACCTCCAACAGAAAGCTCGCGTGGACTGCCCTCATACCCCACTCTGAGATCCACTCTTTTGATCTGAGGGACCTCAGAGGAGCCCAAATGGAGGAGCTATTCAGTCTGGAAAACTAGGGACCCACTTTGTACATCAGCATGTGGAGGCCCTGGGCTTTCAGGCTGGGAGAGGTGGATCTGGTGGAAGAAGTACCATCCAAGGCAGCTCTGCCTTCCAGGAGCCTGTAGTCTCATCAGAGGCCAAAGGTTACAATCCAGACCAGCCCTGAGCCATAGAAATGTAGCATGAGTCTCACTCACTCTGTCACCCAGGCTGGAGTGCAATGGCACAAACGTGGCTCACTGCAGCCTCCAACTCCCGGGCTCCCAAGTAACTGGGACCACAGGTATGCACCACCACTACCTGGCTAATTTAAAAAATTTTTTTTGTAGAGATGAGGTTTCGCTATGTTTCCCAGGCTGGTTTTGAACTCCTGGGCTCAAGCAATCCTCCTGCATTTGCTTCCCAAAGTGCCGGGATTGCAGGAGTGAGCCGCTGTGCCTGGGAAGATGCATATATTTAATATGAGCCATGTATTTAATTTTAAATTTCTAGATGGCATATTTAAAATGGAAAAAGGAGCAGATGAAATTAATCTTAATATATTTTATTTAATTCAATACAGATGAAAAATATTGTTTCAACATAAAACAAACATTAAGGATATTAATATTTTACCTTTTTACCTTTTTCTGTACTGTCTTTGAAAGCCAGTGTATGCTTTACAGTGACATCACATCTCTATTTGCTCTAGCCACGTTTCAAGCACTCAGGAGCTGCATGTGGCTAACAGCTAGCGTATTGGATGGCACAGCTCTAGACAGTGTGGCTTGGGTCATGGCAACAGCACCTTTATTTTTTTTTTTAACTTTTCTTTTAAGTTTAGGGGTACATGTGCAGGTTTGTTACATATGTAAACTTGTGTCAGATATTAAGCCTAGTATTTATTAGTTATTTTTCCTGATCCTCTCCCTCCTCCTCCCACCCAGCACCTTCCTTTCAACAGAAGAAAATTCCAGATGGAATGCACAAGGTACAGTGGGTTTGGAGGCATGGAGAAGCCGGTAGAACTTCCTCCTTGGAGGCTTTCAGTCTGGGCTGGGCTGCTCCTCCTCCTGGCAGGCTGAAGGCAATCTAGCTGAGAGTATGGCTCCTGAGCGTTGGTCCCAGGCCTGGGTTCTAGAATGTCTCTGTCTGCAGGGCTCACTTGCTGCTGTATGTGTCACCCGAGAGGCAGCGTAGAGTAGGAAGGTGGGCACTGGATGGGGGTCAGGACATGCAGGTTCCAGCTGGGCTCTGAATTCTGCACAATCGGGCAGATCACATCCCTGCTCTGGGCCTCCGTTTCCCTGTGGGAAAATGAGCAGGAAGGCAATTACTCAATACCCCCATCTCCCACTCTCCCCTTGAAACCCCAAGGACTCATTGAGTGGCATGGGTCAGTCGGGATGATACAGGATCTCCTGCATGCTCAGGGCAAGCCCTGTGGTGCTGTAGAATAGAGAACTTCTGGGTTGGCACTCTTTGCCACCTCCCAAAAACAACCTCCACTTCCACACTGGCCTGCCACAGCTGGAGTCAATTCACCGATGTTTATTCAGCCCTCCAGTGTGCCAGATCCTCCAAGTGCCGCTGCTCTAATGGCTCTCACGGTGGGGTAAGGCGTCTTCTAACCCCACATGGAAATGGAGTAATTCCTGAAGACGTCCTCTTAGCCATCACCTGTCTAGCTTGGAGTAGTTGAGCAGATTCATGGAAAGACATACGCCCCTCGTTGTCCTCAAGAAGCATATGATCCAACCTGGAGACTGATTATGTGTGGAAAGTCAACACTCCAGCAAGGTGAATGCCAAGAACAATCAAGGCAAGGGAGTGGAAAGGCTGCCACAGGCTGAGTGGTCGGGAAGGCTGCTGGAGGAGGAGATGGGATCTGAGCCAGCTTGGAAGCAGGGACAAATCACTTTAGGGAGCCAGCAAAGGCACACAGGTGTGAAAACACAGTGTATTAGAGCACCCAGCATAGGATCCATGTCTTGAGCCCACGGTCAGCTCAGGCAGGGCAGGGAAGCAGAGGCTCCAACTTTGGGAGGTAGAGGTGGGTTGGTCTGGGGAAGGCAGGATTCCAAGCTAAGGAAGCAGGAGCAGGGAGCCACTGATTGTTCCTGAGCAGGAGCATGACATGCATATGGTGGTGCCGAGGCAGGTGAATGTGAAGGTAGGATGCTTGGAGAGGAAGGTGGGTGCAGAGGGAAATGATCAGGAGCACCTGTGACCATCACTGTGACGATAACACTCAAAATGGAAAGCCCTTTCATGCCCCTTCTCATTTAATTCTCTTCCAACTCAGTGAAGTACATAGAATGGGTAGTATTGCTTCCTTCTTAAAGATAAAGAAAATGAGTTTCAGAGGAATTAATTGATTTGTCCAAAGGGACCAGCTTGGAGAATCAGACTCAGCCTTTGTGTCTGAAAATACTGAACTCTCTACTATCCCACATCTTAATGGTCCCGGAAAATGGGGTCCCAAAAGGAGATAGAGATAACCAAAGAAGCCTCCCCAGAGGGGTGAAGTACATTTGAGAGGAGGGCAGAACTCAGATGATCCGAGCATCCCTCAGAAGTGTTCACACTTCAGTACTGACCTGGTGTATCTGATCCAACTGGTGCTTACATGACCAAGCTAGGAGTCAGTGAGGCCTAAATTTAGGTCTCAGCTGGCCATCTGCCTGCTGCGCAGCTTTGGGTGCTTTACGTAACCCGGCTGAGTCTCAGTGTTGTTTCTCATCTGCAAATTAAGATAGCTGGGCGCTGTGGTTCACGCCTGTAATCTCAGCACTTTGGGAGGCTGAGGTGGGTGGATCACCTGCGGTCAGGGGTTCAAGACCAGTCTGGCCAACATGGTAAAACCCCATCTCAACTTAAAAATATAAAAATTAGCCAGATATGGTGGCACACGCCTGTAGTCCCAGCTACTCAGGAGGCTGAGGCAGGAGAATCACTTGAACTGGGAGGCGGAGGTTGCAGTAAGCCGGGATCACGCCACTGCACTCTAGCCTGGGTGACAGAAGGAGACTCTGTCTCAAAATAAATAGAATAAATAAATATAAATTAAGATACCTGGATATAAGGAGCTCATAAGGAAGGAATGAGATCATTATTAGTGACAGCCCAGAGAAACCGATCTCTCAGCCAGCCCTTCAAGTCTAAACTAGGCCAACCCCCCTCGCTCGATGTGACACACAAGCCTGTTCCACCCCTACGGTTGACTAGAAGACCACCATCCTCCCCCTGCAGCTTCCCCCAGCCTCATGCCACCTCTGCCTTCCTCAGACCTCCTCTCCTGCCGTCCCAAGGATGTGTACACCTACTCCCTGCTCCGTATGTCCCCAAAGGGCAGCGGGTGCAGAAGGCATTTCTCTAGTCTGGGAGGGCTTCCTAGAAATGCTGCTGAGCCCTGCGAATGCCTAATGACCATGGGAATCCTTTAGCAAGAGAAAAAGCCAGACCTTTGCCCTGGCCCAGCTCACAGGTGACGGGGTTAATCGGGAATTCTTTCCCTCCTCAGGGCTGCTGGTAGGGGTCCAGCTCCCCGATGACCTGGGGACACATTAGTCAGTGATAAGTGGGGCTTTCCAGCCCCTTTTATCCTGTTTACAATACACTGGTTTTCCTTAGACAAAACCCTCCTCCCCTGCCTTGCTCCTGGCTGTTATGGCTACATGAGACAATTTGCTGATGGACTTTCTAGGGAGGACAACCTCCTTGGAGTCCCCTTCCCACCTCCTGCAGCACCCGGGGCAACATCCCCTCTACTTGGTGGGTCCTGGAGGGGGCCACAGAAGCTTGTTTTTCTCAGCTCATTGCAGCCTCTGAATTCAGAAGTGCCACCCTGTCTGCTCAGCTTTAACCCAAGGGGGTGAGGAGAAATCCAGAGGTGACAAGATGATGTTTCCCTGGCTTTGGGGTGGGAGTGACTGGGGTCATTGTTGCTGTCCAGAGTGGAAGCCATCAGAGGTGTCCTGTTTATCTGTGTGACTCGGCCCTCTTTGGGTCACAAAGGCCAGATGATCCAGCAGCTACCTGGAGGGTGGTTTACGACAGCAGCCTGGTCCTAGTCCCCTTCTGCCACCAACAAACTTGGCCAGCTTGGGCAGGAGAGTTAATTTCTCTGAAGTTTAGTGTCCTTGTCTAGAAAACTGGCATGGTGATGCCTGTCCTGCCTCCCATGAGGCAGATGGGAGCACAGAACGAGCCACGGCTGTCCCAGTGCCTAAAGGGAAGGCACAGTATTTGGCACTCTGCACTGATTCCAGGTGACAGCTCTTCCAGCAAGAATAGCTCCACTGCTGCGGGCGGTTTTTAATCGCCTAAAAGCCGACTTCCAAATAATTCTAGATTTCTGAAATGCCAAGCAGGTAGGATACTTAGGAGAATGAGTTAATGAAATGGAGTCCATTTCCAGGCAACAGAAATTTCACAAGCACCTACCTCACACCGGGCACTGAGCTGGATGCCGGGGAAATGCAGGGATGCAAGACACATCTTCCGCCCTCAGGCTAGTGAATGGACAACTGGGACCCCTGTGACGAGTGCTGAGAGGGAGCACCAGTGCTAAGGGAGCATGGGGGAGGGGTTCTAGCCCAGCCTAGGGGTTGGGGCCGTGCCCCGAGGAAGGTGAATTCAGAATGGGACTTGAAGAACGAACAGTAATAGCTTAGGCCTGAGACAGAGGGAAGGGTGTTTGAAGCACAGGGAACAGTGCATACAAAGGCCAGAAGACACAAAGGCCTTGTGAGGAGAGCTGCAATTATTCTAGTTAGGATAGCAGAAATGACCAGGATGAGGCCAGTACGGAGGGATCTGTCTGCCACGATGAGGATATTACCGTGTTCTCTAGACACCAGGGTGCCATCAAAAGGCTTAGCATGGCAAGGCACCAACTCTGTGTTTCATTTTTTACTTTTTTATTTTTATTTATTTTGACAGAGTCTCACTCTGTTGCCCAGGCTGGAGTGCAGTGGCATGATCTTGGCTCACTGCAGCCTCTGCCTCCTGAGTTCAAGCTATTCTCCTCCCTTAGCCTCCGGAGTAGCTGGGACTACAGACATGTGCCACCATGCCCGGCTAATTTTTGTATTTTTAGTAGAGACGGGTTTCACCATGTTGGCTAGACTGGTCGCAAACTCCTGACTTTGGGTGATCCACTTGCCTCGGCCTCCCAAAGTGCTGGGATTACAGGTGTGAGCCACCACACCCAGCCTACTCTGTGTTTTAGAAAGATCTTTTGGGGAACTTTGAAGAGGATGATTGAAAGTGGAGGGGGTGGCTGAAGAATGATGAGGGCATCTCGATGCACTCTCATAGTTTAGTAGGGGAAGTGGGACATAGCCACAGCTGGCACCAACTGTGCAAGGTGGCATGTGAGCATTGGCACAGGTGGGACACACAATAGCAGGGGGGGCCAGGAGGAAAAAGTTTCCAAAAGTGTGCTGGGAAGGGGAGTGACCAGGCCAGGAGAGTAGAGGGGCCACTAATAGTTTAAGAGAAGGGAAAATAGAACTATCCTATTTCAGCTGGGCGCGGTGGCTCACGCCTGTAATCCCAGCACTTTGGGAGGCCGAGGCAAGTGGATCACCTGAGGTCAGAAGTTCGAGACCAGCCTGGCCAACATGGTGAAAGCCCGTCTCTACTAAAAATACAAAAATTAGCCAGGTGTGGTGGTGGGCGCCTGTAATCCCAGCTACTCTAGAGGCTGAGGCAGGAGAATCGCCTGAACCTGGGAGGTGGAGGTTGCAGTGAGCCGAGATCATGCCACTGCACTCCAGCCTGGGCAACAAGAGCGAAACTCCATCTCAAAAAAAAAAAAAAAAAAAAGAATTATTCTATTTCATCTTGTTGAGATGGCTAGAGAGACACAAAAAATTAATACAGTTCCAGAGATAAGAATTAAGTTTCATCAAGTTAGACCAAAAGTCCTCTTCAGAGAGATGTGTTTCAAGTTTGTCTCATCACAAAGGGAACAAACACACTAACTATGACTTGGGTTGCTGAATTCTGGAACTCTGTAACTGTGGGGCACTTCCTGAAGTTCAGGTAAAGGTGCAAACATGTCATCACATTGATTTTCCTGAAACGCAACTTCATCCCATTACCTGAGGCCAAAAGCCTGTTAGATATTACCCATGGTCACAGGGTGGAGGCGAAACATTTTTCATGTCTGTGACATGACTGACTCACCAGTCTAATTCAATCTTCCTCCACTGCAGAAGCTCTCTGTCCTGGCCAGGCATAGTGGCTCATGTCTGTAATCCCAGCACTTTGGGAGGCCAAGGCAGGCAGATCATTTGAGGTCAGGAGTTTGAGACCAGCCTGACCAACAGGGTGCAACCCTGTCCCTACTAAAAATACAAAAAAATTAGCCAGGTGTAGTGGTGCATGCCTGTAGTCCCAGCTACTCGGGAGGCTGAGGCAGGAAAATCTCTTGAACCCAGAAGGCGGAGGTGGCAGTAAGCTTAGATCATGCCACTGTACTCCGGCCTGGGCGACAGAGCGAGACTCCACCTCAAAAAAAAAAAAAAAAAAAAGGAAAAGAAAAAGAAAATGGAAATGGAAAGAAAAGAAACTCTTTGCCTTAGCCAAGAGGAACCACACAGATTGCCTCCTGGGCCTACCTATACACTTTCCAACTTTATCTCGCTGCCTGCCAGGAATGCCCTGTGCCTGCCTTTCCATACATCCTTGTATTTCAAGGTCCAGCTGAAATCACATCTACTCTAGAAAGTCTTCCTTTGTCATAATAATTCAAAGGGATCTTTCTTTCCTGCATTCTGATAGAACTTAATTGTCCTTACTACTCATTACACACTCATACACTGTCTTCCACTGTTATATTTTCATAAGCCCTGTACCCTCTCATCCCAACTACATGAGAAACTCTTTGAGGTTGGTTATCTATTGCTGCATAACAAATTAGCCCAGAAGTCAGTGGCTTAAAATTCATCCATTTTACTATATCTCTTGATTTTGTGGGACAGGAATTCAACCAGAGGCTCAGCTGGGCAATTCTATTTCAGATGGAGTCTACAGAGGTCACAGAGTTGGATTCAGCTGACAGATAGACACAGAGGGTACAACATGGCTTTGCCCACATGTATGATGCCTTGGTGGGAATGGCTAGAAGGCTGGACTCAGCTGGGAATGGTAATGGGAGCCCCTACACGTGGCCTTTCCAGCATGATGGCCTCAGGTTGCTGGGCTTCTTCCATGATGGCTGGGGCTCCCAGAGTGAGTGCTGCTAGAAGCTGGGTGGAAGCTGCAGGGCTTCTTATAACCTGGCCTTGAAAATCCCAGAATTTCACTTCTTTCACATTCTATTGGTCCAGGAAGTCATTAAGGCCAGCTCAGGTTTAGAGGGAATAAAACTAGACTCCACCTCTCAATGGTAGCAGTAGCAAAGAATATGAGATCATCTCTACTTTATTACACAATCTGCCCTAAGACCTAGGCAAGCAGGGTCCCTAGCTCAGGCCCCAGGCCAGATTCTCAGGGGACCCCACACTTTTGAATGCTCTTCTTGAAACATTCTAAGTCCTCTTCAGTGGCCGGGATCATCCCAGTTGGTTTCTCTTCAGAGTACTCTATGACCCACCTCTTGATCTGTGTGGTTGGCCAAATGCCCTGAGGCGCTTCAGGGCTCATGCCTATGGGGTTGTCCAGGGCAACCTGACAAGTAGATTGCTTCTGCTGACCAGCACAGAATTTATTTTATGGCATTGAACAATACTGGGCCACTAGAATGGTACTGATTGGCTAATTTGGGGTGATTCACATTGGATATATGAGTTCAGAACTCTGGGCTACTAACAGTTCACCACCAATGCTTGAGGTTGAGCCACCTGTGTGGGTCAATGCCCTGGCTCTCACCACATTTATGACCACAGTGCCACCTCTGGCATGACACAATAATGAGAGTGGATGCATCCTTTAACCTGAATGCTGGGGTCCCCCACCTCCAGCTGGTACAGGGTGTTCACCCCTCTCTAAGGCTTTGTACCACATGTCAGGCAATCCCCCAGAAGTGGCCATGCCTATCTTCTCCATTCAAGACCTTTATGCTGTAATGCCAACCAGCTTTTACAATCAATGTCCTCTCTTGCCTCTGATCAATATATTGATCTCATGAGATACTGGGTTGGTTTTAAGCTGTTCCAGGTGAGGGCCAGATGTTCCTTACATGAATGGAACTTCTCTTCTTGCTCCACCCATGGGCCCTGAGCCTATCCACTCCCTCCCCTGACAACTGGTTTCAGTGTGTGGAAGGCAGGGGTGCAGTCAACACTGAAAGAGATCACCTTCTAGGAATTCAGTGATTAAGACCTAAAGAATTCAAGAGAAGATGTGGTTGGATGATATATTGTTATAAACATACATATAAAACTCTGATCGGTGAAATTTTATTCACATTTCTCTGCATACTCTAAGCAAAACTTGCCATTGGTGTCATCACTAAAGAAGCACAGGAACAAACTTTGAGTTATGAAGCCAGTATTTGTAGGCAGAGTGAAGAATTGTGCAGCATCATGAGTAATGATGTGACCAGCATTAAATAAATGGCATTATCAACACAACCAGCTGTCTTAGTCTATTTTGTGCTGCCATAATAGAATACCACACACTGGGTAATGTTTAAAGAAAAGACGTTTATTCAGCTCACAGTTCTGGAGGCTGGCACTGTCTTCCGGTGAAGTTCATCCCATGATGGAAAAGTGAAAGGCAGAAGTTAGTACATGAAACAGACAGACAATGGCAGCCAAACTTATCCTTTTATCAGGAGTCCACTCCTGTAGTAACAACATCAATCCATTCGTGAAGGCTCTGTCCTTGTGACCCAATTGCCTCCCAAAGGCCACACCTTTCAGTACTGCCACAATGGCAGCCAAGTTTCCAACATACGAATTTTGGGGGGACACATCCAAAGCATAAAATTCTCCCCCTGGCCCCCTGCCAAATTTATGTCCTTCTCACTTGCAAAATGTATTCATTCCATCCCAATAGTCCCAAAAGTCTTAATCCAGCATCAACTCAAAAGCCCGAAGTCCAAAGTCTCATCTAAACCAGATATAGGTAGACTCAAGGCACGATTCATCCCAAGGCAAATTCCTCCAGCTGTGAGCCTGTGAAATCAAAACAAGTTATCTTTTTCCAAAATACAATGGTGGTACAGGCATAGGATAGACATTCCCATTCCAAAAGAGAGAACTAGGCAAGAAAAGAAGGGTAACTGGTCCCAAGTAAGTCCAAAACCCAACAGGGAAAACAACATTAAGTCTTAAAGCTAGAGAATAATCTCCTCTGATTCATGTCCCACTCCTGGACATGCTGGGAGGCTGGGCCCCCAAAGCTTTGGGCAGTCCCACCTCTACAGTCTTTCTAGGCTCGGTCCATGCAGCAGCTCTGATGGATTGGAGTCTCCTGCCTACAGTTCCCAGGCTGGAGTTGCATACTGGTAGGACTACAGTTTTGTGGTCTTGGAGATGGCTCCATTCCCACTGCTTCACTAGGCACAGCCCTACTGGGGACTCTGTGGTGGCTCCAATCCCACATTTCTGCTCGGCGTTGCCCTAGTGGGGACTCTCTGCAGTACCAGCTTTAAATAAATGGCATTAAGAACTGGAGGGGCAAAGAAAGCTACATAGGCCAATACAAACAGGTTTTGAAGAGTCATGGCATTGTGAATAACAACGTTGTTCCCCTTTTCTCATGTAGCCAGAAACTAGCGAGAAATAGCACGTTTGACAATAACATAGAGATAGTTCTTGGACCCAGGCAGAAAGCGATGGTACCTGAACACTGTAAAGAATATTCACATGCACTTATTAGACAATAAATAAATATCTAAGTACTTTTCTCTACTAATTATTCTAAATCTTTGTTGTTAAATCACTATTCCTCACGAGTCCATGAATTTTATAACACAGTTTTGTTTGTTTGTTTGTTTTTTGATACAGAATCTCGCTCTGTTGCCCAGGCTGGAGTGCAGTGGCATGATCTCAGCTCACTGCAACCTCCGCCTCCCGGGTTCAAGCGATTCTCCTCCCTCAGCCTCCCGAGTAGCTGGGACTACAGGCATGTGCCACCATGCCTAGCTAGTTTTTGTATTTTTAGTAGAGAAGAGGTTTCACCATGTTGGCCAGGAAGGTCTCGATCTCTTGACGTGATCCACCCGCCTTGGCCTCACTAAGTGCTGGGATTACAGGCATGAACCACCGCACCCGGCCTATAACACAGTTTTTAATCAAATTGCATATACAGACTGCGCCCACAAAAACATTTGCTTGGGGCCCCACAAAACCTAGATACAGTCCTGTCAACGTGATAGATAAATAGGTAGGTATGTAGGTATTAGGTTGGTGCAAAAGTAATTGTAGTTTGCCATTAAAAGTAATTGCAAAACCACAATTATTTTTGCACCATCCTGATAGAGATATAGCAGGCAGACACACACACACACACACACACACACACACACACACACACACACAATTTCCCAGAGCACTACTCACCAATGAAATAGCTCCCCCTGAACCACAAGGGTCATTGGACTGCAGCTCCCTCCCTCCTACAGAATGAAGTCCAAGCTCCTTAGACTGACTTGGCCACAGGCTACCCCTCTGGCCTTGTCCTTTGTCTTTTTGCGCATTTTGTTCTAGTAACATCAAACTGCTTGTAGTTTCCCCTGCACATCTTGTATCTTTGCTTTTGTGTATGCTGTTTCCTCCTCCTGGGATGTTTTCCCCATTGGCCTTATCTTCCAAGATTCAGTTTAGGTATCATCTCCTCTTTGAAGCTCTCTTGAGTCACCAAACTAGGCTAAGTGTTCCCTCCTTGTCATCCCATAGTTCCCAATTACTGTACCCCACACTCACCACATAGGATTCGAATTATCTATTATCTGTATAGATGTTTTCTTCCCAGTATATTAAAGAGCTTCTATGGTAAGGTGGTGTCTTACTCATCTTTGTATATCAGACCTTGCATTGTGCTTGACACACAGTTATCAGCTCAATGAATATATAATGTAGGTTGATTTAAGGAAGGAGACCAATGGACTAAGTCAAGTGGACTCTGGTGACCCTAGAAAACAGTTCTAGTAAAATAAAGGAGAGGCTGGAGGGTAAGTCATGCCAAGAGAATGTCGGCAGTACATATCAATTATCCAAGTGGTTTAGCCATACAAGAAAAAGAAAAAAATGGGATATAAGTTAAAAATGCAATAAGCTGGAGAGTGGAGTTTTCTTCTATTTAGAGGAAGGCCTAAATACGTGTAAAGACTTAAGAGACTGAGAGGCAGAAGGGAGATCTTCTAGACTTCAATTTCCTTATCTGCCTTATCCACCTCCCAGGGATGCCATGAGACCCAAAGGAAAACAAGACATAGGCATGAAAATTATTTGAGAATTTTTTTACATTACTATCCTCTGATAGATTTTTCTGATAGCTTCCAACTACTCACAGAATAAAAATCTATAAATAAAAACCCAAAGCTGACATTTAAGATTTCCTGGCCAGGCACAGTGGCTCACACCTGTAACCCCAACACTTTGGGAGGCCAAAGTGGATGGATCATCTGAGGTCGGGAGTTCGAGACCAGCCTGACCAACATGGTGAAACCCTGTCTCTACTAAAAACACAAAAATTAGCCAGGCGCGGTGGTGGGTACCTGTAATCCTAGCTACTCGGGAGGCTGAGGCAGGAGAATCGCTTGAACCCAGGAGGCGGAGGTTGTAGTGAACCAAGATTCCAGCCTGGGCAACAGAGTGAGACTCCATCTCAAAAAAAAAAGAAAGAAAGAAAGAAAACAAAATTTTTCCTACGATCTGGTTCTAACTTTTCTTCAAATACTATTATTTCCCCAAACACCCTGAATCCAGCCAGAGGAGATTTTTGCCTTTGCTCAAGCTATTCCCTCAGGCTCAAATGCCCTCCTCTTCATCTCTACCAGGCAGATACAATAAACATTTTCAGAGTGGTTAGTATATACAAAACACTGTTAAAATTCTATTGATTCTGGAAGGTCCTATTCATATGCTATTTTGTCCATGAACCCTTCTTGCCCTTCCCATGGAAATGGTACTTTGTATCGATTGTAGCATGTATTCTACTTAATAATGTAGCTTGAGGGTATGATTAGTCCTCCCAACAGACCATGAGAGATATGGGAGGTTTTAGGGCTGTGTCTTGCTTGTGTTCCTATCTCCAGTATCTGTGCATGGTACATTGTAGATGCTCAATGACAGAATGAGTGAAAAAAATAATTTTAGGCAAAGAATGTACATGGGTGGACAGTCTCTTGGGACACAAAACTGGGTGGGATCCAGGATCCAGGAAAAGAGAAGTATCAACTTGTTGAAGAAAAGAACGTCTCCTGCCTTGGGAGGAATAGCAGATAAGCTTGGAGGATGGAAAGGGGATAGCCTATGTGGAGACACAGAAGTGTCCGAATCCCAGTCCTGGCTCAAATGCCACCCCTTCATTAAGTCTTTCCTAAATCTCCTCCTAGAGACGACCCCCAGCTCAGCTCAATCTCTTTGGATTTTCTACCTTGTAGAATGTTTGTCTTGATAAATAAAATTCATAGAAAGCCATTGGTTTGGACTGACCTCCTGCACTAGGCACAACAGGCCAAATCAAAATAGAGTCACTCATGCTAAAGTTCCAAGCCACAAAGCTGCAATTAAGCTGTTCATCTGACCTTCGAAGAAATCAGAAGAGAGGGAAAATAGCTATATCCCCATGATAAAGGAAGTCCCTTCTGCCTTAACCAATACAAGTAAAATAACTTTGAAACTTGTTCATTTCTGCTTTTTTTTTTTCAGCCCTTTTCTGTCTATAAAGACAATCTCCCCTGCTCAGCTCATCAGAATACTCATTCTATTTTATAGAATAAGTTGTTGCCCAGTGCTAGAATCGCAAATAGCCAGTTAAGATCTATAACTGTGTTGTATGAAAGGAGAGAAGGTTAGCACTCCCCTCGACAAGGATGGAAGAGGCCCTCGGGCCTGACAACACGCATACGGTTAAGGCATTGCCACCTACTTCGTGGCATCTAACCATTGTTTTTGAAATGGTGCTGGGAAAACTGGCTAGCCATATGTAGAAAGCTGAAACTGGATCCTTTCCTTACACCTTATACAAAAATTAATTCAAGATGGATTAAAGACTTAAATGTTAGACCTAAAACCATAAAAACCCTAGAAGAAAACCTAGGCAATACCATTCAGGACATAGGCATGAGCAAGGACTTCATGTCTAAAACACCAAAAGCAATGGCAACAGAAGCCAAAATTGACAAATGGGATCTAATTAAACTAAAGAGTTTCTGCACAGCAAAAGAAACTACCATCAGAGTGAACAGGCAACCTACAGAATGGGAGAAAATTTTTCCAATTTACTCATCTGACAAAGGGCTAATATCCAGAATTTACAAAGAACTCCAACAAATTTACAAGAAAAAAACAACCCCATCAAAAAGTGGGTGAAGGACATGAACAGACACTTCTCAAAAGAAGACATTTATGCAGTCAACAGACACATGAAAAAATGCTCATCATCACTGGCCATCAGAGAAATGCAAATCAAAACCACAATGAGATACCATCTCACACCAGTTAGAATGGCGATCATTAAAAAGTCAGGAAACAACAGGTGCTGGATAGGATGTGGAGAAATAGGAACACTTTTACACTGTTGGTGGGACTGTAAACTGGTTCAACTATTGTGGAAGTCAGTGTGGCGATTCCTCAGGGATCTAGAACTAGAAATACCATTTGCCCCAGCCATCCCATTACTGGGTATATACCCAAAGGATTATAAATCATGCTGCTATAAAGACACATGCACATGTATGTTTATTGCAGCACTATTCACAACAGCAAAGACCTGGAACCAACCCAAATGTCCAACAATGACAGACTGGATTAAGAAAATGTGGCACATATACACCATGGAATACTATGCAGCCATAAAAAATGATGAGTTCATGTCCTTTGTAGGGACATGGATGAAGCTGGAAACCATCATTCTCAGCAAACTATCTCAAGGACAAAAAACCAAACATCGCATGTTCTCACTCATAGGTGGGAATTGAACAATGAGAACACTTGGACACAGGAAGGGGGATATTACACACCGGGGCCTGTTGTGGGGTGGGGGGAGGGGGGAGGGATAGCATTAGGAGATATACCTAATGTAAATGACGAGTTAATGGGTGCAGCACACCAACATGGCACATATATACATATGTAACAAACCTGCAGGTTGTGCACATGTACCCTAGAACTTAAAGTATAATAATAAAAAAAGATCTATAACTACATTTCTTGTAATTTTGTCTTTTGGCAGTATACATATCTTATTTCCTTTCCCAGACCAGAACCTCTTTGAGGGCAGGAGGAACCCGGTTTTCCCTACTTTACACATGACACATAACCACTCATTCAATGTAGGTTTACTGGATGGATAAATAGGAATGGTGGGTAGATAGGCGGGAGAGTGAGTAGACAAATGCGAAACAGGAAAAGCTTGCGCCAGGAAAAACAGTGAAGAGCGAAATCTCCAGACCCCCGATTAAATGGTTTAAAGCGAAGCCAAGCAAGAACCTCCCGTCCTCTCTGCGGCAGGGAAGAGCAGGTATTCGCCGCTCGCCTTCAACTTTGCTCTGAGGACCTCTCGTTAGTATCCCCCGATTGTCCTTCCTAATGCCTGACTGAATCCTGAGGCTAGCCTTCAGCGAACATCTACACCTCCTTGCCCTTCACGTGAAACCGAGCCTGTGACTACACGTATCCTTCCGTCCCCGGCCTCATTTCTCCTTCCCCTTCTCCGATCTCGCAACCACTGCTAGTAAGGCGCGCGTGCGGGCAGCCCTGACCGGTAGGGGAGGAAGGGACCTGCGACCGGAAGCCGGAAACCGGAAGGGGGGCTGTGAGGACGTGTTCCGAGGAAGCCAGAGCCGGAGCCGTGGCCTGCCGGGCCAGCGACATGGAGCCCCTGTACCAGCAAACGCACAAGTGAGGGCCGGTCGGGGAGCGGGCAGGGGCTAGGCGAGGCGAGGCCAGGTGAGGCTGGCTTCTGGGGCTGGGGCCTCGGACGTCCGCCAGGGTAGAGGCCGAGTTTTTCCGCCAGGGCATTGCTGGGGATGCCTCCGAAGTGCTTAATCCTTGGCGGGACTCCCAGGATAGCCACAGACAGTGGGTTCAGCCTGGGGCCTGGAAACGTGGAGCAGATGATTCCTGGGGTCTGCAAGTCCGTGACTACCTGCTGGGTAGACTGGGTGAGGGGAACGTGGCACCTGCAGGTTATAAAACTTTGTCCAGCACTTGTCAATTCGGTGCTCCTGGTTGGTAGAGCTCGAGAGGAGACACGGAGTAGGAGACACGGTCCCTGGCCGTAGGAGTGTACTGTTTAATTGGAGAGTCAAGGCACTCACGGGAAAGTATTTGTATTGTATTCGATTTATACTAAAGACCACATTTTTATGGTACAAAGAAATTGCTGTCCACGTAGCATTCACTATTATTACTTGCTAATCGTAGCTGGTTACAGGTTATCGCTAAGAAAATCAAATTGTAATTTAGCTTCTCATAACTTAAATTCCTTGGTAGTGTCCTTTATTCGCATCGTCCTGCACTTTTGGAATTGCTGAGATACGTAGTTGAGTATGGTAATGGGGCCATACTTACCCTAGTTTTTTGAGGGGGCAGAATTATGATTTTTACTCTGTTTTGGGGGGAAAAGAAGTTTATGATTTTTATTTTTTATTGTAAAATATGCACAACATAAGATTTACTGTTTTAACAATTTTTAAGTGTACAATTCAGTGACATTGAGTACATTCACAACTTACATCAACTACGATCCATTTCCAGAACTTTTTCATCATCCCAGTGTGCCTGTTAATCAGTAGCACCTCATTTCTTCCTTCCAGAGCACCTGGTAACCTCTGTTTTACTTCTCTCTATGAATTTACATGTTCTAGATACTTAATGTAAGTGGAGTCGTACAGAATTTGTCCTTTTGTATCTGGCTTATTTCACTTAATGTTTTCAGGGTTCATCTATATTGTAGCCTGTTACCAGAATTTCATTCCGTTTTATGACTGAATAATATTCCGTTGTATGTATCTACCACATTTTGTTATCCATTCATCTGTTGCTGGGCACTTGAGTTGTTTCCACCATTAGGGTGTTGAGAATAATACTGCTATGAACTCTGGTATTGAAGTATCTGTTTTAGTTTCTCTTCTCAATTTTTTGAGGTATATACCTGTCCTATTGAGAACTTTCAAACTTATGCTGTAGTTCTGTTGATTAAAACACTTAAAATCACACTCCCAAGGCCTGGAAATGAAATGCCCTGAAGCATTAGGAATAAGAGGGTGACGATCCTCTTTCTCTTTCATTTTCTAAGTTTATGGGTTTCTTTTATTTTGGCGATGAAGTGTTTCATTTGGGTGGGCGAAAATACAGAACCTACTTTGTAATGACAGAATTTTCTTTTACACCGGGGAGCCCTATTCTCACATAAACATTATAGGAAGGGACTTAAACTAGTCCGTGAGTAATTTAGAGAAACAATGAAACGAAATTATGTTCATGTTACTAAGAAAGGGCCGATCTTTCACAATAGCAGGGCACAATGGGCATAGTAGTGCCTTGAAGTTAATCTGTTATGTGTGGTCTTATCTAGTTAATTTAGTTAAAAGATGTTGCCAAGAAGGCCATGACCCGTTTTATATTCAAGAATGATTTTGTTTAGAGAGTCTTAGACTACCTGTTTTCAGTGCAGCTAATCACAGAGAAAACTGCATGGCTCAGAAGAGGAATTCTAAATGGTACCCCAAACAAGGTGTGTGAAGTGTAGATGCTCTGTAGGCCTTCAACAATGCACCCTTGGACTCTAGCAGCTTGCCAGTTTTTTCTGCTAAGGGCCAGATAGTAAATATTTTAGGCTCTGTGGGCTATACAGTCTCTGTAGTGACTACTCTGCTGTTACATTGGGAAAACAGCCATAGACAATATGTAAACTAATTGATGTATCTGTGTTCCAGTACAATTTTATTTATCAAAACAAGCAGTGGGCCAGCTTTGCCCCACAACTATTAGGCCCTCTGTTACCCCGACACTCATTAATTCATTGAATATTTATTGAGCACTTACTATGTGCTGTGCACCATTCTCAGTGCTGGCAGCACAGCCCTGCCCTCAAGGAGTTTACCTTCTTTTATGCTGCAGTATCTTGTCTGTCTTTCCTCTCAAGTGCTGAACCAGGAGTGGGAGTTCTGGTTCTAGACCTCCTTACTTTATTTTTCCTCATCTGTAGAATGATATTATAGTTTGGGCTGGTTAAACTGTAAGGCTCCTTTCAGTTCCATAATACAGAACTGGTGACTGAATGACTTTCACAGGAAACATGTGGAGTCCAGTGAGCACCAGCAATGAACTTTTGCAACTGCAGAAATTAGTGATTGTAGCTGAGTTGACACAACAGTAGCTGAACTTATTAATTTTACTGGAACTTTGAACCCAGTTTGTGGTTATCTCTTGCCATGTCCCTGAATACATTGACTACATTGGAATTAGATTGACATTTTAAAGTTACTTGAAAACTCCTGAATCTACCTGAACAACGAATGAATGAAAATAAAAGATGAAAAACAATAAACATTTTACACTTAAATGTTTAATTTAGATGAACTTTATAGAGGAGCTAATAGCCAGGCTTCTATTTTTGAGATCCCAATGTTTGTAAAGGTGACAACATTTGTCCCCTCTGTAGTCCAAGATCAGTCTCCTGTCCTGGACCTTATCGTGTGTCCAGGACACAAGAAGCACTACATTTAACAAGCTCCCCAGGTGGTTTTGATGAGCAGGTAGGCTTAAGAACTGTTACCTTATCTCAAGACCATTTTTTTTCTGAGCAGCTGAGCTTAAGAACTATTACCTTATCTCAAGACCATGTTTTTCCTTTATAGATTTTGCCCTTTAATGAGCGAAATGTAAAGGCAAAGTGAGTGAAATGAAAATGACCAGATTGTTGCCACTCATTTTAAGTAAAGTTAACAACAAACTTACGTGATGCTGTATAGGTTACACAGCGTTTTCATGTTCATCATGGTCAGAGGCAGCCTGGATGCAAAGTGGATGTTAGGGGGTGGTGGGGGGTGGTGAGTAGTTTCATGAACTTTTGAAAAGCACTTCCATTAAAAAATTCTTCCTAGATCTTCTGTAAACCTTTTTTAAAGACAGCTACAATGACCCTGGCTTATTTGCTAATATTTCTCTGCTTTGTTATATTATCACCCAAGCCCACAATGGACCCCATGCTAGAGAGGGCTGAGACTTCTTTTTCCTCATATCCACGCTCCCAAGTCATGCTTGCGTATCACCTGTTTCTTATGGACTTCCAGTGTGTTGTGTTGTCAGAATTCCCAGTTCAGTCTGAGACAGATTTTGCACTTCCCACCTTGCCATTCATACTTGCTTTGTTGTTTCACATTTATCTTTTCTTAACATGAAATGTAGCGACTGGAATTGTATTATTGGCTACATCTTCTCTGATTGGTTCAAAGCAAATAGAGATTTGATGGGAAAAGTCAGTGGATTATGGGCCTGTACAAAAGTGCTTTGATGAACATCCCTGCCATGTACATCTCCTCAGGGTATGCCAGAACCTCTCTAGGACACATTCCTCAAACTGCTGGGTCATAGGATGGACACATGCTTTATTCTACTAGTTATTGTCAGAAAGCATTTAAAGTGTTTTACCAACTTATAATCCTAACACCTGGGTATGAGAGTTCTAGTTTCCCTATTTCCTTATTAACGCATGTGTCCTCAAACTTTAAAATATTTGTCAGTTTGATGGGCTAAAGAAATGTGATCTCGGCCGGGCGCGGTGGCTCACGCCTGTAATCCCAGCACTTTGGGAGGCCGAGGCAGGCGGATCACAAGGTCAGGAGATCGAGACCGTCCTGGCTAAACAGGGTGAAACCCCCTGTCTACTAAAAATACAAGAAAAAAAAATTAGCCGGGCATGGTGGCGGGTTGCCTGTAGTCCCAGCTACTCGGGAGGCTGAGGCAGGAGAATGGCGTGAACCCAGGGGTGGAGCTTGCAGTGAGCGGAGATCGCGCCACTGCACTCCAGCCTGGGCGACAGAGCGAGACTCTGTCTCAAAAAAAAAGAAATGTGATCTCATTGCTTTTCATTTGTGTTTTCCTAGTTGAGTGTTATTTTGTATATTTATTGACCATTTGGGTTTTCTTTTCTGTCATTTGCCCTTCATTTAAAAAAAAAATGCCTTGTTTGACTTTTCCTATTGATTTGTAACAATTCTTTATATATTTTCTGCACATCAGTCCTTTGTTATCTGCTGCAGATACCCTCCAGTCTGTGCCATTCATTTATTTGTTTATTTTGTGGCTTTGGTGTACAGAAGTTTTTGGTTTTCATGCTGTCAGATGTATCCGTCTTTTTCTTTGTGGTTTGTGGGTTTTGTGGGGGCGGGTAGTTTTTGGATTTTGTCTTATTTA
Source organism: Symphalangus syndactylus (assembly GCF_028878055.3). Lineage (NCBI taxonomy): Eukaryota > Metazoa > Chordata > Mammalia > Primates > Hylobatidae > Symphalangus > Symphalangus syndactylus. The sequence goes on along the minus strand of NC_072442.2, from coordinate 46,368,070 downwards.
AGAAATCCTTCTGTAAACCGAGGTCATTTATGCACACCTGTATTTTCTTCAGAAAGTTTGAAAGCTCTGCTTTTTCCATTTGGGTTTTAAGTGAGCTCAAGTTTATTTTTATGTGTTACCCGAGGTGGCCTTTTTCTGTACGGATAACAAACCGGAGCTGTTGGCATTTATTGGAGTCCCTTCTTTCAAAAGCTCCCAAATACGTGGGGCTGTGTCTGGGCTGTTTCTTTCCTCTTGGGCCAGTTGTAGGGTTTGCCTTTCCTTGTCCGTCTGTACCTGCACTGCTGCCGTATTGTTTCCATTGTTACTGCTTTGTAAGTCATAATGGCAGGTGGGACAAGTCATTCCTCCCCCTCCTTCTTCAGAGTGGTCTCGGCTATTCTTTACCTCCCCCCTTTTTATTATGTGACTGTTCGTGTTGATCATATTACCAACTTTCAGATTTTTCTGTTAAATCAGCATTGAAAATTTACCTCACAGCCTGCGTCAGGACTTCCTTAGAGTCCTAATTCTCCTTTCTGTCCCCATTACCCTCTGGTCCCCTATACCTGTTCCCTTGGTTGCCCTGCTTCAGATGTCGGCTACCTCAGGCTGCATTCCTACATCAGCCCCCATACCTCCACACCCTCGCTTCATCCCAGAATATCCCGGACTTACTTTCCGGAAGCAATGATCTGATCGCGGACTCTAGCAGTGATTTCTAGTTGCATAGGGCCACAGGTCTTGCCTAGGCGCACCCTGGGGAGTCATTTGACAGCTCGCCCAGCTTCTTTTGGTGCCCGAGGGCATGTCTGGAGGCCACAGGGAAGCCCTGGAAAAGACTGGGCACAAACTGAAGCCAAATTTGGGTGCCTGGCTGGCATTGGTAAATGTGGGGTCCTGGTTTGCTGTGCTCACGATGGAGAATGGTTGCTGACCTTTCCTCCAGCGTTGGGGATGATGTGAGAGTCCAGCAGGCCCCCTTCATGTGGGCCCTACCTTGGGGAAACCTCCACTGTGAGCACCAGGAAGTGGATGGTGGGGCCAGCATAAGCACTATCCCGAGGACTAATCATGGAGGACCACTAGGAAGGGGGTCTTGAGATGACCTTGGCCAGACCCTGGGAAGCCTCCAGAGAGTGTTACCGAGATCCAGGGTACAGTGTTGCGTTTCCAAATGAGATGGCAGTTCCTTCTTTCCTTGATATTGTCGGGGAAAGATGTTTACCAAACAGGAGGTCCCTGTCTTTCAGGGACTTCCTCTGAATGGTTTCCTCAGTGAGTCACTTCAGCGTCCTCTCCCCCGACCCGATTCCCTTTCAAGCAGCCCACCCTACTTGTAATCCACATGTCTTGAATGAATTTTTGCATATCATTTTCTTCTATCTTCTTTCACCAAATGATGTCTCCCTTCTTCACAGTGATGCTCAGAACTCTCTCCATCCACAAAAGTTACCTGGTTTCTCTTTCTCAGCCCCACCCCTCTGTCTGCTTGCCCGTGACACTGCTGTGCAGAGCTGCCCGTCTTTCTGTTTGTTTATACTTATGTGTATTGCTTTTCTCGTGCATCTTCCCAGGGCTTGTTCATGTCTGTTCAGCCTGTCATTCCTCATTATGTTGTTTCTCAAGGACAAGGATTATATCTCCCTTGCCCTTTGACTCTTCCTAGTACAGGCCAGTGCTTAGCACGTTAGGTCATAGAACAGAAAGTATGATTGGCCGGGTTCAGTTTGAGGTTTATCACCTGCTGTGTGATCTTGAACAAGTTACATAACCTTTCTGGGCTTCAGTTTTTATAAAATGAGGATGATAATGGTACTTTCCTCATAGGGTTATTGACTTGGCAGAGTATCTTGGATATGGTAAGCACCCATAATCTGCCTATCAGTGTTATTGTTAGTAGTTAAGATATTAGAAACCATGCCAAAACGTGGGACCTAAAGTGCCACATACAAATTTTACAGTTCAGTGATGCTGTCAATTTAAATCAGTTACATGTTGGCATCAGAAAAATTGTCTTTCCTGACTGAAGTGCTGTTGATTACTCCTGTCTCACTCATTTCCTCCCTCTTCCTTTGATAGGCAGGTCCACGAGATCCAGTCTCGCATGGGACGCCTGGAGACGGCAGACAAGCAGTCTGTGCACAGTGAGTAATTAACTGTGGAGACCAGAGTCCTTTCTCTGATGACAGGGTGCTAATGGGCTGGGTTTCCTGACTGCACTCTGCCTCGGGGGCTTAATGATTCAGCGTGGAATGAGTTTTGTTGTTAGGGTGGACAGAAAAACCCTATGGCAAAGTCACTGATTTCCCTGAGTGTGCCCTTTGGAATCCCACAAGTCTTATCCCCCATTACCCCTCCACTCAACCTGACATGGCCCTATGGGAATGGAAGCGCTTGCCTCCATCTGTCTTAATCTAATTACCTAGTCCTTAGAGGAATGTACTCCATGAAAATTCAGAGATGTTTAACTGGAATTGGCCATTTCTTCTGAGCTAAGAACTGTGGCTTTTTAGGAGGATTATTCAGAAACGAACAGCAATATTAATTAGTTTAGTTCCCACAGCATCGTTTCTTTTGAGAAGCATGCTGGTTTTTTGGTTTTTTTTGTTTTTTTTTTTTCTCTATTCTAAGGAAAGGTCCTTTTTCTGAGTTGGTCATATGGACACCACCTGCGGGGGCTGCCTACCCACCCGACTGCTGGGCTCCCTCCGGACCCGTTCCTCCTGTTCTCTCATGTCCCCTTTCACAGCTTCAAAAGCAGCTCTGTTCTTGGTTCTGTGCCCCACCTTGTTCTAATCTCAACTGTCTTTGTTCACTGTGGGCGCAAAGGGCTAGGAAGGGGCAGTGTCACTGCTGTCACTTCTTTATGGGGCAAGAAGCAGTCTGGATGCTTTCTTTTGTGCACAGTTTAGCTTCTTTGTTCATCGGACTGTGTTTGCCTTCTCAGCAATCTCATTGTTACATGATTAGAAATGGAAAGAGATCATTTTGACTGTCTTATCGAAAGGGATAAGGAAAATGACCGTATTTATCATATCTCTTTACCTCTGTGGATTCTTTCCTGGGCCTTTCCTATTGATATTTGGTCTATTTTGGGGACGTCAACATTGCTCAGCCCACCCATTCTTACAGAAAGCTTTAAGGGAAGAAAGCCTTAAGGGAACTCTTCTCTGTATGTTTCACATACTAATCTTCCCCTTCCTTTATGCTTTTTTTTTTTAATTAAAAAAACTCATTACTATAGGGAATTCAATTGGCAGTCTTTTTACTAGGTATTTATAATCCACGTCTGAGAATCCCAAAGGAAAAGAGACCTATATCAGAAAATTTAGCTTAAAGTATTTATTTGGACAACCTTTGCATGTTTATTTTCTAAAGGTAGGAAATTTATTTCTACCCTCAGCTTTTTTAAAAAATTGGCATTGTTATGTCATTAACAGCTATATACATGTACTTTTTTCAAAACAACATTTACGGCATAACTTGAATTTTTTCTGTTATTCATTAGTGTATACATCTTTCTCCTTTTGAAATACGTAGTTCTAGTTTATTAGATATTGAAAAAAAATCTGTGATTTATCATTCTAATTTAAGTTCACTATCTCTTTTCCAGCAATTATTCTTTTTTCTTTCTCGTACAGTAGTAGAAAACGAAATCCAAGCAAGCATAGACCAGATATTCAGCCGTCTAGAACGTCTGGAGATTTTGTCCAGCAAGGAGCCCCCTAACAAAAGGCAAAATGCCAAACTGTAAGTGCTGACCTCTGACATGGCTCTGATACTCCAGGCCCATCAAGACAGGCTTTTCTCCCGGGGGGAGGCGATAGAATATTCTGAAAACCCACAAACATGTTGAAAAACTACGACTATGCAAAGAAAAAGCCCCCCCAAAGGGCATAATTCTATCTGAGTGATGCCACTCAAAATAAATAGCCTATGAGGTTTGTGACTCAGAAACCTTATGACCCCTTACCTCTTTGGTGTCATTTTGAAATTTTGCCTCCAGTTCTGTTTTTTGACTAGACCCATAGCCAGCTGAAGCCTAATGTTGCCATGGAGTTTTGTTCTGCTCTTTGGTTCCTGCTGGGTTCTTGGGTTGAAATGAAAAATCACTTTAATCAGTCCACCCATAATGAAATGCTGATCTAATGTTTGATACTCCAGCATGAAATTAAAATGAAACCACCCTCGCCACCTCCACCCCCAGCGCCTGTTTCCAAAAGTTTTATGAAACTTCGTGGATGCTTTACCTCAAAGATGCCCTTGGGCTTCTTCCAGGAGAGCGATATAATCCATAGAAGGTCAAGAAGAGGTCAGCGAGCCTGCTTCCTGTCCCCTGTTCCCTGTCATGCATCCAGAATCAGAGAGCAACAGATTCTGAAGTCAAGCTGCCAGAATCTTGTGTGCCACTATCTCACTTTAACCACAAGTTACTTCTTTACTTTCAACATCATTGATCAAAATCAGATCTTGTGGTGAGGGGGTATAGTGTGGGGTGGTGTAGGGAGAAGTAAGGAAACACCGTCTTTCCTTAATACAAAGCCTGGCCCCCTAGGATTCTGCTGCCCTGAGTTTCTGGAATTTAATCTCTGTCTCCATCAATTCCAGTCGGGTTGACCAGTTAAAGTATGATGTCCAGCACCTGCAGACTGCGCTCAGAAACTTCCAGCATCGGCGCCATGCAAGGGAGCAGCAGGAGAGACAGCGAGAAGAGCTTCTGTCTCGAACCTTCACCACTAACGTAAGCCAGGCCTGCGGTGAGGGTCGGCCTACACTTGACAGATTATGGGGGCTGGAGTTCAGATCTCTGAGCGCCATCTGTTTTGGGGGTGTCTGAAAAAGACTGATAATGAGGAAACCAACTGGAAATGACAGGAACTTTGTGCATTGCCACAGAGACTAGACCTAGACAGAGAATCCCTTTTTCTAAGATAAAAACCTGAAGAGGAAGCAGTTAAATTGAAGGGGAATAGGCAGAGGTGAAAATTACCTGGTTGGACTGGTCTGAGACAGAAAGGTGGAAGTTCACATGGTAGAAACGTTTTTCTGATCAGATAGAGACAGATGATTAGAACTTAGGCCATTTGTAGAGAAGGCAGCATTTCAAAGCTGCCTGCGGGCAGTTGCCATTGTGCCGAGTATGTGTGTGGTTCCAGTGTCAGGTGCATTAAAATGTTTTTGCCCCTAGTCTGAGCAGCAATTTGGAGGAATTTGTTAACAGATGTTTAGGGTTAGATGGACTGCTTGCCTGAGTCTGTCTGAAAGTGTGTTGGTTTGCATGTTTGATTCCTCAGAACCCATTGTCCCTGCCCTTTAGTCTTAACCAGATCGTTTCCTGCACATGGATGTAGAACACACTGGCCTTTTCTATGTCCTTCATAATATATTCCACTAAATGAAGTGTGCTTTGGCTTTTTGTATTTTGTTTTTTTACAGAGATTATTTTCTTTTTTTTTTTGACAGAGTCTAGCACTGTCGCCCCGGCTGGAGTCTGGAGTGCAGTGGCACACAGGCGCCCGTCACCACGCCCAGCTAATTTTTGTATTTTTAGTAGAGACAGTGTTTCACCGTGTTGGCCAGGCTCGTCTCGAACTCCCGACCTCGTGATTTGCCTGCCTCGGCCTCCCAGAGTGCTGGGATTACAGGCGTGAGCCACCGCGCCCGGCCACAGAGGATTATTTTCTAAAGAGATGTTAGCTTTCTAAGCCCCTTGTTAAAATTCACATCATTTCCTGCTTTGTAGATGTTTACCCCTCAATGCTGCATCCTTACTTTGCAATAAATTTCCCCAAGTGTTTCAGGCTGTGCCAACATAGTTTTTGCTTCCCCAGACTAAGCAGTCAAGTCACAGTGTTTAACAGTTCAAAAATGTAATGAACTATAAGACACACTAAAAGATGTTTGGATTTTAGATCGTTGTAATGTAGTATTCAGGCCTTTTTTTAAGCCAAGGATGATTGCTTAGGATTATTTTGTTTTTTGCCAGCCTGGCGTGATGCTGTGCACACAGTCAGTTCTTAATAAACATTGACTTGCCAGATGAAACTTCTTCCTGGTCATTCTACCGTACGGAGCTATAATACGTTTTTCTGAGAGATAATGGCCCATCAGCCATACTGTTTTAGATGGGAGGGTAAGAAAGATTTGTATGTAAATGGCATTTCATAAGTGCTTGTCAAATTACTGAAGAGAAGTCTCTGAGTCTTTCAAACACCAGCGTCTTTTGACACACTGGGCATTAGCTGCATGCAGAAAACTAGTTAATTCAGGCACTAGGAGTAAAGCACATGATGAAATTAAAAGACCTGACGCCTACCTGTGAGGAGCTCTGCTGTTAGCAGGGGCAGTTGAAAATGCATATGTGCAAAATGATTCCAAATCTGAGCAGCAAAGAAACAGTGACATAACCTTTTTTTTTTTTTTTTTTTGGACAATTGAAACTGGAATTTAGGTGGTAAAAAGCACTAGTGGAGCAGGGCACAATGACACACGCCTGTGATCCCAGCACTTTGGGAGACTAAGGCAGCAGATTTTTCAGGAGTTCACCATCCTGGGTGACATGGTGAGACATTGTCTCTACAAAAAAATATAATAATCAGCCGGGCGTGGTGGCGTGAGCCTGTGGTCCCAACTACTCGGGAGGCTGAGATGAGAGGATCACTTAAGCCTGGTAGGGCAAGGCTGCACTCTATCCTGGGTGACAGAGTGAGAGCCTGTCTCAAAAAAAAAAAAAAAAAAAAAACACGAAACAAACCCCAGCACTACTTGGCAGGAGAGTTTGTGATTGGCAGAAGAGAGAAGGGAACGCTCTCACAGCTGGCAAGGACTTGGCTTGTGTCTATAGTCCACTTTCAGTGCAAAAGGAGAGCCACCAGGATGGGCGCTGGTGTTTCCCTCTACAGTGTGGGTAACAGGGCAGGCCCTGCGCTCAGTACCCAGATTCCCAGCTCCACTGGACTTCTTACCAGCTGTGGGATCTTGGACAAGTTATTCTACCTCTCTGGGCATTTTTTCATCTATAAAATGGGGAGGCCTATAGACAGATTCCTTGAGCACAGGAGTTCGAGACCAGCCTGAGCAACTTGGTGAAACCCTGTCTCTACCAAAAATACAAAAAAGAGAAAGAAAGAAAGAAAGAAAAAAGCTGGGCATGGTAGCATGCACCTGTGGTCCCAGCTGCTCAGAAGGCTGAGGTGGGAGGATCATTTGAGTCCAGGAAGCTAAGGTTGCAGTGAGCTGAGATCGCGCCACTGCACTCCACCCTGGGTGACAGAGGGACACCCTGTCTCAAAAAAAAAAAAAAAAAAGAAAATGCAGAAGCACAGCCTCCTCTATCCTTAGTTAACCCTCAGTCTACTTGGAGAGGTAAACTATAGATAAAATAGCTAAAGGACACAAGAAAACATTTAACACTGCATTAAGGGAAAGCCAAGGAAAGGAACATTTGGAACAAGCTAGGTGAGTGAGTAGTCAGAGAAAGCCTTTAGGAGACACCCAATGAGGTCCTGAAGGAATAGCTTTTTCTAAGAGGAGATAATGATACAGAGACAAGTATCATTGGAATGAACGATACTTGTGGAGTGGAACTCATTTGGAGAGTGACAGATCTGAGAAAGTTCCTCTTCTGTGTGGACAGAGGCCACCCCAGGCCTTTGCTTGGCTTTTTCTTATCCGTTAGGGTCCGCTGATTCTTGCATCAGCCCCTCTGGCTGTTCTGGCTTGGCCTTGGCTAAAAGAGCAGTCAGACCCCAGGAGCTGACTGACAAGCAAAGTTAATCAAGTGCCTGTGTTTCTTTCACAGGACTCTGACACCACCATACCAATGGACGAATCACTGCAGTTTAACTCCTCCCTCCAGAAAGTTCACAACGGCATGGATGACCTCATTTTAGATGGGCACAATATTTTAGATGGACTGAGGACCCAGAGACTGACCTTGAAGGTGGGGTCCCTGCAGGGGGACAGGGAGAAGGCCTCTTGTTTTAGCCTCATCCAACAGTTTAGTAACTGTGTTTATATTTTGATTACATGTCCTCAAATTGTGATATTTTGATGACAAGACAGAGCCCTTGAGTTTGGGATCCTTTCTGTTGGAGTTGAGTTATTGTGAGCCTGAAAGTACCCAGTTCCTTTGCCAGTGCTTGAAACAAACCATGAAGTGGCCTCTCTTAGGATCCAGGTCTTTTCCCATTTACTGAACTTACCATGAAAGTGAGTGCTACTACGAGGGGTCCAATCACAGGCTGAGAAATTGTGTTACAGAATCTACTCTTGGAAGAATGAAGACGTGGCTTGTCCTTTGGTACCTCGCTTTAAGGTGGCTTTCCCTTAAGACCCCTACTGTGGACTGCCTTATGACTAAAACCTTTTGTGTTTCAGTAACTGAATCCCCACTGTGCAGTGTTAGGGCTGCCTGGTTGTTTGCAGTAGATTAGAGCTTTAGAAGCTTCTAGAGCTTCTAAAGCCCATGCTGGTGATCCCAGTGACTCTTCACTCCCTAGCCTCAGGTATTCCTAGAAGCCCTGACCAGTTGGCACTGCTGAGACTCCAGCCCCTGGGAGTGGTTTACAGAAACATTACACAGACTCTGATGTCAGTCGTGATGTTTCAGCCTCTGCCCTTTTCCTGTATCAACCCTGATGGATAATAAGGCGTGGGTTCTGTCTGTTATCAGGGTGTGGTCCCCTGTGAATGAAGCACTCCCAGCCACTGAGCTGTGAGAAACAGTCACTCGGAAGTGTGAGCTTTATCTTAGTTTTTGTTGGATCACGTTGAGTCTGTCAGCTCCACAGGACTTCAGTACGTTTCTGAACAGTCTCTGCCATCTCTACGGGGGAGAGGGTCAGGCAAGCTGCAAGTGACACTCGCCTCCTGCTGACAGTTGCAGTGTCTCAGATGGCCTGGAAGGGTGGTCTCCAGCAGCCTGCTGGGCGCTCCTCTTTCATGAGAGCCACCTGTGGTGATCTGAACTGATACATGTTGATTAGTCTGCCCTTTCTTTAGAAAACTGCTACTCCTTTTCATATCTCAGAAAAACAGTAGAGGTCTTTTAGGACCAAACTCCATGTCACACTGATGAAGAGCCAGTGGGGGTTAGAGTGTCCTGTAAAGGCACATGCTAGCTTCCCACTCAAGTCTGGCAGTGCTGGGACATCTGCACACCTCCTGCCACCCACACTGATACCAGAGGGGAAGCCTGTGAGGTGGCTGGGGGTTGAGACTTGAGGTTTCTAACTTTTCTCTGCACACCTGTGGCTACCTGGTGTTTGTCTCTTGATTCCCTCCACCCACCTCCCACCCTACCTCCGTCGGGATTTTCCATCTACGCCATTCAAAAGGAACATAGGAGAGGGCATGAAGGGGCTAGGCCAAAGCACTCTGATGACTAGGGCCAATTTGTGGCTGAAAATGAATACATTTTTTGAAATTTATGGTCATTTTCAAGTGATTTAGAAGGTTGCTCCTTAGCCTCATACAGTGATGAAATAATCTGTGTGTTCAGAGCTAAGCAGGACTTTAGCAAGAGTCTGATTGTATTGTCACTATCTTGGGAAAAAAAAATACAAATACATTTCTCTGATCTCTGATGGCAATGAAGTTTGACTTGTAATTTCTCTGGCTGAGGCTTGTTAATTGCTCTCTGGGCAGAATGTAGATTTTGGATTCCTGTCCATGATGCCTAATGTTGATCTCACTTTCCTTGTTTCTCTCAGTTGCTCATTAATGTGTATTTATTTTAAAAAAAAAAAAAAGGATATGGGGCATGAGGTTAGATGCCATCCATACAAGTTGCAGTGGGTGATATGTGCTGAGTGACGTGGGGTCTGCTCCGGCATTCCCTTATACTTGTTACTTACTAAGAAATTGAATGTGCTTTAAGCTGAAAATTAGAAAGCAGTAGGGAAGGACAGGCTGGATGGTTTGGGTTGTTGGTTTAGGAATAAAATGCCCTTTTGTTTTGGTGGTGGGTGATGCCATCTATAGAAGGCATCAATTAAAGCTTTTAGAAAAAAACATAGGAGAATATCTAAAAACTGCAAACAGGCCAGGCGCAGGGACTCATCCCTGTAATCCCAGCACTCTGGGAGGGGTGGGTGGAAGGATTATTTGAGGCCAGGAGTTCGAGATCAGCCTGGGCACGTAGTGAAGACCCTTTCTCTACAAAAAAAAAAAGTTAGTCAGGTGTGGTGGTGTGCACCTGTGGTTCTAGCTACTTGGGAGGCTAAGGTCATTTTTTAGGTCATTGTGTTGGTGTCTTTCTGTCTTTCCCACTTCAGACCCTCTTGTAAATATGGACTTGACCCACCCATTGTACTCAGAAGAAACCTCAAAGATTGTACTCTACAAAGTAAATAGGTTGGTATCAATGATTATTGGAACTAGAGAGCCGAGGACAAGTTTTTTGATGTTGCCGCCTTTTTATAGTATAAAATATTCTAATTTTAAGTATTTTTATTGAGATATAATTTACAGACAGTAAGGTATACAGATCATATTTTTACAATTCAGTGAATTTGGGCAATTGTATCAGCCTTTATAACTCACACTCCCATCAAGGCCCAGACCATTTTCATCACCTCTGAAAGATCCCTTGTACCCTTCCCAGTCAGTTGACCCCTCTGCCCCAGGCAGCCACTGTTGTGATTTATTTCACCATAGATGAGGTTTGCTTGTTATTGAACTTCATATAAAGGTATTCATACTACTCTTTTCTATGTGGCTTCTTCCTCCCAGTTACGTTTCAAGGTTCATTCACATTGTTACCTATTTAATTCCATGTTGGTAATCAGGTACTTTCTGTTGCAAAGCACTATTCCATTGGTACAGGTATACCATAGTTTGTTCATTCATCTTGTGATTAGTGACACCATTGTTTTCAGTATGTATTTATTTATGTATTTTTTTGAGACAGGGCCTCCCTCTGCCACCAGGCTGGAGTGCAGGGTTGTGATCTTGGCTCACTGCAGCCTGGAATTCCTGGGCTCAGTGATTCTGTCACCTTAGCCTCCCAAGTAGCTAGAACCACAGGTGCACACCACCACACCTGGCTAACTTTTTTTTTGTAGAGAAAGGGTCTTCACTACGTGCCCAGGCTGATCTCAAACTCCTGGCCTCAAGTAATCCTCCCACCCACCCCTCCCAGAGTGCTGGGATTACAGGGATGAGTCCCTGCGCCTGGCCTGTTTGCAGTTTTTAGATATTCTCCTATGTTTTTTTCTAAAAGCTTTAATTGTGGCTTTAGCTTTATGTTTAATTCTATGACCCATCTCAAATTAATTTTTATATATAATGTGAATTGAGGTTCAATTTTTACACACTTATCTGTAAGAGGGATACATACATATAAAATATGTATCTATGATATTATATAGCCAGTCGTTCCAGCACCATTTGTGGAAAAGACTTTTCTTTCCACTTTGCATTGCTCTGGTACCTTGATCAAAAATCAGTCGAACATATGAGAGTGGCTCTATTTCTGGCTGATACTGCTTTCTGTGTATTCTGGGCATGACCAAGAGAATGTATGTTGGCAAAGCTCCATCTCCTGATGCCATTCACCCACCCTTGGTAAAGCGACTTGATGTTTGTTTGTTTTTTTTTCTCTTCTGCCTCAGGGGACTCAGAAGAAGATCCTTGACATTGCCAACATGCTGGGCTTGTCCAACACAGTGATGCGGCTCATTGAGAAGCGGGCTTTCCAGGACAAGTACTTTATGATCGGTGGGATGCTGCTGACCTGTGTGGTCATGTTCCTCGTGGTGCAGTACCTGACATGAGCCAACCACGCTCAGTGGCTGAACAGCATTCCCATGGCCTGCAAGTGTGTGTGTAAGAGAGAGGGGGGCCCAGAGGCCACCTTTTGAAATGTGTGCCTGTCTGAACTGTGAAGACACTTGGGAGTGATTGTGATCTAATTTCCAACCTGCTCTGTTTTCTGTGATATCTTGGAGGGGGAGCTAGTGCCACCACCATGAGCGGTGCTTAGGAAATGAAAGAAGTCCTGGGTCTGTCTCTCTCTCTCTCACTCTCACTGGGGGAGGGAAAGAATGGCTTTGGTGGCTTTGTTCACACAGCTGATGCGTGCCCTGGGAAGGTGTCCACAGTGAGCCCTGCGTGCAGGACTGTCCACATGGTTCACACCTTCTCACCATCAGGCCTTTCTGGCTCCTGATAGGGTGGAGCAAAAGTGAAAAGGAAAGGAAAGAAGCCTTCTTTTCTCACAGCCATTATATTAAATAGTAGGTGGATTCACATGCTCGTGCTCCTGGCCACCTCCCCTGTGCCCCAGTGACATGTAGATGACTAACTGCCAATACTTGTCACCCTTCCCTGGAAGCAGCTACCTAGGGGAAACAAGATGTAGTGCTGTTGCTGATAACAAGTAAGATTTTCCACACTACAGCTGGGTGTTTCTCTTTTCTAAAGTGAGGCCAGTGTTATTTCCCAGGAGTGTTCAGTCATGACCCTAGTCACTGATTTTTTCTAGTTGTTAATAGAGTGGTTGGCTTTTAAGGTTCAGAGACTGTGGCTTGGCACCTGTGCCCAGGCCTTGTGGGCCTTTGCCCCTTAGAAAGTAGCTGTAGGCAAAGATTTGTGATTTTCCAATTACAGTCTCAGCTCTAGTTTTAGTATCTCTAATTCTTTGGTTCCCTTCTCTTCCCTGAAATATATTAGCACCTGCCAGCCAGGCCCCCATTTGGCCCAGCCAGTGTGGGCAGATCCCACCGTGGAGACATCTGTAGTGTGTATGTCCTTGTAACACTCTGTTTTCAGGGACTATGACCTTTTTCCTTCTGTGACCAGCCCTGGATTCAGGCTGTACTAATACTAGGTATATTGTGGAATTTAGTATAAAGCCAGTCTATCTTGAAGTCCATCTAATGTGATGAATCACTGAAAGTCTCAGAAAGACCTGGTTAGTGTATTTTCTCATTTACCCCAGGCCTTGTCAGCCCTACCAGCCCTGGGCACAGTAGCTGCATGGCAAGACGTAAAATGACACTCAATCCTATAGAACTGGCAACCTGCTCAGTATTAACCCTACCTTTGGTTGTCCTGCCCCACCTGCTCTGTTAGTTTCTTGTTGCTTGAACTGTCTTCTGTCTTATTTCCCTTCTTTTCTGTGTTCCTCTTGACCTCCCTTGTTCCTTTCCCCGCCGCTCCGTAGTCATGTTGGTCTGTCGGGCACGTCTGTGGCATAGCTCCCCTTTGGTAAGTTTTCTTAATTGTCACAGATTAACTGAGTTTCCTGGATGCAGATTTCACACTTTTGGTCGGAGGAGATCTCCATTGTTCCTACCCCTCCGGGCCAAACGGGCCCTAGGTTTCCAAGGAAGGAGGGATCCGTGACTCCTAAAATGGGCTGGAGCCCTGCCAGAGTTAAAGCAGTGACTGGAGGGTGGACTGAGGGGTTGCGGCATCTTTAGACCTAGATCTATCTAACTCTGGGGAGGCACGCTGACATTTCCATTACACCTAGCACCGCTGCGGTGCCAGGGACCTAGCGCGGGGCTCTTGGTAATCCATAAAATGGATTCTGAGACTGCGACGGCATGGCTGTCCTGTCCCCCAGGAACCCAAGGATCCTGCCAGATAGCACGCTTTGGAGGAAGGTCTGCAGGGAGCAGCTGAGCCATTTGTTCTTGAACTCTGGGAGGCAGAAGTCCCCGCACTCATCATGCGTGGACTGACAGGACGTGTTTTTGTGGTGTGCACCAGTGCTTTCCACACTTGACAATGGTTGGCTTTGATGAACCCTCATGTTGCACCTTCAGAGCCAGTCCTCTCTATAGTTTGGAATAAAAATTGCAGAGGTAGTTTTTGGGTCTTTACCACCTGGGGCGGGTGGACAGCAGCCAGTGTGTCTGGACACCCAGGGGCATTGAGACTGCATGTTGTCACATGACCACTTTTCTTCACACATCTGCTTTCAGTGCCTGGTGAAAAATAGACCTTGGCCTAACAGTGTGACTGTCTCCACCGCCTCAGTGTAGGGAAGGGTCCAGGCCAGGGAAGGAGCACCCTCTAGTGGAGGCGGGGGTGAATTCTTAGGTCGAGCTGATGCAAGAAACTCCGGTAGCCAGCCTCTGTGACCTTGTACATGAGTTTGGTGTGCCTATTGTGATTTAAAACAGGTGGGTTATCAAGAGGACCTTGGGATCTCTTTATTACGTGGACATTTACTTCAGGGGGGACCACTGTAAGAAAAGCCAAACTCCAAGACCAAGTAAGTTAGGGGAGTCTTGATTTTTTAGAAGACTTCACTGCGGAGTTCCGTACACCCTTTGCCCTAATGAATTTGAATGGGTTTGATTTGCAAATTTGGATTTACACCCATTGTTTTTGAAGCACATCAGCTGAATAAAGTTGAGGTTTATTTTATTTAGAAAATCACATTTTGTAAAGGAATTTGATACTCACTTTTATAACTAATGGCCCCCTTTTTTTACGTTTCTAGGCCATAGATTCTCAAACACTGCTCCATGGCCAGGGGCTGGGCTGGCTGCTTCAGAAGCAGTGGGGAAACTTTTTAAAATTACATATTCCTGGGGCCTATCCCAGATCTGAATTAGAACCTTTTTTAAGTCTCTAAGGTGATTTTATTTTATTTCATTTTTTTGTTTTTGAGACAGAGTCTCGCTCTGTCGCCGAGGCCGGAGTGCAGTGATGCAATCCTGGCTCACTGCAACCTCTGCCTCCCGGATTCAGGTGATCCTCGTACCTCAGCCTCCTGAGTAGCTGGAGCTAACAAGTGTGCGCCACCATGCCTGGCTAATTTTTTTTTCCTTTTTTTTTTTTTTTTTTTGTGTTTTTAGTAGAGACGGGATTTTACTATGTTGACCAGATTGGTCTTAAACTCCTGGCCTCAAGTGATCCGCCTGCTTTGGCCTCCCAAAGTTCTGGGGTTACAGGTGTTAGTCACTGTACCTGGCCTCTAAGGTGATTCTGATGTGTGTATTTTG